>NC_090816.1:119411530-119750280 GCF_000390325.3 Nicotiana tomentosiformis | reverse complement strand
AACCCAATTGAATTTAATCCAAATTTTGTATGGATTAGACCCAATAAATTTTATATGTCTACAGATGCCCCCTACTTCAAGTCTTGTCGACATTTATAGTTTTAAAGACTTGACTTGAAGTATACATTAATCCAATGTATTTGAAATTAATCATAGTGCATGGCAACTAATGTGTGACAACAAAATTAACCAATTCCATGACTGCTTTAGATAAGATTTTGGTTTTTAAAAAAAACAATAGAGAACTCAATCTCCCTATGATATTGTAGAGATCTACTCCATGTAAGACTCCAATGTGATTTCATTAACCATGATAGAAACAATATCACAAAAAACGTCAAAAAGAAAAAAAGAAAAAAAAAGGGAGTCATACGAACCCAAGGATTCTGAATTGTCAACAACAACTTAACATCCTCCAAAATTTAATTTAGGTCATACTAGAAAAGTCTAATTGGAGTCCCACTAAAAGATTTATACTTCTGTCGCCTCAACAAACTTATAAATAGCAGAACCTCGTTAACAAGAATAATTAACCTTTTTTGGCCTCGTCTCATAGCAAACATCATTATCATCAACCGAAACCTATCCCAAGAATTCCCTTTCTCTTGCACTTTTCTTTCTGTTTGCTCTTGTTCACATTTTTTAGGCACCTAAGCACCATCAAAGGAAGTTCAAATTTGCAAATTTTGAGCAATGGAGATTGTTGCTTTGCCATTGAACTTAGCCATAGTTTAAAGCTTCGTGTCGTAGGCGCCGCTACCTATCATGCCGATTCGAACTCTAAGTAGCTACTACTTCTTTTTTCCTTTTTCTTTAAACTAATCACTTATTACTTTTCTTGTGCGTTTCAGGTACATATCCGCTTAGGCGATTGTTTCTTATGTTCAAAGAATCTCTTAAGACCAAAAGAATCTCTATCATCCTCTGTACCAACAAAACACCCAACTACAACCAGCAGTAGTTGCAATGATGATTACATGAACCATCGATAACGTTGACGACGAAGCTGCCTATGGCGTTAACGCAATGGAGCACTTCTTTATTAAATATTGGAGTCAGTGAATCGATGTGCCATTGACATTGAAACTTACTGTTGAGGCAAGTGCAATATCTCGACGCTAATCAATCATGTGAAATCAAAATCTTCATGTCGTCTACATCGATATTTATGAGCCGAGTTGAAGTGTCGTGTTGCTGAAACGTCGTGCTATTGGAACCGAGGACTCCCAAAATATTTTCCTTTGCAGGATTTTGAGAGAGTTCCAGCGATCTTGATATCCCTAGGAAGATGCATTCCTAGAGGACCACTCGTCTCTTTGTTGCGGCTTGGCGAGAGAGAGACATGAAGTGTACTTTCAACCTTGGCGATAAAACCCCTACTCTTGGAGGCTCGGAGAGACCATATCTTATCATTGGGGAGCACAACATGTACCACGTCCCATCGTTGCATGCTGGTGAGTAAGACAATTGGAGTAGGCCTTTCCAACTTCGGCAAGCAAACACCTGGCACATCTCTACTGCTTTGACTTCATAGCATTTCATGCTCTCATTGAAAAAATTGTATCTCAACCTAGAAGTGTCCCAACTGCAATCCTCTTGGTTCTATAAAATCAAAACTTGCACGCGAAATTCCATCATGACAAGTTGGAATGAACTTTCGAAGGCGATGCACAAGTCTGTCATTTCGACTTCACAACACTATATATTGTCATTGAAAAGTATATATCTCAAACTAGGAACGTCCAAATCGCAAGCCACTTGTGCCATCAGAAAGAAAATTTCGAGACCTACACCTGAAAATATCGTGGCACAACTCCTTTTAGATTGGCTGCAATATTATTTTGAAGTCGCTCCTGATGCCTGCCTTGCTGCGTTTTAGCTTTGTGCACTCTCATTGAGAAATTCATATCTCGAGCTTCAGGTATCGGTATCATGAGCCATCTGGATTGTTGGAAATAAAATCCGAAACTCACAATATCTGTAAATATCACGGCAAAAATCCTTTCAGAACGTCTGCCATAATATTTTGAAGTTACTACAGACATCTGTCATACTCGATTTCCAGATTTGCACACTCTAGATAAAAAAACTCATATCTTGAGCTAGGAATTTCGAAATCATGAGTCGTTTATGCCACTAAAAAGAAGAATCATAGATAAGAAAAAACTCAAAATATCACAGCAGTATTCATTCCAGATTGGCCGCAACAATTTCTTGAAATTGATCTAGACATTTGCCTTACTACTTTTCAGTTTTGCGCGCTCTAATGGAAAAAAACCATATCTCAAGCTAGGAATCTATAAATTATGATCCGTTTATGTTGTTAGAAAGTAAACTCATAGAACTTCGTCACATATGAATTTCATCGTAGAACTCCATTTGGACTGGAAACAGAAAATTCCCAAAGTGCGACCGAGCTGCAGTAAACTTTCAAATTCGTATAGTTCCGGCAAAAAATCGTATATTGAGCTAGGAGCCTCCAAATCGCAAACGGTTTGCGTTGTTGGAAATTAGACATCAAAATCTACAACATGTAAATTTTAGGGGCAGAACTTCTTCCAGATGGACCGCAATAGCTTTCCAAAGTTGATCCTGTCGTCCATTAAGCTTGCTTTCCTTTTGAAATTGACTCTACAACCTTGCGTGTAGTAACTTTAGTATGATTCTTCAAAAATCTTATCTATTCATTTATTTATTTTGCAAACTCGCAAAGAAGCTCAAAGGGTCCAGATATCATATTGAGATGTTATACAAGATGCGGAGCCACCCTTTCACCAATTTTTGCACTTGATTTGTTGATAGTCTTGAAGTTCATCAATGGCGGCTACCATGGTGATTGGAGATTTTTTTCAAGAGATATGACTTCTCATATATGGGACCTTGAACCAACACTTGCATAGGAGAAGAAAACTATCATGCTCGAGGCCTAACAACAAGATGCATGATCAATAGATCATCACACCTATTAAACGCTAGAGACATATATCGAGAATGACATTAAATGTGTAGACGTCATACAGACTTGGGAAAACATTTAAGACGCGTCAACAACAAAGCCTAGTATATGATTATTTTCATTACTTAGGGTTTGTACTTTGTATAGGATAATGTCTAATCTCTTTTATCTCCAAATTTCTGGATGTATCAACTATTGCAACATTGAAGCAATAAAATATCTTTTACACTTCAACACAAATCGTCTTCTTTTCCTCATAAATATGTGCCTCTACACTTGGAGAATTTATATGATGATCCGATGATGCCAAACTTTTTTTTTAAAACTCATGTGACTGAACTTAGAATGAAACTCTAAGCTGCCTACGTACCTCGATGAAGAGGATCAAGTCATAACGTAGTTCAGAGGGGTGAGTTCTTTTTTTTCTTTTTTATGTCCTAATTTTTGCCTAGGCCACCTCTTGCGAGGTTTTCAAACTAGCAGACATTTTTTTTGGCCGTACACAGTTTAGACTCATGCGGGCCAGGAGTGTAGCAACGTGTAGTTTAGGCTCATACATCAAGGAGCGTCATGACTTGCAGTTTAGGCTCGTGCGTCGAGGAGCATCATAACTTTCATGGGAAGTACTGCTTCAGAAATTTTTCGTTGATCGGATTAACTCTGAGACCATCCTTATCAATAATTTTATATGCGCCACTTGAATAGGCTTCTTTCACAACATATGGTCCATCCCATTTTGAGGTAAACTTGTCGCCTATGCATTTGTTGAGGATTATGGGTCGTCGAACAACTAGGACTAAGTATTCCACTTGGAATGATCGCGACCGCACTTTCTTATTGAATGCTCTAGCTAGTCGAGCTTGATAGCACTCCAATTTTTGTTGCGCTTCCAATCTTTTCTCATCCAATGCCTTTAACTCCGCTAGGCGAAGTTGAGCATTCTCTTCGGACGTGAGTACTTCTTGGATTGTGATCCGCAATGATGGAATTTGTTGCTCCAATGGAAGGACTGCTTCTATGCCATATACCAAAGAGTAAGGAGTTACTTGTGTAGCAGTTCTGAAGGTTGTCCGTTATGCCAGTAAGGAGTTGCTTGTGTAGCAGTTCTAAAGGTTGTCCGGTATGCCCACAAAGCTTCACCAATTTTCTCATGCTAGTCTCTCTTGTTCTTTGCAACCACTTTCTTCAAAAGGTTACCAAGCGTCTTGTTAAAAGTTTCAGCAAGGCCGTTGGCGGGTACATTATAAATTGAAGACTTATGTTGCTTGAAACCGAACTTCTCGCACAAACTCTTCATGAGCCTGTTGTCAAATGGCGTTCCATTATTAGTGATTATGTATCTTGGTATGCCGTACCTAAAAATTATATATGAATTGATAAAATTGACAACGGTCTCCTTTTTCACCTCCTTGAGTGGAACAACTTTAGCCCATCTAGAGAAGTAGTCTGTAGCGGCCAATATGTAAATCTGTCCCTTTGATGACTTTGGAAGCGGTCCAACAACGTCAAGTCCCTATGCATCAAAAGGCAATGAAGCTATAGTTGGATGAAGAGGCTCTGGAGGTTGGTGGATGTAGTTGGCATGAAATTGACACGCTTGACATCTTTTGGCATGATCCATGCAATCCTTCACCATGGTCGTCCAATAGTAGCCCATACTCTTGATGCGGGAATAAAGCTTTGGACCAGATTGGTGTGCTCCACATGAGCTAGAATGTGCTTTCTCCATCGCTTGGCGGGCTTCTTCTTTGTCAAGACATTGCAAGAATAGTCCTTCAAAAGAGCGGCGAAATAATGTCCCCTTGTAGAAGATGAATCGTGGTGCCCTTCGCTTGATGTCTGTTCTTTGTCGCGGATCCTCGGGTAACTCTTCATGTTCAAGGTACTCTATCAATGGTTGCCTCCAATCCTCTTCTTTAATCACCCGAATGGATGTATGATGACTTTTGTTGATTTGAAGATCAAGAAGTCTAGCAATGACCCATCGATGACACACATGTACCTTTGTTGACTCATTCTCTCCAAGTGCCATCGTCGTTGCCAAGTTAGACAAAGCATCATCCATGAGATTTTCTTCTGTTGGGACGTGGTTTAAGAATACTTGGTCGAATCTTTCGAGTAAACAAGAAGCATATTGGTGGTATGGCAAAAGATCTTCCTTCTCTACATCATAAATCCCCAAAATTTGGTTGATGATCAGCTTAGAGTCGTTGTAAAACTCAAACTGTAGAATCTTCATGTCTAATGTCATTTCAAGACCGATGATCAAAGCTTGGTACGCTGCAGCATTGTTGGAGCATGTTTTACCTAAAACAAAGAAGAATGGCAAGATTTGTCTATCTGGAGAGATCAACACAATACCTGCCCCTGCACCGTTCCGTCATGCTGATCCATCAAAGAACATTGTCAATGGTGGCAATTCTTCAACGAACGAAACATCTTCATCTGGAAACTCATCAGAAAGCTCCCATTCCGCCAAAAAATGGTGAGTGCTTGTCCTTCACAGCCTTTTGAGGTGTGTATGTGATCTCATATTGGTTAAACAATATGGACCA
Source organism: Nicotiana tomentosiformis (assembly GCF_000390325.3). Lineage (NCBI taxonomy): Eukaryota > Viridiplantae > Streptophyta > Magnoliopsida > Solanales > Solanaceae > Nicotiana > Nicotiana tomentosiformis. The sequence goes on along the minus strand of NC_090816.1, from coordinate 119,744,769 downwards.
TCTTGCTAGGCGTCCAGAAAGAACAGGTTGAGTCATCACGAACTTCACAGGATCTGCTCGAGAGATGAGTTTGATGGTGTATGCTTCAAAATAATGCCTTAGTTTCTTTATTGCATAAAGTAACGTTAAGCATATTTTCTTAACAGGCGTGTAGTTCAACTCAACTCCTATTAGAGATCGATTAGGGTAGTACAAGGCTTGTTACTTTCCTTCATCATTCTCTTGAGCAGTAGTGCCCCAAGTGAGCGATCTTGTGCCGCAATGTAGAGTATCAATGGCTTCCCAAGTATTGTTGCCCCTAACACAGATGATTGAAAGGTTAACATCGTCCGACTATATAAGAGATGAACCTCCGGATGAATGCTAAGTTTCCCTGTAGACTTCGAAGCTCCCTCAAATTCCTTGGCTCGGGCATTTTTTGAATGGCATCAATCTTTGCGGGATCAACTTCAATTCCACGATGACGCACAATGAAGCCAAGAAACTTTCCTAAGGTAACTCCAAATTCACACTTGAGTGGATTCATCTTTAGGTCGATTTTTCTTAACCTTTAAAAAACAATTCGAAGGACTTCAAGGTGGTAACGCCTAATCTTCATCTTCACCACCAAATCATCAACGCAACATTCAACCCTCTGATGAAGTATGTCGTCAAATATGTTTTGTATCGCGCGTTGGTAGGTGGCACCAACATTCTTCTGACCGAAGGGCATCACTTTGTAGCAATATATCCCTTTTGGAGTTCTAAAGGCAGTACACTCTTCATCTTTTGGAGACGTTCTGATTTGATTGTATCTGGAGGACCCATCCATGAATTACATAGCTTCATGCCCTATTGTAGCATCAACCATGAGTTCAATAATTGGTAGCGGAAAGTCATCTTTCGGATATGCCTTGTTTAGGTCTCGAAAGTCAACACAAACACGTATTTGACCATTCTTCTTCTTGACAGGTACAATATTCGATATCCATGATGGGTACTTCACCTCTCGAACAAATCCCGCCTCGATGAGCTTATTGACTTCGACTTCAATTTGTGGTACTAACTCGGGTCGAAACATGCGTTGTGACTGCTTCACAGGGCGTGCTCCACTTTTGATCCCTAAATAATGAATGACTACCTTAGGACTAAGACCAGGCATTTCTTTATACGACCAAGTGAAGACATATTTGTACTCGGTCAATAACTTGAAGTATTCCTCCTCCTCTTAAGGCATAAGAAGCGCACTAATGAAGGTTGGGTGTGGATCTTCCAGGGTGCCTAAATTAAGTTCTTTAAACTCATACATAGTTGATTGACCGCCATCTTCTAGTGAGGGGGAGCCTCGTGGACTTCATCATCAACGTCAAGGCATGTGCTATCTTCCACGGTGATGTGATAGGATGTTTCCACAAAGTCTGACTTTTTTCTTCGACTTCCTTAGATGGTCGGCATGGCTTCTTTATCTTTCTCTGCTTTTTTACGAGGCTGGCAAGTGTAAATAATGGTTCTCCTTTGAACCTTCAGTGGACCATTCGTGGATATTGACAAAACAGACTTCCTCTTCATACGTGATGGGAAAGCACTACAGATTTCTTTGTCAGTAACAACTTCAAAATGACCCCACTCCTCATGCCCTTGCCCCTTATGTTTTGACAGTATCTTTCTAGATGGTGACTTCATTGTGGTTCCCAGACGACAAAAGGCAGAGGTCTTTGAGGTAGTGGAAACTTCCTTTAGACTTTTGGAAGATACATGTTCACCTTTGTGACTTAGCCTTTCAAATACCGAGACCTGAGAGGTTGAGCCTCCAATGTGATCAAACACTGAAGCCCGTTGTTTTATTTTCTTGCCCTTAAGTTCCTCCATATCCTCTACCGAGGTGTGTTGTGATGAAGCTATCTTTTTGCTTCTCTTATATGAAATTCGAGGAGGCTCTGCCAAACTGAATCCCAACCCAAACTTTGGAGTGGTGACGTAGTGCCCTTACTTTCTCAACTTCATTTGGGACTCATTGAGCCCATGTATCTTTTCACCAGTGACTTAGTCTTTGAGTTCTCCTAGTCTTGATGGATTAGAGAACTCATAACCAAACTTTTCAAGCAGTATGAAGGCCTTAGGATTATAGTGCCCTTTTATTTTATCAGCTTGGAGATTGCCTTTAGTAGACTCACAAGTCACGTATGGGATTTGTGCAACTGGGATAGTCATATGCTCCTTCAAATGTTGGATATCTTTGTGACTCATTTGCTTCTTTGGAGTACATTCCTATAGCAAAGGTTGCTCTTTCTTTCGACGCTCACGTGGAACATAGCAAAAAACTAGATGATCCTCAGTCTTTGTCTGTATGTCACCTTTAGATGATGATAGCTTAATGGAAACTTCTTCAGTTCTCTTCTTAGGCAGCTTGGTGGTAGTCCATTGAGCCTCATTTTCTTCTTCTGACTTGATATCAACTTCGTCATCTGATGATAGTTTCTTGACACTCGGTTCACAAGAATCTAGAGAGAATTTTGCATTTGCAAAGTATGACTCCAACTCAATGAAAGGCTTGATGTCTGCATCAATTTTGACTATCTCTCCATCTTTTTTGTACTTCAGACATTGACGCAAAGTAGATGATACCACCACATTCTCATGAATCCAAGGACGTCCAAGCAACGAGTTGTATGATGTTTTAGCATCTATGATGTGAATCAGGATGTTTGACTTCATCTCACCAATGGATAATCCCACGCGGATCATACTTATGGCTCGCTGTCCTCCTTGGTTGAAACCTTGGATTGTTAGGTTACTTTTGGATAGCTCATCTATAGAGATCCCAAGCTTTTTTAGCACCATCTTTGGCATGATGTTGACAGCCAAACAATCATCAACAAGTATGCGATTGAGATGTTGTTCCCGAATGGACCCTACAACGAACAAATGTCTGTTATATGGCTTAGAACCCAGCAACAAGTCACCATCTGTGAAGGAAATTGTTGCACAACATGTGACAACTTTTCCGTTATCATGATGTTCTGGTGTTTTAATTGGAACAAGCTCATTGTTGTTTTCCTTTGTTTCATCAGATACATAAGTTGCACCAACGTGACCTCCATGAAGGAATTTTCCAGGAAAAAATTCATGCAATATGATGGGTTTTCGGAACTTCAGCGATAAGGCACCGTTAATCTTCTTGTTAATAGAAGATTTGACAATTCTTGGTGGTTGTAGCTTATTCACATCGCTTATTTTTGCTCTTGGATTGGGAAGTTGTAGCCTCAACACTACTTGATATTTTCATTTCTTGTGAGTGACTAAAGTCCAATCCTCATTGTCTTTGTCTTTGAACTGAGTGTCCAACTCTAGTGAACCTTCAAGATTTTCCCTTGGAAGATCAATTTCAACGGGCTCAAAACTTCCAAATTGTAAGAAGGCGGTACTTGATGCGTTCTGCAACCTTGAACACTTCTTTTCTTTGAGCGCGATACTTGCATGATTTGCTTCTACTATTTCATCCATGTCTATGATGATTTTTCCTTCACTTACAAGAGCCAAGATTTTCTCCTTCAAGACGAAACATTTCTCGGTAGGGTGGCTAATGACGCGATGAAACTTGCATTATTTCAGATTGCCAATTTCCTCTGGCCTTTTTGATTCAGGGAGATCGATGACTTTCTTGTACAGCAGTCCATTGAGGATTGTGGGTACGTCTGAATCTGGAAAAGGATAAACCTTCGCCTCTAATTCCTTCAAGGTAGGACGACGCTTCTTCTCTTTGGGATATTGACTCGGGGTCTTATCCTCCTTCACTTTTTGCTTAGTAGTGACCTTCACAGAAGTTGCTTTCATCGCCATTGATTCTTTGGTTTGGTTCTTTGATGCAACATTTTTCTTGAACTTCTTCTGATCAGAAAATAGAGATGCCTTTTCATGACTTGCGATGCTTAACTCCATGTCGTGCGCTCATGTTGCAAGTTCTTCAAAAGTTCGCAGTTTGATCCCTTGTAGGATGTACAAAAGGCCCCAGTGCATTCTTTAAATGCACATCTCCACAACAAATATTTCTGAAAGGCGATCTTTGCAGTCCAAACTTAATGCTCTCCAACGATTAATGTAATCCACCACGGGCTCGTCCTTCCTTTTCTTGGTGCATGGCAACTCTATCATGCTTACAGTTCTTCGGGTATTGTAAAAACGATTGAGAAATTCCTTCTCAAGTTGCTCCCAGCTATCAATGGACTCGGGTTCCAAGTCAACATATCAGTCAAATGCATTCCCTTTCAGAGAACGAACAAATTATTTTACCAAAAGGTCATCATGCGTTCCAGCATTGCTACAAGTCTCGACAAAGTGGTCAATATGTTGCATTGGGTTCCCTTTGCCATTAAATTGATGCAGCTTTGGTGGTTGATAATTGGTTGGCATGGTTAAACAATCAATCCTCTTAGTATAAGGCTTAAAGTAGTACACCGAACTTTGCGATGGTCCGCCATATTGAGCTTTGATGGTGTTTGTTATCATGTCTTGCAATTATTTGACAGATAACGCCGCAACTGAAGTGGATTGCTTTTCCTTTTGAATGTTAAACTTTGCAAATGATTCCTCAACAACCATTTTTTGGAAGGTGAAGACAGGTGAACGAGGAGGGACATGGCTCGACTCTCCAGGTGCATAGGCCTCCAATTTGCTCATGAGTTGAGCGATTTGAAGGTCTTTGTCTTCAACAGATTTCTTCAAGACCTCTATAGTCTGTTCCATCATGGCGAACTTTTCGTCCATGTTAGTTGCGTCAGTCATTAAGGCATTGAATTTTGTTGAAACTGGAGAATCCACCTAATCATCAAATCCACCAAGTTTTAAGGTTGTTTGAGAAAGTTCGTCAAATAGCAAGAATGGGGTGTTGCCCCCAGAGATTACGGTTGCGGACGTCATATGAGATCTGCTCTTCTTTGCCATCTCCAAGGAGGCGGAGTATTCGAATCCATCCAAGCCACTAGCCTTGAACTTGCTTCGAGTGATTGGGCCAACATGACTGAGCTCAGCGGATGCGGCAGCAATAGTATCTTTGCATGAAACATCACACTTACAGAAGGCCATTGTAGCAGCAGATCTGAAGTTTGTAGTTTTCAACTTGCAAGAAGGATAGATGAAGGGCAGAATGCGTCCCATTGGGCGTGCCAAGATTTGTTCGCAACAAATTTTTGTAGTCCGGAAAATAAACTGCAATAAAAATAATATGAAGAAAAAGAGATTTTATTGATAAATATTTATGAGTACAATTCTATGTATCCCTTGATTCTCCTCTCTAAAATTCTTCGTGATTCGAGGGCTTGAGAAACGTCTTTCTTGAATGTAGGACAATGCAGACCTCCTTGTGATGTATTTAATCACCAAGAATGTCGAGCAGCACTTTGTTGTTATGGGTTGATCTCTGGGAAGAACTCCGTTGATCACTCATTTATTGAAGAACTATGCACTTGATGATTGATCTCTCTATTTGTGGATGCCTTCACCAATTGCGGAATGTTCTTCTCCAACTCTGAATGTCCTAGAGAGTTATGTAACCCCTCTATTTATAGTGGTATAGGATGGACAGTTCAACTACATATGAACTCTCTTGCTTGATTCTGATTGGCTCGTGTGAGTCATCAAACTTATCACATAAACTATGTGATAAGCTTGCTTGTGATTGGCCAAGACATGTCATTTTAGACACTTGGCAACTCTTGATTGGTCATTGTTGTAGACTGGGATTGCCACATAATTTCACACGTGGAGTCGTCTTGTTGGCTTTGAGTTTGACTGGATATGTCATGTCGCTTGACACATGGCATGAGTCTGGGCCTTAAGATAAAATGAACTTTGGGCTTAAAAATAATAAAATGAACTAATTTAATTTGTAAAGTCTAAATTAATTATTTAACCCAATTAAATTTAATCCAAATTTTGTATGGATTAGACCAAATAAATTTTATATGTCTACAATTATTGTGTAAGAAATTTATTCAGACTCTTCATAATTGCTTCTAATTCAAGAACCCTAAAAAAAAAAGAGTTATAATTACTGTTGATTAATTGAACCAACACAAATGATGTAATTAAAGTGAAAATAATACGGGCTAGCCATTTTTCAGACTGGTAATTGAAAAATAGCCAGTATTTGCAAAGTCATTGAAAAATATCCACTATTTTGCTGCAACACGAAAAGTTCCAGCATAATATACTGGAGATTGGAGCACCTGTGTATGAACTTCCAGCATATTATGCTGGAACTCCAACACACGGAAAGTTCCAGCATAATATACTGAAGATTGGAGCACCTGTGTATGAACTTCCAACATATTATGCTGGACCAGTATATTATGTTGGAAATCTAGTATATTATGCTGAAACTCCAGTATATTATGCTGGAAGTCCAGTATATTATGCTAGAATACTTTTCGAATTTTGAACAATGTTTTCGTTCAAATTTATCTTTACTTGAAAAGTGGCTAAATTTCGATTACTTTTGAAACTGTGGCTATCTTTCAATTACCACTTGTAAATCTGGCTATTTTTGAATTTCATGGTAGGCTCTTTATGTACTATAAAGTTTACATTATTAGTTATGGATTTATATCATGTTAGGGGGTGTGGCGGGTGGCAATGGAGGTAAGGGAAACAAGGGCGCTTATAGGTTGAGAATTGGGTCATGGAATATAGGTACATTGACGAGTAAGTCTGTAGAGTTGGCGAAGATCCTCCGGAAGAGGAGGGTCAATATAGCGTGTGTCCAGGAGACTAGATGGGTAGGGTCGAGGGTGAGGGTCGTGGACGAGTATAAACTATGGTACTCCGGGGTCCAGAAGGGTAAGAATGGCGTGAGTATCTTGGTGGATAGGGAACTACGAGAGCCTGTGGTTGAGGTTAGATGGGTGGATGACAGATTGATGACTATTAAGTTAGTAGTTGGAGAGTCCACCTTAAACATCGTCAGTGCTTACGCGCCACATGCGAGCCTAGCTGAGGAGATTAAACGACGCTTTTAGGAGGGGTTAGATGAGATTGTGTGCCAGGTTCCGCATGCGAAAAGGCTATTTATAAGAGGGGATTTCAATGGTCGTATTGGGTCGACTGCAGGTGGTTATGATGAGATGCATGGAGGCTTCGGTTTTGGGGAGAGGAACGGAGGAGGTACCTCGCTGTTGGACTTTGCTAAGGCTTTAGGGTTGGTGATTGCGAACTCTAGTTTTCCAAAGAGAGATGAGCATTTGGTTACTTTTCAAAATACGGTGGCAAAGACTCAGATCGACTATCTCCTCCTCAGGAGGTGTGACAGAGGGTTGTGCAAGGATTGCAAGGTTATTCCGAGTGAGGTACTCATGACGCAACATAGGCTTTTGGTGATGGCCGTTGATATTATGTTAAAGAGGAGGAAAATGTATGACCGAGGAAGACCGAAAATTAGGTAGGGAGCATTGACCAAGGATAGAGCCCAAGAGTTGGAGGGGAGGTTGTCAGCTGTGGGAGCCTGGAGGAGCAGCGGCGACGCAAGCATTATGTGGTTGACGACAACAGGCTGTATAAGAGAGGTTGCAAGAGAGGTGTTAGGGATCTCGGTGTGAGTCTTTGGCAGGCACAAAGGAGACTGGTGGTGGAATAAAGTGGTCCAAGGTAAAGTGGAAGCGAAGAAGGTGGCGTACCTGGAGTTAGTAGGGAGCACATGTGAGGAGGAGAGGCGAGAGTGCTTGGAGAGGTATAAGGTAGCTATGAAGGAAGCTAAGTTGGCGGTCTCAGAGGCTAAGACTGCGGCTTATACTCGTATGTACGAGGAACTAGGGGAAAAAGCCGGGGAGAAGAAGTTATTCAGGCTGGGCAAGACTAGAGAGAGGAAGGCTCGGGATTTGGACCAAGTGAGATGCATCAAGGACGACGATGGTAGAGTATTTATGGAGGATACACAAATTAAGATGAGATGGCATACTTATTTTTATAAACTTCTGAATGAAGGAGGGGATCAGGATATTGTTCTAGGTGAACTAGAGCATTCCGGGAGTCACCGTGACTTTGGGGACTGCAGGCCCATCGAGGTTGTGGGAGATATGCGTAAGATGAGTAGAGGCAGAGCGTCAGGGCCAGACGAAATTCCGGTTGAATTTTGGAAGTGTGTGGGTAGAGCAGGCTTGAAGTAACTGACTGTGTTATTTAATGTTATTTTTAGGACAAAGAAGATGTCGAATGAGTGGAGGTAGAGTACAGTGGTACCGTTATATAAGAACAAAGGCGATATCCAGAGTTGTAACAACTATAGGGGTATCAAATTACTGAGTCATACCATAAAAATTTGGGAGAGGGTGGTTGAAGCGAGGGTGAGGAGGACAGTGTCAATATCAGACAACCAGTTCGGGTTCATGCCATGTTGTTCTACTACGGAAGCTATACAACTTGTTAGACAGTTGATGAAACAGTATAGGGAAAGGAAGAAGGATTTGCACATGGTGTTTATTGACCTAGAGGAAGCGTACGACAAGGTTCCTAGAGAAGTTCTCTAGAGTTGCTTGGAGGCAAAAGGTGTGCCGGTTGCCTATATTAGGGCGATTAAGGATATGTATGATGGGGCTAGGACTCGAGTTAGGACAGTAGGAGGCGACTCTAAAGATTTTCCGGTTGTCATGGGGTTACACCAAGGTTCTGCGCTCAGTCCATTCTTGTTGCCCCTAGTGATGGACGCGTTAACAAACCATATTCAAGAGGAGGTGCCATGGTGTATGCTATTCTCTGATGACATAGTTCTGATTGATGAGTCGCGAGCCAGCATTAACGAGAAGCTGGAGGTTTGGACACAGGCTCTTGAGTATAAAGGTTTCAAGCTGAGTAGGGCGAAGACGGAATACCTAGAGTGTAAGTTCAGCGCTGAGCTAAGGGAAGTGGGCGTGGATGTGAAGCTTGGATCACAGGTCGTCCTAAGTATAGGCAGTTTCAAGTACCTTGGGTCGGTTATCCCGGGGGAGGGGAGATCGACGAGGATGTCACAAACCGTATTGGGGTGGGGTGGATGAAGTGGAGGTTAGCATCTAGAGTCATGTGTGACAAGAGAGTGCTACCGATACTCAAAGGTAGGTTTTATAAAGTGGTGGTTAGACCGACCTTGTTGTATGAGGTTGAGTGTTGGCCTATTAAGAACTCGCATATCCAGAAGATGAAAGTAACAGAAATGAGGATGTTGAGGTGGATGTGACGACACACTAGGATGGACAAGATTTGGAATGATGATATTCGGGCGAGGGTGGGTGTTGCACAAATTGATGACAAGATGCGAGAATCGAGGCTCAGATGGTTCGGGCATGTACAAAGGAGAATCCCAGATGCTCCGGTAAGGAGGTGTGAGCGGCTGGTTGTGGAGGGCATGAGAAGAGGTAGAGGGCGGCCTAAGAAGTATAGGGGAGAGGTGATTAGGCAGGACATGGCGATACTTCAGATCTCCGAAGACATGACCCTTGATAGGAATTTGTGGAGGTCAAGGATTAAGGTTGTAAGATATGAGGTAGTTGAGTCTTTACTTTCTTCGTACCTTTGTGAGGCTAGTCTGGTAGGGTTTTTACCGTGAGTGGCAATGTTGTGTCTTACTACTCTTTCATTTCTCATAGTGCCGGGTCTATTTACTGGCTATCACTTTTGCTTTGCATCTTTCTTCTTGTTCCCGTGTTGCTACTTTTCTTATGATTTATGGGGTGATACTAATATAGTCTCTTTTAGTCTTTTTGTCTTTTTGTATTCTTGAGCCGAGTCTTTCGGAAACAGACTCTCTACTCTTTCGGGGTAGGAGTAAGGTCTGCGTACACACTATCCTCCCCAGATCCCACTAGTGGAATTTTACTGGGTCGTTGTTGTTGTTGTTGTTGTATTTGTTACAAAATATTTTTACTTTTTATTTACATTTATATTTAGTCTTGGTAGGTTTAAACCATCAATATTTTAGCATGTTTTGCTCTTTCACTAATTTGATTCGGGGCTTCCTACTTGCAGAATAATACCAGTCTCTAGACACGCGTTCTATGTGTATTTTTATCAGTGAGTATAATTTTTTTAAGTCACATAAATATTATTTGAAAATAAGTTTGGGTTATAAAATATAAATAAAGTAAAAAGTATAATTTTTTCAAAATGATAATATTGATTTTATTTAGGTTACTCTATAAAAGAAGAAATTCTACCTCACATAAATCATCAGCTAGTTTAAGCTCCAAGATTCCTTTATACGACAGGCTCTAACAATCTCGTGATAATTTTGTTTTACATGCTACTAATCAAATTTCACCTCTTTCGTAAAAAGTTCGAGTAAACATCAGAAAAAGTTAACGAGCAAATTAAACTATAACTGAAATTATCATTACGGGTAACAATAAGGATTGTTCTATTCACAATTATCCTCCACTGGTTTTCATATTTTTTAGTTACAAATAATCTTATACCCTACGTAACAAATTAAATTTATTTAAATATTTTTGTCACGGATACTATTACAGAGTTCATTTTGAGTGTAGTTTATAAATAAGAAAATTATTAAGAAACTCATTGTTGGTGTAGTTTATGAATAAGAAAGCTCGTTTTATTAATTTACTCATTTAGTTTTTCTTGAGTAGGAAATCTCAACTCAGAGGCTTCTCATATTTTCAGTCATAACTCTAAGCTTATTCAAGTTAGCAAGCTGTTTTCAATTTTCCTAATATATTACCCTCATTATTGGAAGAAAACAATTATACAATATACACCCATCCTATTCTGGGGAAAAAAACAATTCTAAAGTAATGATTGATCAAGTTGAAAATCCAAATATTAAAAAAAAAACAAAAACAAAAAGCATAATAAAAAGTAGCGGGAATGGGACCCATCTGACGTGGCTTTTGCAATGCGGCAAGTGGATCCACAAAGCTGACGCATACTAGCACCAACGTTGCAATCGAAGTTTTAAAAGAAAAATATCTTACAGTACATACTATGGACCCGTTTGGCTAATTTTTTTTTGTTGTTGACTTTTTTGACTACTTTTCGAAATGGCCATGAAATTTCGGATTTTAAAAAATTAATTTTGAAATAAAAACTCTAAAAAGCTATTTTTTAAAATTTTCACTTCACATCATTTACAAAAAATTAAAAATAACATAAAATTATATTCATATTTTTAAAAATTATTTTCGTTTTTTTTTTTCTTAACTTTTTCTCCGAAACTTTACCATTCTTGTGTCCAAACGCCACTATATTCCACCTTTTCACTGCTCTCATAAGTCCAATCACTTCACCGTTGAATCACAAAATCTCTCTCTCTCTCTCTCCATTTTCTTCATGGCTATCGCCAAAGCTTTCTTCGCTTCACTTCGATCGGCGTTCTCCGATCCCGATTATGGCGTCAACTCTTCTCCCTCCGTCGTTTTTCACGCATTTTCCAGTTCCGGTGTTACCACTTCTCGCCGGAAAAAGTAAGCTTCTTTACTTAAACCTGTCGCCTTATTACCCTTGTTTACTAATTTCTGACATATGATTTCGTATTATGTTTTGAGCTATATTTTCAACTTTTATTTAGCTGAAAAACAAGTTTTAGTAGTAAATTAAACCTATTTACTGATTATCTATGCTATTTAATTGAGAAAGTACTGAAAATGCCGGTTGATTTCGTTTCTGCGGAATCTTCACTGTTTAGTTTTTAGGTATGTAGAGTAGCACGTGAATGATCTTATTGTTTTCTATTTGATTAGTGAAACCATAGAAGTGAATGCTTTTCAGTTATTTAAGTTAATAAATATATATATCTGAAAAGATTAATTTATGCAGTTTACACAGTCAGTGTTCTTTAACTTGTGATAGCAGGTTTTTTTTATCAGGTTACCAATTAATGTTATTATAGAGATTTACTTGCAGTTACCTTATAAGTGACTTGATTGTGTAAATAATTTTATATGTTGTTGCTGCATTAAACTTAAACTCATATCTAAATATGGTGATCTGACAAGTTTGAGTTGCTTTGCAGGTATACTGTTTATTGTACTGTAGATGGAGTTGATTCAATGAGTTTGTCACCAGCATTAGTGAGTTTTGATTATATCTCTTTTATAGCAGCTAGTTTACGGTGGATATTATGATGTTTTGGAGTGATTGCTTGAGCGGCTCAATCTCAGTTATAAATAAGTATGTCAATCCATTTTTGTGCAAATTTTCCCATTTGAATAAGGTTTTGTGCATTTTTCTCACTCAGATGTAATTTCACTAATCTATTTTTGAACTTGACTTCTTGGCTTTCTGGTTATCATAGACTGGTATTGAAATAGCTGAAGTGCTTTCTGGCTCATGGATTGTCTGGAATTTATCCCAGTTCCCAAGGAGCTAATGAATTTAGATATTTTAGTGCTTTACTTTATTGCATGTTGTTGAGGCTTTCAAGTAATAAATCAAATAAAACATTTCCAAATCTTCTCTGCATCTCATAAAACAAATTTCGAGTTTTGAGAAACTTGTGAATATGAAAACAAAAACATGGTCAATGCATTTCCAGAATGACGATGCTTATTCAGAGGAAAAGAGGAAGTTTCATTGTTAGATGGTAGTTGTTTGGCATTTCTTGCGTTTGATAAAATGCACTGCCATTCGAAGTTGGAACTTGGCAGCTGAAGATAAGTAACAGCAATTTAACAGGGAAAGGTGGGTGGAAAAAATCAAATGGCCACTTAAATATTGTAATAGCTGATGGAGGATAGAAGAAGTGTAGGAACAAAATCAAGTTGTTCTTCTATAAAGATACAAAAACAAATTAAGCTGACTGTGGCTTTGAGTTTTTCGTTTGTGCACCAGGCTACCAGCACCATAATTTAGCGATTTCCTGTAAACTTGCAGCAAATATTGGTGACATCACCATTTGTTGAAAAAATAATCATATTACGGATTTAAATCATTGAAACATCATTTTTATTATTGGATAAATTCCTATAAAAATTTAGCAACACCATTATATGCTATATTGTTTAACTGAATACTCATAATGAGGAATGGAAAAAAATGCAGAGATTTGCAGAATCTCCTTTTCTCTCCAATCATTAGCATTTTTTTTGTACATTTCTGACAAAATCATTTTGTCAGATCATGATGGTGATTATATATTTTCCTTTCAGAAAGCCGAGCAGGAGTCTGGGTATGTTCCTTTGCCAATTGTTCATTTAATTCAGGATCCTGAATGCGATGCAACCACTGTGGAAATTAGCTTCGGTGATCGGCTAGGTCTTCTCATTGACACGGTGAATTCTTTGAACCACCATTCCCAGCCTGTGCATATCTGTGCATGCCAATGGCCGCATGCATGTTTCTCTTTTTGCTTCCATATAAATGGAATTTTGTGGAAAATTTTCTCCATCAAATACAAAATTTTGAAAGAGGGGAGAGATAAAAACCCACGGAAGCTGGTATTCCTTGTCATACCATTTCCGCTTGGAGATTTGTTGTATGTCGGATCCCATATCCAACCTGTTAAAGATGCTCTGACAGAGGCTCGAAAATATTTAATTTAACATTTTCCATTCAGATACTTTCCCCCACTGATAAGCACTTGAATGGACCTACATCTCTATCTTTAAAAAAAAAAGTTTGTTTAATGTTTCCTTTTCCAAGAGATCTGAGTTTTTAGTCACTCTCTGTCTCTCTCCTTTTGGTTTCCGGTTTGTGTATTTGTTTGCTGGCCACATACTGTTGTTATCAGATAAACAAGTTTATTGCGATGAGTGGTACTTGCCTTGTGCATTTTATACACAGAGGAGAGATTTGGTGGCTAGCTATTTATATGATACTTGTCTGCTTGCCTTTCGTATTGGTAACCCCATACGTTATTTTCGTGGACTATCTCCTTTTCCAGGGTCTAGTGTTTTTTTTTGGCTGTCTTGACTTCTCATCAAGTATACATACCAACTAGTTGGTCTTGTATGTCATGCAGATGAAGGCACTCAGAGACTTAGGCTTGGATGTTGTGAAAGGAATTGTTACCACCGAGGATTCAGTGAAAAAGACAAAGTTTCTTATTACACGATTGTAAGTGTGTGGATTAACTATTATACTTCATTTTAATATATGCCTTGGGATGCTAATACATGGAATTGGATTTTCTGAATTTTTGTAGTAGTATATGATTTATATACTTTCTTTCATATTACTTATAAGAAAAGATGACTGCTAGTCATTTTGGCCACTTGTTCTTTTCTTCACAAGTCCACAATTTTTGAGCATTAATCAGTATGATCTGCACTGAATGTTATGTGACTAAACACATTTTGCATATGATTCAGATTTTTTGCTAGCCCTGATACTGATTGATGCTGAATCTTCTCTATAGTATGTTGAGAAATATATGGGAATTGTTGAAGATAATGCAAGTCAAATTAACTGAAATAGAGCAACGATGTTGGATTATATGTTGCATATTTTCAAGGTCACATGGTTGAAACCCTAATGGTGATGTATCAGGGGGTTGGTACGCCTGTCTAATGATTCACCAGTAGCACATATGTGTCGTTATGAAATATTGAAATGACATAGAAATCGAGGATGTCCAATAGCATGCTTTGAACTTTTAGAGAGGATAACTACTTGTTATTTTACTCCTATTGTATTATTCTTCATGTTTATGAGAAAGACCTCAGGTGTTACTCCATAACTCCCCTAAATCTCTAGTTAATAACATCCCTACATGTATGTCTTTTGGCATATGCCATCATCTTTTTAGACAAATGCCTTCCATTTTTGCTCTCCAGGGATACCGGGCGCAAAGTTGAAGATCCTGATTTACTGGAGAGGATTCGTTTGACCATAATCAACAACCTTATCAAGTATCATCCAGTATGTTTCCTGAACTTCCCGTATACAATCTCTAATAACATCTAGAACCTATACACGCCATTCTGATTGATCTATCCTTTGATAGAATAATTGTTCATGTTTTCATATTCCTTAGCTTGCTACTGCAACCCCTTAAAGTAGAATGTTTTTATGTTTATCAGGAGTCTAGCGAGCAGCTTGCTATGGGTGAGGCTTTTGGGATAAAAGCACCAGAAAAGAAGGTGAAACATTCAGATAAATTAGCTGCTTCCTCTATTTATCCCAGTGCCTCTCGTCAGTACAACAATTATGCCTCAACCTAGTTAGGGTCGGCTATATGAAACCTCACTGTCCATTTCACTCTGTTTGAACCTGTTTGTACATCAACTTGCTTACAAAATTTCAAGTATTTTACAGCTATTGTTTGACATAGATATTTATGATATTATCTATTGTTTGTCAATGAACTGAATTTTCAAGTTTTAGGTGGGAGAGTTACCTTGTTTTTTGTTTCAATTTACCTTTTATGTGGTGGCCGGAGCCATCGAAATAAACAATTTTTTCACTTTCCATTGCCCCTTCAAATGCATGTTAACTGCTTTTTGGCTCTACGGTTCGGATGAAGGACACTACATCATTCCTGGGGTGGCAATTTGAGCCCAAACTCATTCAACCCGCCCATAGATTAATGGGTTGGGCTACAATATTTTAGCTCATTGGGTCAATTTGGGCCGAGTCCAAGATAACCCATTATTTTTTGTAGCCCATTCTGACCCATTAAGTAGCCCAAATACAACCCATGAAGCTCACCCCAAAACAAAGGGATCTCAACCCAACTTATCCAGAAATTTACTTAGTTACCACCTACCCACCCCACCCCCACCCCCGAAAAAAATTTACTTTTTTTTTTTGTATTTTCAATTTTTCGTTTTCCTGCACACACACACACACACCCTCCGCGCGCAAAAAAATATTTTTTTACTTTTTTTTTTGTATTTTCAATTTTCTGCACCACCCACCCCAACCCACCCGCAAAATATTTTTTAACTTATACATTTTAAATACTAATTTGTTATATAAGAAAATATATTTTGATTCTCAAAATACTAATAGTATTTATTTACCTTTTATACATAAGGTAAAATGTTTTGTTTATGCAAAATGAGCATGGTTCTAAAACATGGGTCAAATTGGGCGGATTGGGCTATGACCCAATATGTAGCCCATCTTGACCCAGCCCATCTTAGCCCAAGTAAACTTTGGGCTGGGTTGGGCAATGACCCATTTATTGACGTAACCCATCTTGACCCGCCCAAATTCAGCCCAACCCGCCCATTTGCCACCCCTAATCATTCCCATTGTCGTCTAGAGTTCATGATAATTGTTGTTTCCATTTTGAAGTCAAATAACTATTTTTGCACTTGAAAAGGTTGTGCATATCAATAAGCTTTGGTCTGTTGCCAAATTTCAATGTGTTAATAGAAGTAACTTTTTTATAAGGTCCGTGTTTAAGTAGAAGTATACATTGCGAGAAATGGGTGGAAAAGCAATGGTAATGTGAAAGTTGTGAGAATATTCTTGTGGTGCCTTGGAAACACCTTAGGTTTTTCTTATCCGTCTGTGGGTTTTAGTCCTGGTGCTATTAGCTGACTTCCCATAGAAATCTGGTATATTTTTTTCAAAATGGTAAGAGTCCCATAGAATCTGGTATATGCTCAACATTGGATATATGTCATGGCATTATACTTAAAAATCATAGAAGGTGGGTTCTGATGGAAACTCAAGGGGCAACCTGAGCTTGGAATAAAGCTCCGGTATCATGAGTTGTACTTAAAACATTTTTCTTATTGTTCTTTCTTGGGATGTCCTGCTGTACCAGTAGTTCCAATTTGACTGAGAGTTTTTTTAATCTGCTTGCATGTTCTTTGACAGAAAGCTTGACTAAATAGTGTACTCTACCCTCCATAGGATTTGCTTTATTGTCCTTGTGATCTCTTTATCATTGTGAATACTTAAATAGCGGGCATATTTATAACTCCTCTTCCGTCGGTGAATGCTTGCTGCTCCCTCACCCATGCCTCTTATTCATTAGGTGGAAATCAATGACCTTGAACGCTTAAAAGATTATGCTTCAATACCACTGCACTTTGTTGCCCTTTTTGTCATCTCTACTTGTGAATTAATGGTCATTGGCTATTTCTCCTCAACCTTTTCAAGTGTGCCTACTAAACTTGTACTTTTGCTTGATGGCAGCCTGATGTTGATATCGCGACTCATATACATGTCAAGGATGATGGACCTAAAAGGAGGTAGCATTCTATGGCAACTGTTTGTATATTGTTTATATTTATCACTTCGCAGTTAAATGTTGATGAGCATCAGTTGAAACTGGTGATGGGACACATACTAACTTGCCATGTTCTTGTGGTTGTTTCAGTATACTGCATGTTGAAACTGCTGATCGATCTGGTTTGCTGGTGGAAGTCGTCAAAATAATGGCTGACATTAGCATTGATGTTGAATCAGCAGAGATTGATACAGAAGTAAGCTTCTTTCATTCTCCATATGCCCGTAGAAGAGTATCTTACATTCACATATCCAAAAAAGAAGTGTATTGTACATTCTTCCATGTTATTTGCCTTCTCTTCAATTTGCCCTCAACTTTCACTTTTGTAAATGTATAGGGTCTAGTTGCGAAGGACAAGTTCTATGTCAGTTACAGAGGGGCAGCATTAACTAGTTCTTTGTCTCAGGTAACTTACTGTATACAGTTTTCAAGTGGTTCAGGCAATCATAGCCGTGTTTCTCGGTTGAGGTATCTTTTCATGGTTAGCAATATTCGGATCTTCATATAGCATTTTTACTTAAAACTAAATATCATCCATCTCCCTTCATTTTTTCATGTTGCTAACATGTCTTGCTGAATATGTCAAGATAAGTGGTCAATAATGTAAACTATGGGGGAACGCTATGGTGAAATGATGTAGCATTGTAGCTTAAAAAGATGCAATTAGAGTTGGACTAGGATCGCAGTAAGTAAAACCTGGAGATTATACTGAGCAGTAAAAGGCTTTAACCTTTTCATTGGCTGTACTAACAATTTCTCTGAATCTCTTCCTTATCATAGTGTTGTCCTTTTTTCGCTATCTCAAGTCCAACGTTGAACCTGCAGGTGCTTGTAAACTGCCTGCGCTACTTCCTTAGGAGGCCTGAGACAGATGAAGAAAGTTACTAGCTCGCGAGCATACTCGTATGTACACTATATAATATAACCTTGTCTGCTAGTCAATGCAAGGGCTTGAATCATCTCCATTGTCATGTAAAATTATGTCCGTTTTCTGATTAAGTCGTAATATATGTGATCTGTGATTCTCCCTTCTCATCATGAATAAACGGAATAAACTGACAGGACTACTAATGACACATAAAATGCGCACAATTTCTTACAATTGTCCTATTGGATGTAAAAAGCATTATGGCAAAATCAGAAGTTGCTTATTAGTTGGAAATCTCAGAGTGAATAGTAAAACGCTAAGTGATTTCTTCCCATGAGTTATTTGGCACCTGTCCTAGTAGGAGGCGGCATTCGGACACCACTATTATTAAAAATATTAATAAGAATGAGGGATGGCCCAAGCAGGGCGGCTCTAATGCCTTGTCTAATAAGTCGTGTGCCTTTTGGGGCCCCCATGTTTTAGAAATAATTGGTATATAATAATTTAAATAAAATAAAATTAATTTTTTAGTACAAAGTTAGATTTTTTCATATAAAAAGAAAGATTTTTTTTTAGATATGTAAACAAAGCAAACGTTTGGCTTACTTAAAATGAGAATGAAAATATTTTCTAATGTGATTGATATGACAAGAAAAAATAGTACAAATAGAAGATGCTATACACTCAATCAAATAAATGGCTTGATTCTTTTTCAAATATTTATATTGCTAATAGAATAATGTTATTAGTTCCTATAACAGTTTCCTAAGTGATAACAAGTTTTTTAAAATTAAAATTGATAAATCTTAGTTAAGATAAATAATGTCTCAAGAAAGATTAAATGAGTTGGTTATAATATCTATTAAAAAGGAATTATTGGAAGAAATCGATTATAAAAAAATTATTGCATCTCAAAAAGTTAGAATAATAGATTTTAAATAAAAATATATATTCTAATCTTTTAAATTTTTTTTAGGTCTCATTAAATTTTGGCTTTAGCCATATAGCTTGAGCTTGAGCCGCCACTGGGCCCAATTTCTCAGCGGGCAGACTTGGTCTATGTTGTTACTTGTTAGAATGGTGTTTCTCCCTTTACCTTTTCTTATTGCTGTTGGCGAGGATGACTTAAATACGTGACAAACTCAAAAATAGTTAGATTTACAAGTGATAATTAAAAAATAGCTACAGTTTCAAAAGTAATTAAAATTTAGTCATTTTTCATGTAAAGATAAATTTGAACGAAAACACTGTTCAAAATTCGGAAAATATTTCAGCATAATATACTGGAGTTCCAGTATAATATACCGGTCCAGCATAATATGCTGGAAGTTCATACACAGGTGCACCAATCTCCAGTATATTATGCTTGGACCGGTCCGTGTTACAGCAAAATAGTGGCTATTTTTAATGACTTTGCAAATGCTGGCTATTTTTGAATTACCAGTCCGAAAACTGGCTAGCCCGTGCTATTTTTACCTTAAATACTCTCTCCGTTTCAATTAAGATGAGGTAGTTTGACTCGGCACGGAGTTTAAGAAATAAAAAAAGACTTTTGAAACTTGTAGTCTTAAAAGTTTAAGGGGTAAAAATTTTGTGAGGTCATGATATTTATGTGATTATAAAAGTTTCTTATTAAGGGTAAAATGAAGAGGTTAAAATTGAATTATTTTTAAATTTAAAAATATGTCATTTATTTTAAAACAAATTAAAAAGAAAGTATATTATATAATTTGAAACCGAAAGAAGTAACAAATTAGAAAGAGCAATTTGATCAGTTTCAGTAAGGGTTAAGGCCTACGATTATAAGCCCCTTTCGGCAGATAAAATGACATTGGCGCGCGCGGTTGTTATCAATACTGGAATCGGAGTACTTGTTTATTAGATCGACACTTTGTCGTGACGTCTAGTCTCACTAGCCTCGTGCACGAGCGGTTGTGTTATGAAGGGTCTGTTTTTGACAGCAATTCGGGGTGGACCTTTGGTTAATTAATTTGGATTGGTTGTATACAGTTTAGGAAATAAATGTAACACATATGTCTTTCACATCCTTACCTTTTAACACTTAACCATGATTTGTTGAGACAGGTTTTATTTCCTATTTAATCTCTACCTTCATAGCGCTAACCATTTTCGGTTGTAGGGATTGCCATGTAGAAATCGTAATGTGCTGATTTCATTTAGTCCGATATTTGGGTTGTGGTGTTAATAATTGGTATTTATTGGTGTTCACTGTTATGAATTACATTATTTAAATTAACTCCATGCTTAATTATATATCATTTCTAATTTTAAAGATAGTGTATAATATAATTTAAATGAGAACAAAATTTATATTCTCAAAAAGACAAAAATTTATGAATATATATATATATATATATATATATATATATATATATAATTCTCCTTGATAAAGAACAATATTAAGAAAACTTTTAATTTGAAAGGGCGTGTTTTTGGAATACATTACAAATGAATAAGTAAACATCCGCATAATAGAATGTTTATTTTGAACATTTTCTCATAAACAACCATGGCGGGTCTAAGAAAGGGTAGGGGTAGGCCTAAGAAGTATTTGGGTGAGGTAATTAGGCAGGATATGTCATTACTCCAGCTTACCGAGAACATGACCCTCGATAGGGTAGGGTGAAGGTCGAGAATTAGAGTGAAATGTGTATAGTAGTCATTAGTCCCTTAGTCTTATCAGTAGTACTAGTACTATTTTTGTGTCTTTTCTTTGCACCCAGTTATTTATATTACACTAGTAGTCGTACCCGTGCGATGTGCGATCAATATTAAAAAATATTAATTAAATTAAATTGCGATCAGGCTTGTTTGAACATATTAGATCGTATCGCTTTAATAAATTTTAATTGTCATCATATTTGTCAATACGATATACCCAATAATAAAATCTCTATTAAATTAAAGTGACTTATATAGTCATTGAATAACTTTTTTATTCTGTATTTTTTTATATTATATTATCCAATATTTAGTATTATTACATTGTTAATAGAAATTTTTATTAGGTGTTTAATATTTTTGTCTGCTCGCTTTCTTTTCGTAATATAATAGAAGATATATATTTTATTACTCTTGAAATTTTTATTTTATTTTAAAATTTATTCTATTGTTCTCAATAATATTATCTGAATTTTAATGAATAAAATCTCTATTAAATTAAAAGGACTAATATAGACATCGAATCACTTTTTTGTTCTATATATTAGTGTCACGACCCGAAATTCCCACCTTCGGGACCGTGATGGTGCATAACATTTCACTTACTAGGCAAGCCAACATTAGAATAATATTAGCTATTTTTAAATAATTTTAAATTAATTAATAACAAAAAAATAAATACGGAAATAAAGTCTGAAATAAAGTGAATAATCCATAATAATAACAATGTCTAAATACCATCCCAGAACTGGTGTCACAAGTGCACGAGCTACTAGAATAATACAAATAAAGGTCTAAATGAAAATGAAATTGTCTGAAAGAAATACACAACTACAATAAAGTGGAAGGGGACTTCAAAATTGCGAACGCCATGCAGTTATACCTTAAGTCTCTTGCGAATAGCTAAATCCGAGCAAATCTATTGTACGTCATTGGGACCAATTCTGGCATTTGCACAAGAAGTGTAGAGTGTAGTATGAGTACAACCGACCTCATGTACCCAGTAAGTGCCGAGCCAAACCTCGACGAAGTAGTGACGAGGTTAAGGCAGGTCACTTACATTAACCTGTACGCAATAACAACAACAACAATAAAAATAATAACAACAATAATAATAATAATAATAATAATAATAATAATAATAATAATAATAACAATAATAAGAATACGAATAATAATAACAACAACAATACTAGAAATAAAACAGGTAACTCATTTCAACAGTTGAAGCTAACTCGGCAGTCATAAACAATTATTATTTCAATCAGCTTCCGTTGCGGCGTGTAATCTGATCCCACAATATATTCATTTTTATTTAATCCTGTTGCGGCATGCAACTCGATCCTCAATATATATCTTTTCAATCAATTATGTTGCGGCGTGCAACCCGCTCCTCCAATATATTCACTTTTATTTCTATTCTATTGCGACGTGCAACCCGCTCCTCAAATATTATAATTTATCAATTCTTATAAAAGATATTACTCCAATAAATGCAACAATTAATATGAAATTATAAGACAACAAGCATACAATAATTATGATTTATTTAGAAATAAGTGATGACAAGTAGTAATTAATTGTGAAAATTAAGGAGGAAATGAGAATTTTAATAATTAGTATGCTAAATGTCAAGTAGCAATTAAGTCACATAAATCAAATAAGCATGTAGCAATTATAGAATAGATTCAAGGCATAATATTGAGCAAGGAATATGAGAGAAATAATTAATATAATAATTAATTCATGATTTAAAATAATTTATGATTTTCAAATAATTATGCAAATAATTAATTTGATGACGTATAGACACTCGTCATCTCACCTATACGTCGTTCACATGAATTTCACATAACAAATAATTCAAGGGTTCTATTCTCTCAAGTCAAGGTTAACCACGACACTTACCTCGCTTCACAACCAATTTCAAGATTTCAATAAATCTTCGCATCGTGAATTCGTGTCCGAATGCTTCAAATCTAGTCACAAACAATTCGATATACTCAACACGAATCATAGGAATTAATTCCATATAAATTTACTAATTTTCCGGATTAAATTTTGAAATTCATTTTAAAAATTGACAGTGGGACCCACATCTCGAATCCCGAAAAACTCACAAAATCCGAACACCCGTTTTGATACGAGTTCAACCATACAAAATTTATCGAATTCCGACATCGGATTGACCTTCAAATCTTCATTTTATATTTTTTGGAAGATTTTATAAAACAAATCAATTTTCTTCCATCTAAATCCGAAATAAACAATGAATACAAGCATGGATTTATGAAATATAATCACTTTCGGGTATAGAACACTTACCCAAGTCGAAGTCGTGAAAAATTCCTTTGGAATCGCCCAAATCCAATACTCAAAACTCAAAAAATGAGTAAAAATGGCTAACACCCGATTTTATGTATTCTGTCCAACATTTTCGCACTTGCGGACTATATTTTCGCACCTGCGAACTCGCATTTGCGAGAACACGCTCGCATTTACGGAACAGGGATGCCCAGCAGAGGACCGCATCTTCGGACCTTCACGTCGCAGAAGCGCGTAGGAAGCCACAGAAAGCGAGGAGGATCACACCAGCGATCATGGCACCGCAGAAGCGGGCATCGCACCTACGCTCCATGCTTCGCAGAAGCGAAGCTTCTTGCCTGACCTTGGGGTCGCAGAAGCAACACTTCCTCCGCATAAGCGATCACGCACCTGCGGCCAAAATGGCGCAGGTGCGACACACTAGAACAGAACAGGGCAACATGTTCTAATTGATCTGTGGCTCGTCCAAAACTCATCCGAGCCACTCGGGACCTCGTCCGGATATTCCAACAAGTCCCTTAACATAAGGCGGACTTACTCGGGATTTCAAATCACGTCAAACAACATCGACATTATAATTCACACCTCGATTCGAACTTTTAATTTTTTTCAAACTTTTCACTTTGCAAAACTCGTGTCAAAACATATTAAACGAATCCGGAATGACTTCAAATTTGGCACACAAGTCATAAATGACATAACAGAGCTATTCCAATTTTTGGAATCTCAATCCGAATCTTATATCAATAAAGTCAAATCCATGGTCAAACTGTGGAAAAGCCTTTAGATTTCTAGTTTCCGTTAAATAGCGATAATTTGAGTTAGGGACCTCCGAATTCGATTCCGGGCATACTCCAAAAATCTCAAATCACGATACGGACCTACTAGAACTGTCAAAATACTGATCCGGGTCCGTTTGATCAAAATCTTGATCGAAGTCAACTCAGTTGAGTTTTAAAGTTCTATTTCACATTTTAATTCATTTTTCACATAAAAACTTTTCGAAAATTTATACGGAATGCGCACGCAAGTCGATGAATGATGAATAGTGCTTTTGAGGTCTTAGAACACATAAATGAATGTTTAAATAAAAGATGACATTTTGGGTTATCACAATTATAAATTTATTTTATTATATTATCAAATATTTACTATTATTTCAATGTTAATAGAAATTTTTATTAGCATATTACTTTGTTTAATATTTGTCTGCTACTTTTTTGGGTAATATAATAGAAGATATATATTTATTACTCTTGAATTATTTTTCTATTTTAAATTTTATTCTATTATTTTTCATAATATTGTCAGAATTTTGAATGAATAAAATCTCTATTAAATTAAAGGAACTTATATAGTCATCGAATAACTTTTTTCCATATATTATCCAATGTTTAGTATAATTGTATTGTTAATAAAAAAATTTATTAGCATATTACTTTATTTAATATTTTTGTTTGCTACTTTCTTTTTGTAATATAATGAAGATATATATTTTATCACTCTTGAAATATTTGTTTATTTTATATTTTATTCTATCGTTCTCAATAATATTGTTTGAATTTTAGTGAATAAATACACTTTTTGTTTTAAAAAAGAAAAACGAAAATTATTTATATAAAAAAAACAAAGAAATTAACTAACCTAAACCAACCCTCACCCATGTTTAAGTAGTTAATTTCTTTGTATTTTTATTATTATTTTGATTTTTTCTTTTTAAAAATAATTTTTAAATCTCCAAATTTGTTGGAGCTTTATCCTAAAATTTGGCATTTGTTAAATTTTTGTCGTTACACTTGGCATCATCATATTGATTTGCTTTTCCTATTCTATATAGATAAAATAGATATTATCTGAATTTTAATGAAAAAAATCTCTATTAAATTAATGGAACTTATATAGTCATCGAATAACTTTTTTGTTCTGTATTTTTCTTTATTATATTATCCAATGTTTAGTATAATTATATTTTAAATAGAAATTATTAGCATATTACTTGTTTAGTATTTTTGTCTGCTACTTTTTTTTTGTGTAATATAATAGAAGATATATGTTGTATTATTCTTATAATATTTTTTTAAATATTTTGCTCTATTGTTTTTAATAATACTGTCTGAATTTTAATGAATAAATATATTTTTTATTTTTAAAAACAAAAACGAAAATGATTTATAAAAACAAAAGAAACAAAAAAATTAACTAACCTAAACCAACCCTCATCCATGTTTAAATAGTTAATTTTAGGTGGTTAATTTCTTTGTTAATATTTAATAATTAATTATTAACTCTAATTATCAACTAATTATGCTATGTGACTTTTTTCTAGGCTATTACTTGGATTAATGTGGTGCCTTTTTCTTTGGCTTTTAATAATATATAGATATAGATATTTAGTATTATTACATTTTTAATAGAAACTTTTATTAGCATATTACTTTATTTAAATTTTTGTATGCTACTTTCTTTTTATAATATATATATATATATATATATATATATTTATATTTTATATTTTATTCTATTATTCTCAATAATATTTTTAAAAGTAAAACAAAAATTATTTAAAAAAACAAAAAAAATTTGAATTGGCAGTTTTTTTATTTTTTTTATTTTAGTTTTTTATTTTAAAATAATTTAAAAACTCCAACTTGAAACTACTCTCCAATTTGAACGGACAATTTTTAATTTTCGTTTTTATTATAAAATATTTTATTTTATTATTTTATAGATATTGAAATTCAAAAACAATAACCAATAACTAATTATTAACCAAGTGACTTTTTTCTAAGCTGCCACTTGGCTCAAGGAGAGGACTTTTTCCTCTCCTTTTAATAATATATAAATAAATATAGATGTTGTGCCATTTGTTCATATTATATTGTTGTTGCCACTGTTTGTTACTTTATTTTCACTGTTCCTTGAGCCGAAGGTTTATCGGAACAACCTCTCTACCTCCACAAGATAGTGATAAGGTTTGCGTATACATTACCTTCCCCAGATCCCACGTGTAGGATTACATTTTTTTTTTTTTTTGTCATTTGCGAGTTTGTATGCGTGTATGATTGTTTAACACCAAATTCGATGTAAATGGTACAAGAATTAATGTACAACAATCGCATGCATCATTAATATTGAGATAACAAGAATAACTAGCAAGCCAATTATATTAATAGAGAATTAAACACCAAAACTCCTTTCACTAGTATGGGTGATCCCTTAGAGATACAAAGGAACTAACTTTAAATAAAAAAAGAAATGCTAGATTTATCAATAAGCAGATTAGGAAAGAGAGAATACAGAAACAGCTGCAAAAATGATATATTGACTAAATTTTTCGTTACTCGTGTCAGCATTCTCGTTAAAAGACACATCCCACAACTGAAAAGGTACAAGTCTTGCTACTTGAAGTTCAGCTTGTAAAAGCATGTACCTTTCAACATGGATCGAGTCCTAGTTCTTGTCTAATATGATTCATGTCTCTGATAAGATGTCAAGCGCCTCTTTTGTGCAATAGTATACAATAGTCAAACAGAAAAAAATCATTTAAATTCGAATTTTGCATAACGAATTTAGCAATTCTCCGCCACAGAATCAAACTCTAGTCCAAAATCATCAGAAAACCCAAGCCCCACTTGTCATGGCGGAATCTAAATAGGAATTCTAAAGATAAATTATTTCTAAATAATGAAAAATAACATTCTTTATGGGACTGACTAAAAAGTAAATAGTGCCACATAAATTGGGACGAGAGAGTATTTAGTGAAATACTTTTTGGGACGAGGGCCTTTCGGAAACAACCTCTCTACCTTCTTCGGGTAGCGGTAAGGTCTGCGTACATTTTACCCTCCCTAGACCCCACTAGTCGGATTACACTGGGTTATTGTTGTATTTTATGGGCCTTTTTCATATATACTTATGTTTAGTGACTAAGCCAAAGCTCCGTCTGCCATTGATTAACCACCCAATGTATCGATCAATGGCTATCTTTAAGCTCTTCTCAATCCTTCACCAAAGCACAATTTTGCGATAAACATGGTGCTACTCTACCTTCTTCATTGGAGGGCAAAAGGTCTTCAACCTTTCGGAAAATGAAGCTTGCATTTGGAAGATTAAGCCCCATATTGTATTCCTCATCATTAAATTGTGTCCGCTTCAACGTTCTCTTGTAACTGCTAGTAGCAAACATTGGGTGAACCCTAGCAATCGATGCCTGCAACATCACAGAAAAGTCATACTTAATGCAAAAAAGCAGATTGCAACGCTAACCATCAAATTGAAAAATTGTTACTACTATACTATGCATGCAACTAACGGAGACTCTGCTTTTTGGCTGAATGTTGCTGGTATCAGTACTTATGAACTCTTAAAAGTTGCATTGCGGTTTAACAATGATAGAATGTAAATCATTAAAAGAGAATTCACAACTTTAAACAGCTAAATTCCTAGTTTTTGAAAGAGGGGCTGTTGATTATGTGAATGGTTCTATTTAATCTAGCATCAGAGATCCAGAACTAGTACTTGTATGTTACCTTCTTTTTTACTGTCCTCTAGCAACATGCATTATTGAGCAGTCAAAAGGGAAAACAAGATAGGAATTAGCACTATTGAAGAACTAACCACGTGATCTTTCCCCAATTCAAGAAGCCAAAATTTCCAATCTTTCAGTTCTTTACCATCAACTTTCACAAATATGTTTTCCCAGTTTTTGTGATGAAATTCAACAGTGTCCAATTTGTAACCCACGCCTTCACCAATGGCTTTGACAAATGCTTCCTTCAAACTCCAATATCTGCATAAGATTTCAGATCTGTCAGTATAATCTTTTCTACCATTTGGCATGAATTTGTTTCTCCGGTGACAAAACCTGTTCCTCATTGTCACAAAAGTAGATGTTTCCCAATATCTTATTTTCTACTCCCTCTACATCAAATTCATACTCTACTAGTTTGTTAAGATGGTCGTGAAGTATGAATCATTTTCTGACAAGTGATACGATAGATTACTCTTTCATCCATGTCGATGCTGGAAGTGTAAAAGTGGGACCCGTCAAGAAAGTGGAAAACGTGATATGCCCATTTCAAGAAAGTAGACATTAATTTGGCAAGGCTAAAAGTAGAAACTATAACAGTCAATTTGAAACTACTACGCTGAAGCTAGGAGGCAGCAACTATTACTCAACCAGAGCAAATTGTGACACTATTTTTTTTTTAGTTTTTTTTTTTTTGATGACCGAGAAATCCGTCTGGGGCCGATCCTTTGGACCAACCGCAGCCTTCGAAATTATGTGGATAATGGGCCCGCCCTTCTACCCTTCTCCACTTAAATATCAGGCTTTGCTTTGCATGGTGCGGGGGCTTGAACCTGTGACCTAAGACACAAATCCACCACCCTTTGCCACTTGAGCTAGGTCCTGGGGGCCAAATTGTGACACTATCACAGTAGACGAAAGGTTGTTGGTGAAGGAAATTGTTGCTAGTAGCTAGGCCAAATCTCAGTACGACCCTGCTTTTCCCGCAAAACATACTTAACTATAAAATAAGCAGGGGAAGAGCTGGTCACAGCAGAGATATTATTGCACTATGCCACCTATTGTAAAATGGTAGAAACTATAAACCAACTTGTCACATTCTCAAAGTAAATGATTGTTGAGCAGTTTGAATGACTTGTTGATGGTAGACTATAATCCCGTGTTTTAGTCATAGTTTGCACTCCAATTACTGTATTTTACTTGTGTTTGAGCTTAAATGTTAGTGTATTGCACTTATTATGTGTTTTATACCTTGCATGAAGTGATTCCGAGCTATTAAGATAATTTGGAGCTAATTTGAACAAGTTGAAGCTTTGAAATCTGAGTAAAAGCCCAAGAAATTAAGTCGGGATCACGTTCGGGGGTCGAGTACCAAGTCTGGATGTCAAAAATTCCTGCATAGTGAAAAAATCAACTCTCTGAAAATCCTCACTAATGTGGCGCATGGCGCGCCGCGCCAGTGTATTTTCACGGTCCTATTGTCCCAATTCGGCTTGGAAAAGGTAGTTTCGTCCGGGCCCGTTCCTACATGGTATAAATACACCAAAAACACGAATTTTAGAGAACTTTTGACCTTGAAAGCTTTGGGAGAGCATTGAAGGCTACGAGACTCAGGATTTCATCATCTTTCCATCAATTCAATACGGAAGTTTGGATTGTAACGTTAGATTGATGCTTCCTTATTCTTTAATTATATTTGTGATGACTTCCTCCATGATTATGGAGTAGTTTACCTTAGGGTTTGACGAATATGGTGTTTTGATAAATATTTATGGATTTTTAACTCTAGTTCTTGCTTGAATTCGTTTATGAAGTTTTGAATTGTTGCAACTTTATTCACCAGTCTATTTAATCGAGAGAGGAATATTTTGATGATTATCTTTGCATTATTTTGTTTGATTTAATTCATTGATTCTCTTAAATAATCGAAAGAGCTTGTTGAATTGTTGATTAAATCAAGTAAAGAGAATATTCGAAAGACGTTTTCCTAAAGACTAATCCATTAGCGCATGCTTGCATGCTTTCACAGTGCTTATATTAGTTCACCTCGTAGAGTTGGTTTAATCAAGAGAGGAGTCTTAACTACACGTTTGAACTAATCATCGAGTGAATTCGTGAGAATCATTAGAACATTAGAGTGAATAAAACTAGAGTTAAATCTCAAATAGCTATCTTGCACCTATCATGTCAAAACCCTTATTCCTCACATTTATAAGAAACCAACTCTACTAATCTCTAGTTCTTTGCAGTCAATTGTCAATTGCTTTATTTTAGTAGTTAAACATAGTTCATAATCATTTAACTCAAGTGTTGATCCTCCTGATAGCAATTAAACCAGAAATTATTCGAACATTGTTTAAAACCAATCCCTGTGGAGACGATATTTTACTATACTATCTTTGATTAGCGAACATCAATTTTGTGTTGTGTTTTGCGCTCGTCACTCGTACATACGGTCGCTCTCACAGTACAAAGGTTGGTATTCTTTCCCCCCGAAGGAGGCATGGAGGATAATTTAACCTAATCATTAGCCATCTGAATTCTGAGCTCAATTTGATCCCAAGTAACTTTTTCCAACCAAAGAGACTAAGAGCCCGTTTGGACATAAGAAAATTTTCCTTATTTTCAATTTTTTTTTTAAAACAATATTTGGTTATCAAAATCTTACAATTTTTCCAATCTCACTTGAAAAAGCATTTTCAAATTTGAAAAACTGGTTGGGAAGGTTGCTAGTGTTTAGTTGCAAAATATATTGAAAAAAAGACATCCAAATATGTTGCAAAAATTATAACCAAACACAACTTCATCTTCAATTCAAATTTTAGTGAAATTCCAAATTTGAAAAAAAAAATTTGGAATTCATGTCCAAACGCCTACTAAGTTCTTGGATAAAAGAGCAGATTTTTCAGAAAAGTTCTCTTTATGTACCTTGTCAATAAAGTTTTAACAAAAGATACCTATATTATGTAACTTTTTGAAAAATAAATGTCCCGCACAGTCAACTAAGGCTTATCCAAAATGAGACACAAAACTCTAAAGAGTAATGGACGAGAACAGGTTCATACATATTTCTTTTGCTTGGGGATTACCTTCAACATTTTTACTGGAGCAAACTCTTTGCGATCTCTGACTCAAACATGGAAGAAAGCTTTGAAATGCACATAACAGTAGGAGTTTGAGGTTAAGAAACAATAAAAATATTTTCAGTAGTGGCATTTGCATTAAGTAAGGCCTAAAAATAGATAGGTACCTATAAAACTCACTTAAAATCTGATGAGAAGATCCAGCATTGATTATGTTAAACCATTCCAGTCCTGAGAAGTATGATGAGAAGCTCTCAATGAAATCTTCAACTGATTCTTTCTCAGGAATAGTTTGAGCAACAACATCCAATCCCACAAGGCATATTGGTTCAGAAGCAATAGCCACAAAATCACCATGATGTGATGCATTGAAGTTAAAATTTGGCAACTCCAAGTTCGGTTTGTCACATTCCTAGAAGAAGATAGGATTAACAACATTGCAAATGTGAAGATATATACTGCAAGCAAAAGCATAGCAGGTAGCTTGAAGAATATCCTCAAATCCTTGTGGCATATGAATTCAAACAAAATGTTAATCTGGCATCAAAAATATAATTTTAGACATATACAAGGAGAAACCTTTTCAGCTGAATGTTGAGAAACTGATTTATCAATTAAGCACAGCAGGAGATTTCGTATTTACTCCCTACAAGAGTAAGAATCAGATTCTTTTGGTTTTTCGCCCACTTGTGCATACTTCAGCACTTCCTTGATGCTGCTATTTTAAAACAATTACCTTTTGTCGAAAAAGGAGATTTCGTATTTTACTACCCAGAAAAGGTTTAACATCAAGTTCTTCTTGTCATATTCCAAGTATTTGTCTTGTGCAAGCTGTCTAGCGGATAACAAATCTATATAGAACAGGTTTTTCAGTATAAGACCACTGAAAATAATTCCTATCTTTATATTGAAATTCAAGCCAAGAATAATGAGTCATTTTTCCAACTCTCCAGTCTTTGACTCTTCCGGAGCATTTGGAAGAATGCGAGAATCCAGCTAGTTAATGATAAAGCACACACTCCTAAAATACTTAAATAAACATCAAAAACATAATTTCAACAACAAATAAGACCAAAAGCAAGTGAATTTTCAGCATTGTCCGCGATCACATTCTATATATACCAGGTATGGTTTTCCCTCAGCAGTTCGCCTGATGACAATTTCATTGTAAGGGATTCCCAAGACTTGATGTACCAGTGCATACTGCAACAATCTGCTTACAAGCGCCCGTTTTCGATCTTCTATTTTAAAAAACCTAATCAGTGAATGACACATCCACTCAAGTTTTTCACAAAGGCAATCGTGATAACCAAATGCCTCACTAAGCTTTTCAGACACCCATATAGAATTAAGCAATTATACCAAAGTGCATATTCAAAATTTTGCTACGGTAGACACTTTATAGCAATCAAGAATCAAAGAATTACAGAATAAACTTGAAGATAAAAAACTTTACTTGAAATACAAAGTGCATATTCATTATATACAATTAATTCAAGTATAACAAAGTGCTTGCATATTCACTATTTGCTTCCACATACAGTTTCATGCAATCAAGAATAAAAGTAGTACAGAATTAACTTAAAGATGATCAATTTAGCACTTCAAATAAAACGTAAAATCCATTGACACTTTATGCAATCAAGAACTAAATTAGCATAGGATAAACTTAAAGATGAAATCTTCAAATGATATACATAAACTTTTACTCCCTCTATCCCAATTTATGTGATGCACTTTCCATTTTAGTTTATCCCAAAAAGAATGATAACTTTTTATATTTAGAAATAATTTATGTTTAAACTTCTCATTTTGGACTTGATGAGATCATTCACAGCTATACAAATATCTAGAGCTTATTTTATGCCCTAGATTTTAAAAATATTTTCTTTCTTAAACTCTGTGTCCACGTCAAAGTGCATCACATAAAATGAGAATTAATACAAAATCCATGGACAATTCATGAAATCAAGAATCAAAGGAGTATGGAATGAACTTAAAGATGAAAACTTTACATGACATACATAAAGTTTTAACATTTCACATATAAAAAGTAAAGCACATAGGAGGAGATTGAAAGAAACCTGGTAATGGAGGAGTGCTCATGCTGGGGAAGAAAAGACATAGCAAAAGAGAAGTAATGGGGAGAAGGGTTCCATTCAGAAATATCAACTGCCCATCTCTGCACTCCCTTCTCCAATTCCATTTCCAAACTTTTCAGAGATTTTAAAAATAAAAAATAAAAAAAACTGTAGACTTTCAAGTCTCAGAAATGGGAATTAGAACTGTAACTTGTTTCTTCTCTTCCTAAAAATAATTGTTGCCGGCCAGTTCCAGTTTCTTCTCTTCCTAGAAATGGGCATGTGGTGTCATTTCTACGAAACCAATCCATAGTTAATTGGGCTTTGTTTATGGGCCATCATTATGTAGATTTGTAGAGGATTATCATTTGTTGGTAATGGGTGCAAATTTGAATTGAAATTGCTCAATTTTGCTCTGTTAAACTTTCGATTCATTCATGCTTTTTAGATTGCAAATCAACTCGTATTTTCCTTTATCACTAAGGAGCTTCAGCATAAAATGAGTAAAATTCGTGTATCAAAATTCTTCTAGAGAAAAGGTTTAAATTTATTCCTAATTTTTTTCTATTATAGTTTAAAATTACTCTCATGTGTGCTCAGCTAAAGATTAATAGAAAATATGAAACTTTTTTCTAACGACAAGAGTAATATTAGATAAAAGTCTAATGAAAGGGAAAAATTACTCGATTTCAGATAGTAAGGGTCAAATTTAACCCTTTTCTAAAATCGATAGTCCTTCCTATCATTTGATGTCATATTAAGTATGAAGTTTAAAATATTAGTTTGAATTGTTTATTATTGAGGTAGTGGAGGAAGAAGATATTAAAATAATAATTAAAAGTAATTTGTAAAAGAATAACACATCAAACTTAACTTTGATTAGTTATTGAACTTTGCAAACTAGTAAAAGTTGTATAAAATAGTATTGACAGAATAGCCTGATAGACACTTATACTAGTTCGTAAAGTTCAATAACGCCACATAAGCTCAGTCATTCCCGTCAATCAGGTGAGAAACACATATTATAGTCATTACAAGAAGGTGTTTAAACTCTGTTTGGACACGTACACGTGCTTAAATGAAACTTCACAAATAGAGGGACCGGAATGTTAAAACGGTACAAGTACAAGTATCTATCAGGCTATTCAATGGTGTCAAATATTTTTGGCAATATTATTTATTTATTTTGGGGGAGGTTCTTAAGAACAAGATCATATCTTTCAATGAATTATTACTGAATTCCAAAATGGAATAATATATCCTTTTCGAGAATATTTTTTTCGGATCTTAGATAAATTTGGATTTCTTAAAAAGTAATCGTAAGAATCTGAAACTTTATTAATCTTTTAATGAGGCTAAGTCGTTGTATTCAAAGTGTACTTTTCATGTACCCAACAAATAGTCTGTGCGTTATGGTTTGCCTTGTAGCCGGGGTCCTAAAATATGTATATATACATTTAATAAGATCAGACTCGTCTTTAAATATTTCAAATATATTTACACTAGATTCTAGGATTGTCTCTGGTGATGGTGTGGGGAATAAGAAAGAAATAGTGAAAGCAAAAGTACTTTCTTGATCGGAATGTATAAGGGTCACTTTCACGTAATCTAAAACTTGTTATAAAATAAAAACAGTAAAGTAAATAAATCGAATACACGTATAGAGGGAGATTGATATTTTTATTCAACTTCAAACCCATGTACATAATGAACTGAAAATTTCTCTATTTATAGAAGAAAGGAAGCAATTGGGAGGCTTTTCTTGAGCTGTTTGTAAGCCGTCTGCATGAACTGCTTGCAACTTGCCCATTTAATAAGAAACTGCTGCAAATCATTTCATTGAGTTGCTTGCAAACTGCATGCATCAGCTGCTTGTAGATAAACTTTAATAGAATAACAAACGAATAATCTTTTTCAGGAAGATTATCTGTAGCTGAGTAATAAATGGACATCCACATTATAATTATTTTCATAACACTCCCCCTTGGATGTTCATTAAAAGATATTGTGCCTCGTCAAAACCTTACTAGGAAAAACCCAGTGGAAAAAATTCTAGTGAAGAAAAAAGAGCACATATTTAGTAATTAGCATTTCTAGCTGCCTCATTAAAAACCTTATAGGAAAAACCTCATGGGAAAAACCTTGGTAAAGGAAAAAGAGTACAACGCGTATTTCACTCCCCCTAATGAAAACATTGTTCCTAATATTTGAGTCTCTGCATTCCAATCTTGTATACCATCTTCTCAAAATTTGAAGCTGGCAAAGATTTAGTGGACAAATCTGTTGGATTCTCACTTGAACGAATTTGTTGCACATCGATGTCATCATTTTTCTGAAGATCATGTGTGTAGAATAATTTTGGTGAAATGTGCTTCGTTCTATCTCCTTTTATAAATCCTCCCTTTGATTGGGCTATGCATGCAACGTTGTCTTTGTATAAATTGTGGATCTTTTATCACATTCCAAACTATATTTTTCTTGAATAAAATGAATCACTGATCTCAACCATACACATTTCCTACTTATTTCATGATAAGCTATTATCTCAGCATGATTTGAAGAAGTAGCAATAATAGATTGCTTTGTGGAGCACCATGATATGATAGTACCTCCACATGTAAACACGTACCCGGTTTGAGATCGAGCTTTATGGGGATCAGATAAATAACCTGCATCTCCATAACCAACAAGATCTGTACTACCTTTGTTAGTATAAAACAAACTTATATCAAGAGTTTCCTTTAAATATCGCAATATATGTTTAATCCCATTCCCAATATCTTCGTGTAGTAGAAGTGCTATATCTTGCTAGTAAATTAATAGAAAATGCTATATCATGCCTTGTAGCATTAGCAAGATACATAAGTGCACAAATTACACTGAGATAGGGTGTTTCAGGACCAAGGAGTTCCTCATCCTCTTCTGGAGGTCGAAACAAGTCCTTATTCACTTCAAGTGATCGAATAATCATTGGTGTACTCAATGAGTGCGCTTTGTCCATGTAAAAGTGTTTTAAAACCTTTTATGTATATGTAGATTGATGGATAAAAATCCTGTTTGTTAAATATTGAATTTGCAGACCAAGACAAAGTTTTGTCTTTCCAAGATCTTTCATCTCAAATTCTTTCTTAAGATATTCAATTGCCTTTTGGAGCTCTTCTTGAGTTCCAACAAGATTTATGTCATCAACATAAACAACAAGTATAACAAATTCTGATGCCATTTTCTTTATAAAAATACATGAACAAATAACATCATTTATGTAACCTTCTTTCAACAAATATTCACTAAGGCGATTATACCATATACGCCCAGATTGCTTTAAACCGTAAAACGATCTTTGTAATCTGATTGAGTACATTTCCCGAGATTTTGAATTTGCTTCAGGCATTTTAAATCTTTCAGGATCTTCATATAGAATTAATCAAATGAGTCATACAGGTTATGACTTACATTTAAATGGCATGACATCTTCAGGTGTCTGGACTACAGGTCTGATCCTCACAATCTTTTATAATATTGTGCACTATATTATATCAAATATATCGTCGACGATCATTTCGTATCAGTTCGCAAGCGACATAATTTGTTGGGATCTCATCACTTTCTTTATTTTCAGGTACCTGAACTTTTCCTGGAGTTTCATGAAATGTTATATCGTGGCTCTTTCAGAGCTTATTTCCTCTTTATTA
Organism: Nicotiana tomentosiformis; assembly: GCF_000390325.3. Lineage (NCBI taxonomy): Eukaryota > Viridiplantae > Streptophyta > Magnoliopsida > Solanales > Solanaceae > Nicotiana > Nicotiana tomentosiformis. The sequence goes on along the minus strand of NC_090816.1, from coordinate 119,708,370 downwards.
TGTTCATTTTGATCATTTGCTCCTATTCTTTTCAAGGATTGTTACCTTTGGAACCGATCGGTTTACTACGCTTCATGCGTGTAGTAAACTTTATCCTTCAGAAACTTTACTTTTAATAGGAGCATTTGGAGCTGAAATATGATATTTTATTTTGGATCAACAAATGCTTCTGGCAATTGACTTGAATTATCTTCTAAGTGAGGATCATATTAATGATAATTCGATTCATATAGCATATTTTTCAGCTGTTTATTTCATCCCCCAAATGTTAGAAAAACTAAGGCATATCCCCAATCTTCTTTGGGAAACCTATCTTTGAGCATTGTGGTAGAGAAATTAATCATATACCACACATCAAAAGTTATTAGATAGTAAAAATATTTGGTTTCTGATCCTAAACCAATTGTGAGGGGAGGGCTTATCATATTTTGTTGGTCTGATGCATACAAGTGTTGTTGTATGCAATTTAGAAAATCTTAGACCAACACATGAGGCTTTGTTCTCATAAACAATAGTTTAGCCATTAAAAGGAGGTATTCAATGTTAAACTAGTTTGGATATAAACTAGCATCATCAAGATGAACTATCTTGATTTCATAATCTCAAAATTATGCTCTTAATTGAGAAAGGGAATTTCAAATGTCAAACTGCAGGTTGACAATAAACACACATGTAACTATCTCATATATGCATCTATAAGTGGTTCACATGATAGGTGAATGAGCCCATATTCACCTTTTATATATTTCAGAATTCAGAGATTTTAGTCCCAACTTTAGCTGGTATAATCAATTTATTATGAGAACAAGCAACACAAGAGAATTCTTGAAGAATCTTCTAGTTCTTTAGTATATGCTTATCTAAATTCTCAAATAGCTCATTTAAAAATGGCAAATAAAAACTTCAAGTTTATCACGGCATGTGATATCTCTTAGTAAGCTTCTGGTTTACTATGACATAAATTTTTGCATCAGTAAACTTCTGATTTACTGTGACTACTTTTGCATCAGTAAATTTCTAGTTTACAGTAGCTATTTTTGCCTCAGTAAAACTTCTGATTTACTGTGACTGTTTTTGCATTAGTAAACTTCTGGTTTACTGTGATACATGATATAGTACAAATTGAAGAATAAGGCGGGTCACTTCTCACATACATATTATTTTACCCCCTATGATTGTGGAAGCATGGAGATTTTTAATCTTCCAGTCATTTGTATTAGTAAACTTCATGTTTGCTACAACATATGTTTTGGCCATAATTATATAATATGAATGACATATTTGTATATACGCTATTCGAGAGCCTTCCTTTATTATCCACAATCTAATATTTATCATACACTACTGGTGCCATGTGTCTTCTAGACAAACAATTAGCTCATAGGACTTGTTGATATATTTTGTACTATCAAATATTGCTCATACACTTATGGTATCATGAGAGAAAATTATAATCAAATAAACTATATAAATTAATTGTTTAAGCACAAGAAAACACATCTTCATAATATTTTCCTATTTCAGGAGGAAATTTCAATTGTGTTACTTCTTTAGGAGCAAATTTAAAATACGAAATATCGAGTATATATTATCTCAATCATATTAACTCTTATGGAGGTGAATTGTAATATATTTACATCAAGAGCACGTTCATATTTACGACTTTATTAATATTATCACATTCACTTCAGGGAATGGATTAATATTTATCAAAAAAATTCATTATTCAGAAAATCGAATATAATTATCTGAACATGCATTAATCACGTCAATTGTGATGCTTCAACCTCTTTTAAAATATTTACTACTTCAGGAGCAAATCGAGGCGTGCATGTAATATGGAGAATATTTCTCTACCTTATCTTTAATTGTAACCATAGAAAGCCTAAATTATCACTTTTGGTGATCATATGCATATACCACTTCTGGTAGTTAACAAAATTTAGTTACAATGAGATATACGAAACATAACCACTTTTGGTGGTTATATATTTCTTGCAAACTCTGCTAGAGTTTAAGTGGATCTAACAATGTTATCCATTTTGTAATCCTTTATTAAGATAATTAGGATGAAAACAAATACCAAAATAGGTATTGTGAGCACCTAATATTTGACTATATTTAAATTTTTATCACCCTCTACTATGTAAATATTTTCAGAATTTAATATATATATTTTTAGCTTTGTTACACTTATACACACACACACACACACACACACACACACACATATATATATATATATATATATATATATATATATATATATATATAAATTATTAATAATTTAAAAGGTACATTATTACTATTAGTATTATTTTTATCTTTATTTTTAAATAAAATAAATTAAAAACCGAATAAATAAAAATTATTTTAAAAAAAAACAAATTTCGGATGGGAATTAAAAAATAGGAAAAGTAGAATATAAAATTAAAAAGTAAAAGTAAAAGTAGGTAGAAATTATTTAATAAAATAAGTAAAAGAAAGTGGAAAATTAAAAAAATAAAAGTAAAAGAATGTGGAAATTTAAAAAATAAAAAGTAAAATAAAGTTGGAATTAAAAAATAAAAGTAAGGGTATCTGATTTTTTTAAAAAAAAAAGTAAAAGTAAGTGGGAAATAAAAAAGAAAAGTAAAAAAGTGGGATTTTAAATATATTAAAAGTAAAAAAAAGTGAGAAATTAAAAAATAAAAGTAAAGGAAAGTGGGAAATTATTTTTTTTTAAAAATAAGAAAAATGGAAGTGAAAATTCTTTTTAATTAAAAATAAAAAAAATAAAAAATAAAAAACTGAAAATTTCGATTCCCCCCTATAAATAGAAGAGAAATGTGATGAAAAAGAGAGAGAGAGAGAGAGAGAGAGATAGAGAGAGAGAAAGGAAAGAATAGGGAGGAAGGAATTGAGAAAAAAAATATTTTCTTCTTCTAGGATAAGAAAATTTCTACTCGTGTCATTCTTTTTTCGGCTTTCTTTCGAAAAATTCACCAGCTTCACCACCCCAAAACCATCATCCCTTGAACACTTTTTAGCCATCATTAACCCCCCTCTCCCTCCACAAAAAAAGCACAAAAAATAGCCACTAAATCGTCAGTTTTGCAAGGTCGATTGAGGTTGCAAGTTGAGATCTGGCGCTCGAGTTTTCCGTGGTTTGAAGGGTCCAGTTAAGAGTTATCCGATCATTGAGTGGTTGTAATTTAAATCCACAATCATCAATACAAAGGTTCATTTCTCTTTCTATTTTTTCTCTCATTAATGTTTTGGGTCACTCTATTTTAATTTAACTTTGAGTATGATATGATCGAGTTCACATCTGAGTGTGCTAAGATTAATTTGTTCTCATGTTGAGTATTTATTAAGATTAATTTATTGTCCTTTTTAGTAGTTCATATGGTTAATTTTATTGATGAATATGTATTAATTCGTTACTTTTCTTGTTTATTCAATGAAGTAATGGCTTTCTATTTTAGTATGCTTTTAGTTTCATTTTGATCTCCTATCTTAGTGACTAAATTGATCCTGAATGTATCTATCTATTCAAGCCATAAATTTAGTCTAGTTTCAGATATTTGTTAGCAGTAAAATTATAAGAGATTAGGTTATGCCATGATTGGTGTAAGACTTTAATTGAACTTCCCTAACGTATTTATGGGCTAATTGTTGCACATGACAAAAAATAAATAAACATTCACAAGCTAGCCAACTTTTTTCCGTAATTAATTTATTTCATTTCCTCCATAACAATATACATACCTCATGACCTTACAATAATGTCAAAAAATAATAATTAGTAATTGAATAATATTCGAACATCGTAGCTTGATTTATGTGCGATTAATAATAAATTATCGTGACTATGAGTACGATTCCCGTGGCATAGTCATGATACGTAAACCCCAATTCAAGTGCGCGTTTCACGCGACTTGAATTCAATTTCGAATAATAATAAAAATAAGCATGTTGTAAATCGCAGGTGCGTTTCACGTGACGCGATTCGCAATATGTATAAAAACAAAATGAGTGTGCGACATCGCGACTTGTTCAAATAAGTTCCATAAATAATTAAAAGCAGTTAAAATTTAAAAATACACAATATGTTTTAAGCATGTATTAAATCAGATAATTAGGCCAATCATTAATAGTTGAGCGACCGTGCTAAAACCACGGAACTCGGGAGTGCCTCACACCTTCTCCCGGCTTAACAGATTTCTTACCCGGTCTTCTGTGTTCGCGGACCATAAATAGAGTCAATTTCCTTGATTTGGGATTTTAAAATAAATCGGTGACTTGAGACACCATAACTTATTCCAAGTGGCGACTATGAATTAAATAAATAATCTTATTTCGAATAATGTCACTTAAATTGGAAAAACTCCTACCCCTACCCCTCGGGAAAAAGGAGGTGTGACAGGTATTATATACGTAACATATAACCAAACAAGCGATGATAATGATATTAAAATATAAGCAAAATGCTCAAATTAAATTACACAAATTTGGCCACTCCAGATATAAGCGATATTTACATCACTACTACCAAAAAAAAAAAATTATCTCTTTAAAAATATAATCTGCCTTATGATGTTCGGAATGAACAAGATCTAACCACGGAGGTAAAAGTATAGCCTTACATCATAGATCTAGCCATACTGAGGTAGTCTCACTTCCTGTAAACAAGTACTGAACAATGAAAATAGTATCTCCATTCTTTGCTGACTGGGAGGTGCAGTTCCAATAAACTTCCAAAAAAGGACATATTTAGTCTCTTTCGCCTCTGTGAAATTCACCTTTGATAGGCCACTAAAATTTATAGGCAGTAGATTTGAGGTAGCCTCTTTATCTTGATCGGGTGTCAGGACAACTAAGGAATCTGCCTAGAGTGAAATTGGATTTTCGCTCTTATTGACAACTTGTAGTTCAGGACCACCAGTGTCTAGCGTAACTGCACAGAGCTTCTTTGAGCTTTTGATAGCTGCCTTTAGATTTTCCAGTGTCTCTTGGTGAAATTCGGCATCAAGTCGAATCGTGCCACAAACATTCCCGCTTTGAGGCAACTAGAGATAATCTCCACCGAACGTGATTTCGTCATTGCTGGAAAAAAAAATAGGCTTCGATGGCTCGAGAATTGAAGCCATCCGAATAGGTTCTTCTAGAAGCAAGTTCGTGGAATGCATTTTTCCGGTAGCTTGTCACTGCAACTCTGATAGTTTTAAAGTATTTGTTCGAGATGGCAGAGTCTCGTGCTGATGACGTGTTATAAAATAAAAACAGTAAAGTAAATAAATCGAAGAAAAGTATAGAGGGAGATTGATATTTTTATTCAACTTCAAACTCATGTACATAATGAACTGAAAACTCCACTATTTATAGAAGAAAGGAAGCAACTGAGAGGCTTTTCAAGAGGTAGCTGCGAGACTTTTCTTGAGCTACTTGTAAGCTGTCTGCATGAGCTGCTTGCAACCTGCATGTTTAATAAGAATCTGCTGCAAATCATTTTATTGAGTTGTTTGCAACATGTCTGCATCAGCTGCTTGCAGATAAACTTTAATAGAGTACCAAACGGATAATCTTCTTCAAGCGGATTAGTAAATAGACATTCACCTTATAATTATTTTCATAACAAAACTAATATATTGCCTCTGGTTTAACAGTCTTGGACACAAGAATTAGGTGGCCAAAACGGATATGCAAAAGCATGAACAAAACAAATAAGAGAAGCGCATAAAAGAATGAACAAAACAAATAAGAGATGGTTATATTTTTAGCCGCTTTCAAAATTAATAGCCATATATATATATTTTATACATATTTTGAGTAATGAATATAATTAATTTCGATCAACCAGCCATTCAATTTTGTATTTTGCCCCATAGGCCACGAGAATGTAGAAGTAGCTAGGTAGCTAACAATTCTGTCGTGACTTTTTATATTGTTGAACAAACCAGCATTTTTTCCAACACGGCAAAATGACATCTTAGTTTGGATCCATCTATCAATAGTTACGAAAGGTACAACTAATAACTACCAACAAAATCTATCGATCTTTTCTTTTAGCAGAAACTCTTGTCGTTTCTTATGTCTTTAATAGCTTAATTTTGAATCTTCGCATACCATAAATAACCCCCTTTTCGATTGTAAATTCATTAAAACTTTGTGGAAAACATAATGAAGTACGTGAAGCTTTACAAGTTCCATGGAAGCCAAGAAGACGAGTCGTCGTCAAGTATTGACAAGAATGAGTTAGCAGATGATAAGCAGAAGGTGAAAAGATTCAAAGCAGCCATGCAAAAGGTGATTTTAAAATTCGAGTCGAAGAAATCTCAAGGTGAAAATCCACGGAGAGCGGATAACTCTAGTTAATAAATGTTGAATCATGTGATCGTTTCATCTAAAAATTTAATCTGTGATTTGATATATATTTATTTATATTGGCCGCATACTTTATTACAGTGTAATGTATGCTTTATCCATATTCAGTTGTGCATATAAAAGAGTTGAAACTTTTAAGTTACTCATTCAAATACCAAAATTTATAGTCTAAGCAGTGAGAGTTTTCAACGCAACAGGTCGAAGTTGATTTGATTCTCACCGTTTTCTTTCTTCCATCCTCTCTTGTACGTAGTAGAATTTAAAAATTATGAAAAAGATTACTAATTCAAAATTGATGCGTCCATAAAGCTTCAAACAAACATCGAGTTATTGTTTGTCGTTGATTTGTTCTTTTTGTTTGGTCTAATGACTCTTACATGCAACAATTGTTCGAACCGAAATCCTTCACAATGATTGCAAAGAGGAACCAATTTTAATTCCCAAATAATAACTAATGAAAAAAGAAAATTTGATTATTTACAACATCTACTGCAGCAACTAATACATTCATCAACTCATATTATTGGGGTGAAGAAATAGCGTTACAATATGTACAGAAGAAAAGAAGATTTTAAAAAAGGTGGAATAAAAAATAACAAAACCCTTTGTTTCAGACCATTAACTCGTTTATTTGTCATTCCAGGCTATATACTCACACTTCTAAGTGTATATATAACGTACATCATACTGATTATAAAACAAGCTATCAGCTTGATTTGCCACGCAACTTAGCAGCTTCTGAGCTAGTTGTTGTCATGAAAGATTCTCCACAACCGCATTGTCCAGTTGCATTTGGATTGATAAATATAAACTCAGATCTGCTTATGATAAAAAAAGATGTCAGATTATAGGATTTAATAATGTTTATGAGACACATATAAGGATTAACCAGGTTCGGGAACAGCAACATTGGAATGTAAATGGGTGCTGCAACTTAGTGCCACTAGAATTTAAGCAGTAAAGTACAGTGGAAAGGTTTCGAAAGGGCAAAAATACTAGTAGGAATCGAACAAGAACTAAATGAATGTTTTGTGCTTATCCCAGGTTTGATTTTGGGATTTTTCTTTAGAATAGAAATAAGATCTTTTGGTCTGGGCCTCAGATGATATATTTGAACTGCAAAAGACAGAATGTTCTCCTTGTAAAAGTTATGAAATTCATCCTAATCCACCTCAAAAACCACCTTCATCATTAGCCAAAATGCCATCTTTAACAAACTAGAAACTGAATCATATGACCAAGATATGAACTGACCATCACAACAGGACAACAGCCAACCTAAGATTAACCATATTTCAAAGTCGACCTTCAGATTAGCCAGTTCATCACTGTCAGAACTCGGAACAGTATTAGAAGCTTGTTATATGTTCAATTTTCCTAATCAAAATATAAATGTCATATTCCTAGAGTTCTAAATTGCATGGAAAAGAAGCAATTGGATTGAGGGTGTTTGATCTGGCATGGCAATAAGAGAGAAAACATATGTTGTTAGGCTAGGGGTTTCAAGATGGGATAGACACATGGAGGCCAAAATGTGTCCATCCACTAAGCAAACCATCACCGAAGTTTATTTGAGGGAAACAAGGGCATTACTTTACTGGGTAAAAAGGAAAGGAATGAGTTCTAGTGAAGTCTCAATCATTTTTTTGAATGAAAAGGTCGAGAGTGAAGTCTTTATCATTTGAAGCGTATTTTCTTATCTTCCTCCATGGGAATCACAGGTATTAAGATAGATAAGAGAATGTAAAGATTATATCTGTATTAAGAGAATGAGGCTTCAAATGGCAAAGAAAAGATTGAACAAAAGCTAGAAACCACAAACGAAAGAGATCAAATCACGTAATTGCTATTTCATTACACCTTCTTATTCCTTGAAGCAAAGTCCCTAAAAAAACTAAGTCAACTTCAATAAAAAAAGCATCTGAAAGCTTCTGAAGAAAAACTAAAGGAGGGTTGTCTCTGCAGGGGAAAAGAAAAAAGGCAGCAGTTGACTTCAGCCTTTTAAACATCACAGTTATGTCACAACTGTACTGGAAAACTAACAAAATTAACTTGCTTTAATCTTGGCTCATATAGATACTTAATGTCGTGATGTGAGACGGTACAAGAAAAAATGGAAAATTAAACTTGCTTTAATCTTAGCTTGTTGTCTTATAGTGATACTTAATGCTATGACTTGACAGCTCGGAGAATAATTAAGCTTAAAAGATCGATCATAAGAAAGAGGTTACAAATGCAATGGTAGTAGCCATGATAGAAGGCATAATATGGCAATACTAGTAGGATATAAAATGAAATACCATCTCATACCTGAGCTTATCATCAACAAAATCCATCTCTGTACCTAGGACGTGCATAAGAGCCTTGGGATCAATCAGTATCTTCACGCCCTTGTCCTCAACTAACTCATCAAATTTTCCTTTGTCATCTGTACAATCAGAGGTCATTTTAGAAATCAATAAAAACGTGAGAGAAGAAATTTCATAGATTTTTTTTTTTCTTTAACAAATTTACATATGGTACATCAGTTATTAATCTTTATAATAGGCAAGCTCTAAAGAAAATTAATTATGATTAGTCAAAACGGCAGAATAATCTGTAGGTACATGCTTGCACAAATAGCTGGAACTAGCTCTACACAAATGTTGCTAGCATAACATTGAAACTTCAAGCGCAAAATAAATGAAGACTACTGTTATGAACTCCAGCAAACTTTCTGTGTGCTTGCACACACACATTTGATTTGCTTGCATTGAGCCGAGGGTCTATCGGAAACAACTTCTCTACCTGCACAAGGTAGGGGTAAGGCTGCGCACTCTCTACTCTTCCTAGACCCCACTTGTAGGGTTACAGTGGGTATGTTGTTGTTGTTGCACGCACAAATTTGATGAGTGATATATTCTACTGATTTAACTCAGTTTGACAAACTTTAAAGTATCAGTAGACCAATTATACACTAAACGCAGCTCAAATTAAGACGGAAAGTGATGCGAGACATTTCTTATTCAGCAGATTCAGATAATTAACAGTGAGTACACTGCAAAAGAACGCCTCTGAGGATGGCAAAAGAGTTAGAAATATGGTATTCATTTTTCAAAACCTATTTTTTTTTGGCATCGAAATTCATTTTCCAAAACCAAAATCATCAGTTCAAAAATGTTAGGCAAGTTTGGGGCAGAAGTCTTAGATTATACAAATGAGCAGCAGTGAGGATATACACAGAAAATTGGTGACAGTAAGCAATTTTTTTCCAATATAAGTAACAGCATACAAATCTTTCCTATATTTAAACTGATCACGGGTCATTATAATTAAATTATTTTTAACCTGGATGTAATATATAATCTATTGCAAATGTCCTCCATTAATCTGGGTTTAAGATCAATTATACTCTTCAAACCTCAAACAGGAAATTATAATTGACATTAGCTTAAAAAGAAGATCGTTAACCAATTTGATAGAGGGGGGAAACCTGCATAATTGAGGGTATAAGATAAGCCGTTACAGCCGCGAGATTTGACGCCAAGCTTAAGGAAAGAACGCTGACGCTGCTCTAACAGCTGCCGTATTCTCAACGCCGCAGCTTCTGTCAAAGTTAACACTTGCTTTCTCATTTTTGCTATTTCTCAGCTCCACCGGCTTACAGTATAAGAAGAGAAGGTGGCCTTCATTTGCAATTTACTGTAATTGATTCGGTTTGACCCGACTGGGAGTCCATGGGTTGTTATGAAATGGATCGCTGGGCCTTCATAATCATTGGTTCGGCCTTTTGGGCTTGGTTGAATTGGGTTTAAACGTAAAGCTAATATGGGTTAGTCAGTTTTCGGATTGATAATTAAAATTTAGCCACTATTTTATGCAAAGATAAAATCTGGACAAAAATACACAAGCTGAAATACGGAGAGTTCTAGCATAATATGCTAGGTTGTGGAATTCCTGCTTATAAACTCTACCATATTATGTTGAAACTCTAGCACATTATCAAATTCCAGCACATTATGATGGAATTTCATACGTAAAAAATTTGCACTCTAGCATATTATGCTGGAATTTTCTGTATTTTAAGAGTATTTTTGTTTAGATTTTAATTTTACTTGAAAAAATGGCTAATTTTGATTACTTTTGAAACCGTTGCCAATTTTCAGTTATCAGTTATAAATCAGGTTATTTTTAGTTTTTCCCGGCTTAAAAAAAACAGGTCCTTATCAAATAACATGTTAATTTCAATGGATAGTCATTTATATTACACTTATTATAATACTAACTATTTTTTATAACTAAAAAGTTCACTCAACTTTTTCTAAATAGTAAGAAATTCAGTAAATTATTTTTTATAGCAAAATACCACTCAAGTTTGTACTTAGTATTCCAAAAGTCACGGAGAAACAAATGAGACATTACTAGGCTGATGGACATGAGTTGGTTGAGATTCGAAAAAAAGTAGCAGATTTGAAGTTGAAGTTGAAAAGGGGTTTACGAAGTTAAAGTCTTGTGAGCGAAAACTTAAAAAAAACTCTTAAAATTTGTTGTTTAAACTTATCATCAGTGGCGAGCCAGAATCTTCACCAAATGGTGTCAAAATATAAAAAATAGATACATAGAAAAATTTAGGGGAGTCAACATATAGTAAATATACATTAAACAGAAAAATTTATGTAGCAATACAATATAATTTTCTGACGAATGAGTGTCGATTAACACCCCTTGGCTAAATGAGGCTCCGCCACTGCTGATCATATATTTCAAGTTTGAAATTGAAAAAATGGGTCAATTTAATGGAAGAAGCAACAGAGCAGCTGGAGTGAAGCTATTAAGATCAATTAGCTGCTAAGCACAATTAGTGAGTTGCTAGAAAATTAGTTACAAATCAGTTAGGAACACGTGAGGTGCATGTGTGAGAAGTGAGACACTAAACACTTGTATATAGCTGAGCATCAGTTCATTTCTTAGAAGATGAATAACAGAATTTCCCTTTCTCTTCTTCCTTCTTCCCTAAGAAATTAGGTTCGATTCTCATCTGCATGGCTTAATTTCACATGGTATCAGAGCGGGTTGCTTGACGACGATTCATGCCCGTCATTTCGAGATTCACAGAAGGACACGAAGCACATATCTGTGTAATTTTGTGAGTCGCAGAAGAACACGAAGCTCAAATTTATGTAAAAATGGCAGGAAATGAGGTTACTTCACTTGACCACAATCATCCAATGTATCTTCAAGCTGGAGATGCGCCTGGACTAGTCATAGTTCCGCTCAAACTCATAGGGCGAGATAATTACGCGTTGTGGAGTAGAGCGATGAAATTGGCTCTTCGAGGCAAAGGCAAATTAGGTTTTGTGGATGGAACTTATGTCAAAAGCATATATAGAGGAGAATTAGCAGAACAATGGGAGAAGTGTAACACTATTGTTCTGTCATGGATAGGAAGCACAGTCACGACTGAATTGATGGCCAGTATCGTATATGCGTCTAATGCTAAGAAGGTATGGAGTGAGTTTGAGGAGCGTTTTGATAGATCAAAATTGACTAGGATATTTCATTTGTGGATTGAAATTGCTACTGTCACTTCATATTACTCTAAGATGAAGGATTTTTGGGATGAATTAGATGTTTTAGCTATCATGCCTTCTTGTGATTGTGAGGAGTCTTTACCTTATGTTGTGCATTTAAGATCACAGAAGTTGCTGCAGTTTTTTATGGGACTTAATAAGTCCTACAGTAATCTAAGAAGTAATCTGCTAGCAAAGAGACCTATAGTGTCAGTAAATGAAGCTTATGCAATAATATCTCAGGAGGAAAGGCAAAGATCCCTAGGTGTGGTAGAAATGAACAAGGATCCACTAACAAAGTTAGCAGGAAGAACACACCAAGGTTTTAAGCCTAAGAAGCCTCGTGTAATCTGTGAGCATTGTGGATACAAAGGACACTTGAAGGAAAATTGTTATAAAATTGTTGGCTACCCACAAGATTTTAAGAGCAAGAAGAAGAGCACACAATCTGGTGGATTCAAACCTTTTGCCAATTCTAAAGTAGCAGGAGAAAATGTGAATTCATCAGAGGGACAAGGTCATTTCTTCACTGAACAACAATACAAGCAGATTCTGAATATGCTGAATAAGCCAACATCAAGTGACAGTTCAGACAACATAACAGGTAACATGGCAGGTATTACCTCATTGTTATCCAATAATTTTGCTTGTGAATGGATAATAGATACAGGGGCATCACATCATATCACACCATATAAAAAGTTACTGACTACTTTTAGAACATTGAGAGATCAAAATAGCAGTAGAGTTCAAGTACCTACTGGTGGTAGAGCAGAGATCACAAGTATAGGAGATGCAGTGATTGTAGGAAGCTATAAGCTTGAGAATATTCTGCATGTCCCAAATTTCAAGTTTAATCTTCTTTCAGTGTCCAAGATAACCAAACAATTTTCTTGTGTGGCTTTATTTTTTCCTGATTTTTGTGTGTTCTAGGGACTCTTCAATGGGAAGGTTCTGGGGATTGGTAAGGAAAATGAAGGATTGTATATACTACAAGAAGCAATAAAATCTGCAGTAGGAGCAACAGTTCATAAGAAGGACAATGGTGGATAGCTATGGCATTGGAGATCGGGGCATCCTTCTATTGGAGCAATGCAACACATTGCAGATGTCACGAATAAAGTAGATGTTGAACTATTAAAATGTTGTGAAATTTGTCTTTTGGCAAAACAGAGCAGACTAAAGTTTTCTACTAGCAACAGTAGATCGAGTAGTCTTTTTCAGTTGATGCACCTAGATGTATGAGGTCCATACAGCAAACCTACGTATGATAAAATTCACTACTTTGTTACAATAGTGGATGATTACAGTAGGTGTACTTGAATATGTCTAATTCAATCCAAATGTGAAGTATTTGTAGTACTAAAGAATTTCTTTGCTCTAATAAAGAATCAGTTTGACAAGAATATCAAAATTCTTAGATCTGACAATGGTTGTGAGTTTTTTTAACTCAAAATGTAATGAACTCCTAGCTTCCTATGGTGTGATTCATCAAAGAAGTTGTCCATACACTCCATAACAAAATGGAGTTGTGGAGAGAAAGCATAGACAGATACTAGAAGTGGCACGAGGATTAATATTTCAAAGCTCAATGCTTATAAAATTTTGAGGAGATTGTGTTAGAACTGTTGTGTACTTGATCAACAGATTGCCATCAACAGTGCTGCAAGAGAAAACACCATTTGAGTTACTGCATGGTAAGCTACCTCAACTATCTCATCTAAAAGTGTTTGGTTGTCTTTGCTATGTGAGCAGATTGCCTAGAGGTGACAAATTCACATCAAGAGCTATGGAGACTGTATTTGTGGGATATTCAGAAACACAGAAAGGTTACAAGTTGTATGATCTTGAAGATCATCAATTTTTTGTTAGTAGGGATGTTCAGTTCAAGAAATCACTATTTCCTTTTAAAACTGAAACTCAAGAGGAACCATGTGACATGTTTCTGTTTAAAGAGACAATAAATACAGGTATAAGCCAGACACATGCAAGAGATTCTCATGCTCAACATCCTACAAGTGCAGAACTAATACCTGAACAAGGAGAAGCAATGCCAGGAGTGGAAAGTTCAGCAATTGATTCACCTAATCTCTCTGATGCAGTACCTGAAATAGAAGATGCAGTGGATCAACCACAGACACATGAAACCCCTATAGCTGCAGTATTTGATCAAGCTGAGACACAACCAGTTGAGTTGACAACAGAAGCAGATCAACACCATGAGCAACATGATTCTGTTCAAGCACACACACAAGGGAGACCAAGCAGAACAATCAGGCCTCCAATTTGGCTTAGTGACTGCATCATTACTATCAAGCCAAATGCACATTGCTCCTATCCTATATCCCAATATGTGACCTACACTCATCTCACTCCCACCTACCAAGCCTATTTGGGTTCTTTCTCTGTGCCAACAGAACCTAGATCATTCAATGAGGCTTCTAAAAATCATAATTGGATTCAAGCAATGCAGCAGGAGATTGATGCATTAGAAGGGAACAAAACCTGGGAGTTAGTTCCACTACCTGCTGGCAAGAGGGCAATAAGCTCAAAGTGGGTATATAAAATCAAGTACAAGGACAATTGGGAGATAGATAAGTACAAAGCTCGCTTGGTGGCAAAAGGGGTACACACAAAGGGAAGGACTAGACTATCATGAAACCTTCTCTCCAGTCACAAAAATAGTCACAATTAGAACAGTCATCAGTGTGGCAGCTTCAAAGAACTGGTTTTTATACCAAATGGATGTCAACAATGCTTTTTTCAAGGAGATTTATATGAAAAAGTCTATATGGACTTACCTCAAGGTTTTCATAGACATGGGGAGTATAGGGTATGCAAACTCTTGAAATCTTTGTATGGACTCAAACAAGCGTCGAGGCAATGGAATATCAAGCTAACTATTGTTCTGTTAGAAGCAGGATATTGACATAGTCCTCATGATCATTCTCTGTTCACTAAACAGAGAGAAGGGTGTATTGTGATCATTGTAATCTATGTTGATGATCTGCTTATTACTGGGAGTGATAAGGACCCCATTGAAGAAGCTAAACAGACCTTACACAACTGATGATCCTTTGCTTGAAGACATATGCAGTTATCAAAAATTGGTTGGGAAGCTGATCTATCTTATCATCACACGCCCAGATATTTGCTTCACAGTTCAGGTACTCAGTCAATTCATGCAGCATCCAAAGAGGTCACACTGGGAAGCAACATTGAGGGTGGTGAGATACATCAAGAGTAGTCCTGGTTTAGGGTTTTTTCTAAGTCAGACCTCAACCACTCAATTAACAGCATATTGCGACTCTGATTAGGCTGCTTGTCCTAACACTAGGCGCTCAGTCATAGGATATGGCATTAAGCTTGGTGATTCTCTGATCTCATGGAAGTCGAAGAAACAACACACATCCAGTCGAAGCTCAGCAGAAGCTGAATATCGCAGCATGTCAGCTAGTGTGGCAGAAATTGTGTGGTTAGTTGGATTGCTACAAGACTTAGGTGTACCTATCTCCAGACCAATCCAACTTCATTGTGATAGCAAAGCAGCTATCCAAATTGCAGCAAATACCATGTTTCATGAGCGCACCAAGCATATAGACATTGATTGTCATTTTGTCCTAGAAAAAGTGAAAGGAGGGCTTATTGAAACCAAGTATGTTGCTACACAATCTCAGATTGAAGACCTCCTAACTAAAGGTTTGGGAGTCAGTCAGCATCATCTCCTTCTGTCCAAGCTAGGAGTGCTCGATGTCTTTTACCCTCTGGCTTGAGGGGGAGTAATGGAAGAAGCAACATAGCAGCTGGAGTGAAGCTATTAAAAGCAATTAGCTGTTAAGCACAATTAGTGAGCTGTTAGAAAATTAGTTACAAATCAGTTAGGAACACGTGAGGTGCACGTGTGAGAAGTGAGACACTAAACACTTCTATAGCTGCATCATCTCATTTCTTAGAAGCTGAATAACAAAATTTCCCTTTTCTCTTCTTCCTTCTTCCGTAAGAAATTAGGTTTGATTCTCATATGTATGGCTTAATTTCACACAATTTGATAAGCAAACACTTATTAAAATAATCTTCAAATGTTATTTCGAATCCTTGAGCCAAAATCTATGGTCAAATGGTATAATTTGACCTTTAATTGTATCTGGAAGGGTGTAGGAAACGGGACAATATTATGTATTTTTGGTATTAATCAAATTGTTTCTTTATGAACGAAATACAAAGTTAATTTCTTTATAAAGAAAGATAAAGAACATTCGTGATGCTTAGTGTGGAAACTATCACTATATCATATTCCACAACATCTGGCTCCAGTCTCTGTCTGCATACAATGTATCACTACCAGTTGACTCTCTTCAACATGGAGTTACCAACTTGGCTCCTTCCACCTCTTATTAATTATTATATTCCAAATTATTATAGTATAGTTACGTCCCCTGATCTGCCCAAAATGATTTCTGCTTCTTTAATAAGTATCTCAATATTTTAGTAATGCTTTCACCATCACAAAAGGTATAACAAAATAAAATTTTACTTAAGTTTAAATGTTTATATTTCAAAAGTTAGTAAAAAAGTACTACTATAAAGTACAATTTTTTATACTAAAAACATACAAAATTATATTTTAAAACTGAATAGTAGTTGGTTGGTTACTACATTTAATTCTCAATGAATTATTGCTTGATCCCCACCACCTAAGAAAAAGAAAATGCAAAGGCAACTTAGTTTATAGGTAGTGGCGGATTCATGAGTTTAATTCTATGAGTTAGTATGTCCTGTCCACGATAAGTGACTATTTTACCTTTTATTTTGATTCAAAATAAGTGTCAATTTACATAATCAAGAAGAAATTAATTTTATTTTTTCAAAATTTCCCCTTATTTACATATTCCAATATGTCAATATAACAATTAATTAAGGTTAATTTAGTGAATACATTTTTTTCTCTTTAAGAGTTTGTATTTCCTTAATGGATGTGCCAAAAATAAAATAGTTACTTATTGTGAACTGAAGGAAATAATGATTTAGATTTAAACTATTGAATCGATCAACTTATTTGAATTCGGGGTTCAAAATTCAACATTTTCAATAATTTCAATAGATAAGTACTATGTTTAGCTCTAGGCTAAAAGTTATCGGCTCAGCTGAACCTATAGCTATACTTCTGGATCGCACCCGGCGGTCCCACACATAAATGATTGGAAAATTATACCGTGTAAATAAAATAAAAATAAATTATATTTTAATCCCTATAAGAGTACTGCAGATTCAAATCTAAGGTGTAGCACTTCGTCAGAATTGCTACTGGTTAAAGGGTAGTAAACAACTAATTACGTCCTTATCAAGGATCGAAAGGACAAGTAAAGTCAAGGGCACGTACCCTTATTTGTTTTTTCATCTGTTTCTTAGCTCACTTCAATAGTCGGTTAAGCTCTCTCGAAATTCTCTTATATAAAGCAATACAAAGGGAAATATTTGGGGCACAGTGTACAGCTACGTATTTCTTTGATTATTGATTATTGTGATTTTTTACAAGCTCAGATTCTTCTGCTTCAGTAAGTTCCCTTCTCTATACTGTTATCTTCTGATTACTTAAGAGTTTTGTTTGTGGAATCATTATGTGTTTTTCTTGATTACTGGATTTGGAGTTATTTGTTTAAGAGATGCTAAATGATTATTTTGAGTTATTGTTTGATCTGGTAATAGATTGATCTTTTAAGTTCTGGTTAACTGGCTGTGAGTTTGAACTATTGAAACCTCTGACAAGTGATAGATTCGTTTATTTTCCAGATTATCAAATTTGGTTTTTTTGTACAGAGTTGCATGTTATTTTAACTTGGCTGTGTTCAAAAAGTTTACTATAAATGAGCAGAAATTAAACTCTGAATTTAACTTATATACACCAATTGCGAAGGTAGTAATGCTATTTCCGATAGACCATCGGTTCAAGTAACAATGAAAATAAAGTAACAAACACTACCATTAACTTATATACACCAACTATATAAATTATTTTTGTATTAGCAGCACATTTTTACTTATTACAACAGCCTTAACTTGATAGTGTGAAAAAACTTTTGTCGGTTCAAAGAAGTTAAACTCATTTGGAAATTGGATCATTTATTGTAATTAATAGAATACTCATTCAATTGAAAGTGGTCGGATTCCTGCTAGCAAAGTTTTGTTCTTTGAACATTTATGGGTTGTGATTGTTCTTCTTTACGTTCCCTTTATCTTTCTTTGATGTCTTCTTGTCCCTTGTTTGTTAATTGTCATTGAAGAATTCAGAAGTTTTTGTAGTGAATTCTGGCATTAGTGGTCATTTGGGAAAGTTTGACAAAACTTATTAGCCTTTTGTCAAGTGTGTGGACTGATAAGTTAGGAGCCAGAGTCCACCTTTGCAAAAGTAGCTCTAAGTAGTATTTCTGTTCAGTACAAGTTATTACAGCACGAGTTTGGTGAGTCTAGAAAAACATATGCAACTCTCTCGTCATGGCATTATGATTTTGTAATTTTTGATAAAATCAAGAGTTCAAATCAATTGGCATGTGTGCCAGACTCTCGGAAAAAGAACCAAGCAAAAAATGGCTCGGACTCTCCAAAAATGTCGCTGGATGTGTATTGGATCCTGCAAAAGTAGTGTATTTTTGGAGGATGCTACACGGGTGCGGCAACATTTTGGAGTGTCCACGCAACAAAGGTGAAAAGAACAATGGCACAGTGGAATGTTTCATTGTGTGTCGATGTGAGTATGTACAGCAAATTTACTTTTGCATAATAGTCTATTATACTTTCCAATGCACAAGTTGATGGCATGATTTTACGACTCTAAAACTTAGGTCCTTGATTTGAAGTTTATGAATCCTGAAAATAGAATAAGACACAGTATAGGAATAATTTCCGGCTTTCCTTAAACTGAAGACGAGAGACTAGTTTCTTCTCTTATGCATTTAACTGTATGTATATGATACTGATACATTTCTGTAGGGAGAGCAATTGTTTTAGAAACCTGATAGCACATTTGACTGGTTTTGTAATGGGATATCACTAACCATTTGAGGATATAGAATTGCTGATTGAGTTTGTTAATTGGTTAACGTATCCATTAAATTACTGGATGCTAATGACTACTAATAAACTTATAATTAATAGTAATACTGGAAATTAAATAGCAGCTTCATGGTTTACTTTCTCTTTTAATTGGACATTTTCTGCTAGTCGCTTAGGAAACAGGAGGTTAGAGTCCATCATTTTGGCTTTCTTTTCTTGCATACAAGACAGCGTCTTTCTTTATTTGCTGGAAATATATTTCATCTGGTTGTGATTTTTAGCGCGAGTTAGCTAAATTGATCAAGTTGTGTGTCTCCCAGGTGTAATATGTCGAGTATAAGCATCCCTTCGTCTTCCTTGCTCAAAGTTGCACCATCGATAAGATCCTCCGTCTTTACTAAACCTCAATACTCTTTAGGTTCTATAAAGAGTATTTCAAAGGCATTTGGCTTAAAGTCTTCGTCCTCGTTCAAAGTCTCTGCAATGGCAGCATACAAAGTGAAACTAATAGGCCCTGATGGTAACGAGAGTGAAATTGAAGTGTCCGACGATCAATACATCCTTGATGCAGCAGAGGATGCTGGTTTGGAGCTGCCTTACTCATGCAGGGCTGGTTCTTGTTGTACTTGTGCAGGACAGTTGGTTTCGGGATCAGTAGACCAATCCGAAGGTGCATTTCTCGACGATGATCAAATGGAGAAGGGTTATTTGTTGACTTGCATTTCATACCCGAGATCTGACTGTGTTATTTACACAAACAAGGAGGAAGAAGTTCATTGAATATTGTTAATGTGCTCATTCTGTTTTAAGGCAATTGCAGAGTTTTAGTAGAAAGCTTGTTCTGGAAAAGGAAAATAGGAAAATAAGAAACCATAAAGAAATAGAGGTATTCTGTATCCAGATAGTAATGTTTGTGTCTGGTTTATGGCATAATTTATGTAGTTATGTTTGTATGTTGATATGTGGTACTTCCACTTGTATTGCTTTCTTAATTGAACACCATTTTGATCGTGAATTAAGGACCCGTTTGTCCATACATTTTTTTTTTTCGAATTTTTAAAAAAAACCGTATTTGTCCATAAAATTTTGTAAGTTCTTGGAAATTTTTCAAAAACCAAAAACTGATTTTGACCATTTTTTCAGAGGTTTTTTTTTTTCATTCAGAAAACTGTAATATTTTTTCTATGCATGTCCAAATATAATTTCAAATTTAAATATCATTTTCAACTTTATTCCAAATACTATTTTTTTTGAAAATTACAATTTTTATGTACAAACGCCTGCTAAGATTCTTGAAAATGTGTCGATTAAATTGAAAATTCACCACTTGATTGCAACTTTATTTGTGGGATATTCCAACTCAAAATTAATTTATAACTTGTCAAAATGGTGGTTGAAAAGTTAATGCCCAAATTACTGTTCAACATTACCAAAAATCCAAATGTTATAATGTGACATAAACTTCAAGAAATGGAGATGTGAAACCAAAGAAGAATTTTTGGGCTCTATATGGGATAACATTTTGCTCTATAAAAAGCAAGCTGGAAAAAGAGAAGAAAAGTCAGGATTTTGAGCTTGATTTCTCACGATAATATTAAGAAATTTTGTCCTTGCTTTTAAGTTAACATTGGATCAGTCTTAGTTCTGACCCTTTTGGCTGTCAAGGCACATTCTCTAATCAAAGGGTGAGTTATAGCGTGTTTGGCCAAGATTCTCGGTACGTCAAAAATACTTTTTTTTTTCTTTCAAAAAAGTATTTTTTTTCTCAATTTGAGGTGCTTGACCAAATTTTTTTTGAAAAAAAAGTATTTTTGGCTAGAAGCAGAAGCAATTTTGAAGAAACAGAAAAAAACAACTTCTCTCCAGAAGCAGAAGTAGTTTTGACTTTTTTTCCTACCAAAAATACCCTTTGCAAAATATTATATATACCAAAATAACCTTACTTAGTTTAAACTATTAATTAATATAAAATGACTTTTGGGATGGACTTTCATATTTATTGGATGATTTTTGATATATTTAAATTATCTTGAAAGAATAAAGTACTTTTTAATTTTATTTTTATATTTTACTTAAATAAAATAAAAAACTTAATTATCATCTTTAATAATAAAAGTTTATAATTATTTATCTACTTATATAATATTAACTATTATGCAAATCTCTTCATGTCCTTATTTGTAATTTGACACATAAAAGCACTTTTTGAAAAGCTTGGCTAAATATAAATTATTGTTCAAAAGTGTTTTTCAAATTGATTAGCCAAACACAAACTGTTTTTCTCCAAAAATACTTTTTTGAAAAACACTTTTAAAAAAAAACACTTCTCAAAATAAGCTGATTTTTCCAATTTGGCCAAACACGCTATTAGTCGTTATGCATTCAAAACGGAGTTGAAAGTTGAAAGTTGAAAATGGGATGTGCTGCTTTTAATAATGTTGGTAGCTTGTTTCTCAAATCTCTTGACTTGAGGATGCATGCTATTGACAATCACATTTTCAATCTACCAAAAAATCAAGAACAAGGGCGCAATTACTATTTATAATTAATCCAGCTGGCTGCCTATCTGTCGAGCCACGTAAATTTTACAAATGTTCCCATAACTTTAAAGTTTTTCCATCAAAGCCACACAACTTTATTTTCTAACTTAAAAATCACAACACTATCACATTAATAACCAGATGGTCACAAAGTGTTACGACTCAAAGTTGTGCGATTTTAGTGAAAAAAACATATTGTTATATATTTACTCCGTTTGAGAATAATGCGAGATCTCTGAATTTAGTGACCGGTGAATTATTAAATAAAGAGCAAATTTTGAACAAAATTCTTTATTGACTTAGTAGCCGATAAATCAAAAATCAAAGACTAAGTACCCTTATTGATTTAATGATTTGGTAAAATTTACAAATGTAATGACTGGTGAATTGATTCTTCTTCTCCTTCTTCCACGAAGATTCAGATAAATTGAACTTTGATGTAACAATACAAGATTTGACGATCCGTCATTTTAACTAATGTAGACTCCTTTTCCCCCATTCTTTAGAAGAAAAAAAATTCTTTTTTAATGTCACAACCCCAATTTTTCCTCCGTAGAATGTCATGTTGGCACATAGTCGCTACAACTAGGTAAGCCTAACAGTTAATAATAATTTGACAGAAATAATTAACAAAATACTAAAACAAGCTGAATAACTGATGTAAACTTCCGAAAACAGAATCAACAACAATACACTCCGTAAGACCGGTGGAAATGAGTCATAAACTCTGCAGAGTAAGCTAAAGTATCTACTACATCACTATTTGAATGAAAAGTAAAATAATAGTAAAAAGAAAGGAAGGTGTGTCACGACCCCAAATTCCCTCCGTAGGATGTCGTGATGGCACCTAATCTCTAAGACTAGGTAAGCCTATCAATGCGGAATAAAAATAGAAATCTGAAACTTTACATAATTACAACTCCCAAAACCTGGTAGAAATAAGTCACAAGTTTCTAAGAACTTTATCCTCAATGTCTCTATATATATCAAGGTCTAAAGAAAATAAGAAAATAACATAATAATGATAGAAGGGGACTCCGGAGTCTGCGGACGCTGACAGATATACCTCGAAGTCTCCGTGTACAGGTAACTCACTGATGTCGAGGCTGGTAAGGAGTACCTGGATGTGCAGAAGCGTATTATGAGTACACCACAACGGTACCCAGTAAGTGCCAAGCCTAACCTCGGTAGAGTAGTGACGAGGTCAGGTCAGGCCCTACTGGAAAATAATAATTGCATGACAAAATGTTTAACAATATAATAAAATAAAATGACAATGAAAATGAATCAAGTAGCATGTTACCATTTAATTACACAAATAATAGCAAATAATATTTTGTGGAATCAAAACAGAATTTCCTTTCAACTTTAAGAAAATCACAACAAATAATCAAAGGCAACTGTGGCCATAAATCAATATCAACAAGGGCACTCACGAGGTACCGCCTCGTAGTCCCAAATCATAAATAAATTCACAATATCTCATTTTCTTATCTCACCGCGGGAAGATTCACAATTTATTTTAATGAAAATATTTTTTCCGAAATAGTATCCCGCATTTTAGCCATCCTTATCACACCACATGACTTCTAGTAGTTCCCCCTACTAGCCACGCGTATCAAGACATCCTTATCTCACCGCATGCGTTTTAATACCCAGACCTTATACCACCGCATGCGTATCAATATCACAATTTGCACTTCAAGTGCTCAAATAATTTAACTTGCCAAAATAATTCAACAACAATATTTTTTCCACAATAAAGAGTTCACGGCTCATGCCAAAATAAATCATCAATAATATTTTTTCACAATAAAGAGCTCACGACTCCATCACAATGAGTACGGAAATTTTACAAAAATTTTCAGGAATAAATAATTCAGGAAAATAATATTTAAAATCTTTAATACGTTGCTTCAATATTAAATTTTAAAATGTCAAATACTTCATATTAATAATATTTAATTTAAAGAAAATCAACTTCAAATAATGCACAGAATAAAGGAAACCAAGTTTTAACTAAACAGGTAAAACAATTAGCAGGAAAAAGGTCAAGCAACTTTAAAATATAAACATTAAATCAATGATGAAGAATATATGAGAATAAAATAGTTTAATTAATGCACAATAGTGATCTACACAATTTAAAAATATAATCTTTCACATTTAGCTCGTGTACACACTTGTCACCTCGTGTACACGACTTTCAACACATTACAATTTATCACTTCAATACCAATCCTAGGGGAGATTTCCCCCACACAAGGTTAGACAAGTCACTTACATCGATTTGCTCCAATTTAACCAAGTATTATGATTTTTCTCGATTTTCTGACTCCGATCGACTCGTATCTAGTCATAATTAATTCGATACAGTCAACAAAAATTAAATGAATCAATTTCATAAGAAAATACTACATTTTTCAATAAAATCCGAAATTAGCTCAAAAATCACCCGTGGGACCCACGTCCCGGAATCTGACGAAACTTACAAAATCCGACAACCCATTCAATTACGAGTTCAACCATGCTAGTTTCACTCAAATCCGACTCTAAATCGATACCGAAATCTCAAAAATTTATTTTTATGAGATTTCTAATTTTTTTCCAAATTTCCATTTCAATACACTAAATAAATGGTAAAAATAATGATATATTCGTGTATATAGACCAAATCCGAGTTAGAATCACTTACCCCAATGACTTTCCTTGAAAATCTGTCAAAAATCGCTTCTGCTAAAGCTCAAGTTCGTAAAAAATGGCGAATAAGACGAATGCCCTCTTTTATAAATTTGCCAGGCAGCCTTCGGAACTGGGCCTCGATCGTGACTTCGATCATGGCCCTCGAGCCTAGGCCTCTATCGTGGCTTCGATCACAGGCTCGAGCCTGGACCTCGGTCATGGCCTCGATTATGGCATCGAGCATGGTCCTTCGATCATGGCCTCGAGCATGGTCCTTCGATCATGGCCTCGATCATGGCATTGAGGCTGGGCCTTCGATCATGGCATCGATTCTGAGCCTCGTCTCTAGCTTCGACCCTGGCCGTCGACCCTGGGCTCGATATCTGGGCTCGATCACAACCCAGAATATCCAGCATAAGAGAAAAATTGCAGCAGCTTTTTAAGTCTAATTTCTGATCCGTTAACTATCCGAAACTCACCCGAGGCCCTCGGGACTTCAACTAAATATACCAATAAGTCCTAAAATATCATACGTATTTATTTGAAACCTCAAATCACATAAAACGACGTTAAAATCACGAATCATGCTCCAATTCAAGCTTAATGAAACTTAGAATTTCCAACTTCTACATTCGATGTCGAAACCTATCAAATCAAGTCCGATTGACCTCAAATTTTGCACACAAGTCATAAATGACGTAACAGAGCTATAAAAAGTTTCAGAACTGGATTCCGACCCCGATATCAAAAAGTCAACTCCCCGGTCAAACTTCCAAGCTTAGATTCCTATTTTAGCCATTTCAAGCCTAATTTCACTACGGACTTCCAAATAAAATTTTGATCACGCTCCTAAGTCCAAAATCATCATACGGAGTTGTTAGAATCATCAAAATTCTATTCCGGGGTTGTTTGTACATAATTCGACATCCGGTCACTATTTAAACTTAAATTTTTAATTTTTCATCAAAATTCCATATCTCGGACTAGGAACCTCGGAATTTGATTTCGGGCATACTCCCAAGTCTCAAATCACGATACGGACCTACCGAAACTGTCAAAATACTGATCCGAGTCCGTTTGCTCAAAATGTTGACCAAAGTCAACTCAATTGAGTTTTAAAACTCTAATTCACATTTTAATCCATTTTTCACATAAAAACTTTCCGGAAAATTTTAGGGACTGCACACGCAAGTCGAGGAATGATAAATAGTGTTTTTCGAGTTCTTAGAACATAGAATTAATTATTGAATTTAAAGATGACATTTTGGGTCATCACATTCTCCACCTCTAAAACAAACGTTCTTTCTCGAACGGAGTTAGAAAAAGTACCTGAGTTGGTGAATAAGTGTGGATAACAGCTGCGCATATCATGCTCGGTCTCCCAAGTTGCCTCTACCGGTTGGCCCCTCCACTGAACCTTCACGAAAGCAATGTTCTTTGACCTCAGCTTTCGAACCTGCCTATCTACAATAGCCACTGGTTCCTCAACATAAGATAGATTCTTGTCCAATTGAATCGAAATCTAACACATGAGATGGATCGCCGTGATATTTCCGAAGCATAGAAACATGGAATACTGGATGAACTGCAGAGAGACTAGGTGGTATAGTGCAAGTCTGTAAGCCACCTCTCCAACTCTCTCAAGAATCTCAAAAGGTCCAATATACCTAGGGCTCAACTTTCCTTTATTCCTGAACCTCATCACCCCCTTCTTAGGCGAAACCCGGAGCAGGACCCGCTCACCAACCATGAATGAAACATCACGAACCTTCCGATCTGCATAACTCTTCTGTCTATATTGGGTTGTACGAAGTCGATCCTGAATCAACTTAACCTTTTCCAAGACATCCTGAACCAAGTCTGTACCCAATAGTCTAGACTCGCCCGGTTCGAACCAACCCACTGGAGATCGGCACCGCCTACCGTACAACGCCTCATACAGAGCCATCTGAATACTTGACTGATAACTGTTATTGTAAGAAAACTCCGCAAGTGGTAAGAACTGATCCCAAGTACCCCAAAATCTATCACACACGCACAAAACATATCCTCCAGTATCTGAATAGTGCGTTTGGTCTGCCCGTCCGTGTGAGGGTGAAATGCTATACTCAACTCTACCCGAGTACCCAACTCACGCAGAACTGCCCTCTAGAACCGCGATGTAAATTGCGTACCCCGGTCAGAGATGATAGATACTGGTACGCCGTGAAGTCTGACAATCTCACGAATATAGATTCGAGCCAACTCTTCGGAAGAGTAGGTAGTCATCATAGGAACGAAATGAGCTGACTTGGTCAGCCTATCCACAATCAGCCAAACTGCATCAAACTTCCGCCGAGTCCGTGAAAGTCCAATAATGAAGTCCATAGTGATTCGCTCACATTTCCACTCCGGAATCTCTAACTTCTGAAGCAACCCACCTGGCCGTTGAGGCTCATACTTCACCTGCTGATAATTTAGGCACCGAGCTACATATTCCACTATGTCTTTCTTCGTCCTCCTCCACCAGTAATGTTGCCTTAAGTCCTGATACATTTTTGCAGCACCCGGATGAATGGAGTACCGTGAACTGTGAGCCTCCTGGAGAATCAACTCACACAAACCATCTACATTAGGCACACATAGCCTGCCCTGCATCCGTAATACACCGTCATCTCCAATTGCGACTTCCTTGGCATCACCGTGCTGAACTGCGTTCTTAAGGACAAGCAGATGAGGGTATTCATACTGACGTTCCCTGATATGATCATAAAGAGAAGACTGAGAAATCACACAAGCCAAAACTCGGCTCAGCTCGGAAACATCCAGTCTAACAAACTGGTTGGCCAAGGCCTGAACATCCAAGGCTAAAGGCCTCTCTGCTACCGGTAAATATGCTAAGCTGCCCAAACTCTCCGCCTTATGACTCAAGGCATCGGCCACTACATTGGCCTTCCCAGGATGACATAGAATGGTGATATCATAATCCTTAAGCAACTCCAACCATCTCCGCTGTCGCAAATTAAGATCCTTCTGTTTAAACAGATGTTGTAGACTCCGGTGATTGGTGTAGACCTCACAATGGACACCCTATAAGTAATGCCGCCAAATCTTCAAGGCATGAACAATAGCTGCTAATTCAAGGTCGTGGACCGGATAATTCTTCTCATGTACCTTTAACGGTCTGGACGCGTAGGTAATCACCCTACCGTCTTGCATCAACACTGCGTCGAGACCAATACGCGATGCATCACAATACATAGTATAAGACCCTGAACCTGTAGGTAATACCAATACTGGGCTGTAGTCAAAGCTATCTTGAGCTTTTGGAAGCTCTCCTCACATTCCTCGGTCCACCTGAACGGAGCACCCTTCCGGGTCAATTTGGTCATAGATGCAGCAATAGAAGAGAAACCCTTTACAAATCGGCGATAATACCCTGCCAAACCAAGGAAACTCTAGATTTCTGTAACTGAGAACTGTCTGGACCAACTCTGTACTACTTCAATCTTCTTCGGATCTACCTTGATTCCCTCGCACGAAACTATATGACCCAAAAATCCCACTGAATCAAGCCAAAATTCACACTTTAAAAATTTTGCATATAACTTCTTTTCTCTCAAATTCTGAAGCACAGTCCTCAGGTGTTGTTCATGATCTTCCCGACTCCGGGAATACACCAGAATGTCATCAATAAACACAATGACGAAAGAATCAAAATAGGACTGAAATACACTATTTATTAAATACATAAATGCTGTTGGGGCATTGGTCAGCCCAAAAGGCATCACAAGAAACTCGTAATGACTGTACCGAGTCCTAAAAGTAGTCTTTGGGATATCTGGCTCCTGAATCTTCAATTGATGATAGCTGGAACGTAAGTCGATCTTAGAAAACACTCTGGCACCCTGAAGCTGATCAAATAGGTCATCAATACGCAGCAATGGATACATGTTCTTCACTGTAACCTTGTTCAGTTGGCGGTAATCAATACACATCCGCATACAACAACAACAACAACAACAACAACAACAACAACAACCCAATATAATCCCACTAGTGGGGTCTGGGGAGGGTAGTGTGTACGCAGACCTTACCCTTACCCTAGGGTAGAGAAGCTGTTTCCGATAGACCCTCGGCTCCCTCCAAGATCTCCCCACCTTGCTCTTGGTGTGACTCGAACTTACAACCTCTTAGTTGGAAGTGGTGGGTGCTCACCACTAGAGCAACCCACTCTTGTCTCGCATAGAACCATCCTTATTCTTTACAAATAAGACAAGAGCACCCCCAAGGCGATACACTGGGCCTCATGAAGCCCTTATTAATCAACTCCTGTAACTGTTCTTTTAATTCTTTCAACTCTACTGGGGCCATACGATGTGGTGGAATAGAAATGGGCTGAGTGTCCGGTAACAAATCAATGCCAAAGTCAATATCTCTGTCGGGTGACATACCCGAAATATCTGCTGGAAATACATCAGGAAAATCTCTTACTACAGAAACTGACTCCACGGTAGGAGTATCAATACTAACATCTCTCACATTGGCCAGATACACATCACACCCCTTCTTAACCATTCGTTGAGCTTTAAGAAATGAAATAACCCTGCAAGGAACATGATCCGAGATACCTCTCCACTCTAGTCGCGGTAGACCTGGCATAGCCAACGTCACCATCTTGGCGTAACAATCAAGAATAGCGTGATAGGGCGATAACCAGTCCATGCCCAAAATAATATCGAAATCCACCATACTGATCAATAATAAATCAGCCCCGGTCTCAAAACCACTGATAACACGACCTATACACGCGATCCACAATAATAGATTCACCCACGGGTGTAGATACATAAACAGAAGAACTCAAGGAATCACGTGATACGCCCAAATACTAGGCAAAATAAGATAACACATAAGAATAAGTGGATCCTAGATTAAATAAGACTGATGCATCTCTATGACAGACCGGAATAATACCTGTGATAACAGAATCGGATGCAACGACCTCTGTTCTAGCAGGAAGGGCATAATATCTGGCCTGGCCTCCCCATCTAGGGCAACCTCTACCTGTCCGACCTCCACCTCTGGCTGGCTGTGCAGGTGGAGTGGCAACTGGTGCAGTAATCATGGCATGAGAAGCCTGATGGTCCTGTAGAATAGGTGGGGCCTGAGAAATCCTAGGAGGTGCACCCCTCCTAAGTCTGGGGCAATTCCTCATGATATGACGAGTGTCACCACACTCAAAACAATCCCTCGGAGGACGTGGCTGCTCGGACTGTCTTGGGCCTGATCGACTAGACTGCCCACTAAAAGCACCCCGTACAGGAGGTACAGAAGACACTGGCGGTGCATAATATAGAACCTGAGGTCTGGGAGTAGCCGGACTACCACTGAAAGCTGGAAGTGCTGAATAAATAGGACGACTCACATAACCTCTACCATGACGGGCTGCAACTGGGGCACGAGAATTATTATATGCGCTAGAATCTCGGGGTCTCTTAGCTTCCCTCTCTTCCCTCTCCCGGATCCGTATACCTTCCAATCTCCTAGAAATTGACACCACATGTTGGTATATGATGTCCATCTCTAGCTCTTGGGCCATATTGTATCTGATATTAGGGTGGAGACCCTCAATAAATCTGTGAACCCGCTCTCGAACAGTATCAACTAAGGCTGGTGCATGCCTTGCCAAATCACTGAATCAGACCGCATACTCTGACACGGTCATAGAACCCTGGCCCAGCTGTTCAAACTCCACACGCCATGCATCTCTAAGACTCTAAGGAACATCATCCCTTAAGAACATATCTGAAAATTGATTCCAAGTGAGTGAAGATGCCTCAGCGGGACTATGCAACTCATATGTACGCCACCACTGGTAGGCTGCTCCTCTAAACTGGAATGTCGTGAAAGAAACCCCACTGGAATCCATGATACCCATAGTACGAAGGATACAGTGACATTCCTCCAGAAAACCCTAAGTATCCTCTGAAGTTAAACCGCTGAAAGTGGGAGGGTGGTACTTCTTGTACCTTTCGAGACTGAGCTGCTCCCCCTCTGAGACTGTTGTCCTAATCTCAGGCCAAACTGGGACAACTGGCTGCAATGGTATAACCTCTGAGGCATGGTCAACTTGGGTTTGTGGTTCTGGAGTACGGGCGGCGGGAGTCTATGCTCCTCCCCCGTCCTGAGATGTGGAAGGAGCAAGTGGAATCAACCCTGCCTTAGCTAGAGTGCCAAACATGCTCAAAAACTGGACAAGAGTCTCCTGAAGTGCAGGAGTAGTAACAGGCGTCTCAGGTGCATGCTCTCCAACTGTAGCTATTGGTGGCTCTGGTGCAGCAACTCGTGCAGGTGCTCTGGCTGCACCACGTGGTCTTCCTTGGCCTCTAGTTCGGCCTCTGCCCCGACCCTGGCCTCTTGCGGCTCCAACATGGGGCACAAGTGTCTGATTATCGGATCCAGTTGTGGTGTCCTCACCATCTGTGAGAGAATAGAAAGACAATTGTTTAGAACTTTGAAATCAAAAAAGGCGTACGATAAGGAATCAAAGAAGTGAATATTTCCTAACAGTTCCATAGCCTCTCTAAGATAAGTACAAACGTCTCTGTACCGATCCGCAAGACTCTACTAAACCTGCTTGTGACTCACAATACCTATAAACCTAGAGCTCTGATACCAACTTGTCACGACCCCAAATTCCCTCCGTAGGATATCGTGATGGAACCTAGTCTTTAAGACTAGGTAAGCCTATCAATGCGGAATAAAAATAGAAATCTAAAACTTTACAAAATTACAACTCCCAAAACCTAGTAGAAATAAGTCACAAGCTTTTAAGAATTTTATCCTCAATGTCTTTATATATATCAAGGTCTAAAGAAAATAAGGAAGCATCATAATAATGATAGAACGGACTCTGGAGTCTGAGGACGTTGGCAGATATACCTCAAAGTCTCCGTGTACAAGTAACTCACTGATGTCGAGGCTGGTAAGGAGTACCTGGATCTGCACAAAAAGATGTGCAGAAGCGTATTATGAGTACACCACAGCGGTACCCAGTAAGTGCCAAGCCTAACCTCGGTAGAGTAGTAACGAGGTCAGGTCAGGCCCTACTGGAAAATAATAATTGCATGGTAAAATGTTTTACAATATAATAAAATAAAATGACAATGAAAATGAATCAAGTAGCATGTCACCATTTAATTACACAAATAATGACAAATAATATTTTGTGGAATCAAAACAAAATTTCCTTTCAACTTCAAGAAAATCACAACTAATAATCAAAGGCAATTGTGGCCATAAATCAATATCAACAAGGGCCTTCACGAGGTACTGCCTCATAGTCCCAAATCATAAATAAATTAACAATATCTCATTTCATTATCTCACCGCGAGAGCCTTCACAATTTATTTTACAGAAAATATTTTTCCCGAAATAGTATCCCGTGTTTTAGCCATTTTTATCACATCGCATGACTTCTAGTAGTTTCCCCTACTAGCCACGCGTATCAAGCCACCCTTATCTCACCGCAAGTGTTTCAATACCCAGACCTTATACCCCCGCATGC
The DNA here is from genome assembly GCF_000390325.3 of Nicotiana tomentosiformis. Lineage (NCBI taxonomy): Eukaryota > Viridiplantae > Streptophyta > Magnoliopsida > Solanales > Solanaceae > Nicotiana > Nicotiana tomentosiformis. The sequence goes on along the minus strand of NC_090816.1, from coordinate 119,676,633 downwards.
GTATCAATATCACAATTTGTTCCTCAAGTGCTCAAATAATTTAACTTGCCAAAATAATTTGACAACAATATTTTTTCCATAATAAAGAGTTCACGACTCATGCCAAAATAAATCACGACTCATGCCAAAATAAATCATCAATAATATTTTTTCACAATAAAGAGCTCACGGCTCCATCACAATGAGTACGAAAATTTTACAAAAATATTCAGGAATAAATAATTGAGGAAAATAATATTTTAAAATCTTTAATACATTGCTTCAATATCAAATTTAAAAATGTCCAATACTTCATATTAATAATATTTAATTTAAAGAAAATTAACTTCAAATAATACACAAAATAAAGAAAACCAAGTTTTAACTAAACTGGTAAAACAATTAGCAGGAAAAAGGTCAAGCAACTTTAAAATATAAACATTAAATCAATGATGAAGAATATATCAGAATAAAATAGTTTAATTAATGCGCAACAATGATCTACACAATTTATAAACATAATCTTTCATATTTAGCTAGTGTACACACTTGTCACCTCGTGTACACGACTTTCAACACATTACAATTTATCACTTCAATACCAATCCTAGGGGAGATTTTCCCCACACAAGGTTAGACAAGTCACTTACCTCGACTTGCTCCAATTTAACCAAGTATTATGCTTTTTCCTCGATTTTTCGACTCCGATCGACTCGTATTTAGTCATAATTAATTCGATACAGTCAACAAAAATTAAAGGAATCAATTTCATAAGAAAATACTATATTTTTCAATAAAATCCGAAATTAGCTCAAGCATCACCCGTAGGGCCCACGTCTCGGAATCGGGCAAAACTTACAAAATTCGACAACCCATTCAATTACGAGTCCAACCATACCAGTTTCACTCAAATCCGACTCTGAATCGATACCGTAATCGCAAAAATTTGTTTTTATGATATTTCAAAATTTTTCCCAAATTTCCATCTCAATACACTAATTAAATGGTGAAAACAATGATATATTCATGTATATAGACCAAATCCGAGTTAGAATCACTTACCCCAATGTCTTTCCTTGAAAATCCGTCAAAAATCGCTTCTGCTCAAGCTCAAATTCGTCAAAAATGGCGAATGGGATGAATGCCCTCTTTTATAAATCTGCCCAGGCAGCCTTCGGAACTGGGCCTCGATCGTGGCTTCGATCATAGGCCTCGATCGTGGCTTCGATCACAGGCTCGATCCTGGACCTCAGTCATGGCCTCGATTATGGCATCGAGCCTGGTCCTTCGATCATGGCCTCGAGTCTGGTCCTTCGATCATGGCATCTAGGCTGGGCCTTCGATCATGGCATCGATCCTGAGCCTCGTCTCTGGCCGTCGACCCTGGGCTCGATATCTGGGCTCGATCTTGGGCTCGATCACAACCTAAAATATCCAGTAGAAGAGAAAAATTGCAGCAGCTTTTTAAGTCCAATTTTTGATCCGTTAACCATCTGAAACTCACCCGAGGCCATCGGGACCTTAACCAAATATACCAACAAGTCCTAAAATATCATACGTACTTATTTGAAACCTCAAATCACATAAAACGACGCTAAAATCACGAATCATGTTCCAATTCAAGCTTAATGAAACTTAGAATTTCTAACTTCTACATTCGATGTCGAAACCTATCAAATCAAGTCCGATTGACTTCAAATTTTGCACACAAGGCATAAATGACATAACGGAGCTATAAAAATTTTCAGAACTGGATTCCGACCCCGCTATCAAAAAGTCAACTCCCCAGTCAAACTTTGAAGCTTAGATTTCTATTTTAGTCATTTCATGCCTAATTTCACTACGGACTTCCAAATAAAATTTCAATCACGCTTCTAAGTCCAAAATCACCATAGGAGCTGTTGGAATCATCAAAATTCTATTCCGGGGTCGTTTGCACATAATTCAACATCCTGTCACTATTTGAACTTAAATTTTTAATTTTTTATCAAAATTCTATATCTCGAACTAGGGACCTCGGAATTTGATTCTGGGCATACGCCAAAGTCCCAAATCACGATACGGACCTACCGGAACTGTCATAACACTGATCCGAGTATGTTTTCTCAAAATGTTGACCAAAGTCAACTTAGTTGAGTTTTAAAGCTCTAATTCACATTTTAATCCATTTTTCACATAAAAGTTTTCAGAAAATTTTACGGACTGTGCACGCAAGTCGAGGAATGATAAGTAGTGCTTTCTGAGTTCTTAGAAAATATAATTAATTATTGAATTTAAAGATGACATTTTGGGTCATCACAAGGTGACTCCGAGGCGTGCGAACGCCGATGAGGCATACCTTGAAGTCTCCGTTCAACAACTAACAGATGATCACTAGCGACCGACACGAGCAGATGTACCTCGATCTGCACAAAAGGATGTACAGAAGCGTAGTATAAGTACACCACAACGGTACCCAGTAAGTATCAAGCCTAACCTCGATAGAGTAGTGACGAGACCAAGTCGAGACACCTACTAGGATATAAATAAACAGTATGAAAACATAATAAGTATAAATAATGGAAAGCGGAGAAATAAATGATGCGAAACAATTAACAATATGAACTAATACCGAAATTGTAATCACAGAAATAACATAAGGAAATCAGTTAAGGAGAACCACAATAGTCATATACGGACAATAACTGACAAAAACAAGGAAGAACAAACAACAAGAATCACAACGAGGTACCGCCTCGTGTACAATAAGAATCACCACCGAGGTACCACCTCGTGTGTGTATATATATATATATATATATATATATATATATATATATCAAGAATCGCACCCGAGTTACCGCCTCCTATTCACAATTCACAATCTCAATCACAATCATTTCTTATATCGCCCCGTGAGCCTTACATTTGAAATATGTTTTGAAAATAGTTTTTTCGAAATAGCTACACGTACTTTAGCCCACCTTATGATGTCGCGTGGCTTCACGTAGTTTTCCTACAAGCAACACACACATATGTCCCACTTTATACAGCCGCATGCGCGTCAATACCACATTACAATAACAACTCGCACCACAAGTGTCCACATATCACAACTTGCCAACAATCAACAATATCAATATTTCCCAACAATCAGTGGCGAAGCCACATGATTACACTGTGTACAGAGGTAAAATATTATGTTTTAGAGGTATATAACACATATTGAACACCCTTTGTCGAAAAAAAAATTTCACTTCTTTTAAATTTGAACACCCTTGGAAAAATTTCTAGTTTCGACACTGCCAACAATAGCCCATGGCTCCATCACAACGGGTACAAGAATGTCAACAACAACAATGAATGTAAAAGGCTCAACAAGGAAGATGTTTCAACAATAACAATTTCGCCTCAACGTGATAATTACTTTCACAACTTCAACACAAATATTAACTCAACAGTGAGATAATGTATAACCACGATATTAAACAAGAATAACTCATAATGGAAGAGATAACGTATAACAATGACTTCAAATAATAAAAAATAATAAGAAAATGGATAACATGGATAATAACTTCAAGTAATGATAATCAATAATCAAGGAGATAACACGAACAATAACTTCAAATAATGATAATTAGCAATGAAGAGATGGCATGTAACAATAAAAGAGGCATCAAGTTCAACTTTAGCATGAGAGCAATTTATCAAGTAGGATGTAGAACAAGTATTAAACAAGTCAATTAAGGCATGTAAGGATAGACTAACATGAATAGGGATAGATTTACTATGAGAATTTAGAACACGATATGTCATTTCAATTAAAGCATGAAAATAGTCTTAAGTAGCCCAAACCGGTCAAATACCATGTACAACCCATGTACACACTCGTCACCTTGTATACACGGCTTTCACATATCACAAATGAATCAATCAATACCGGTCCTAAGGGGTAGTTTCCTCTACACAAAGTTAGGCAAGACACTTACCTCAACAAGGCCAATTCAACACTCGAAAATAGTTTTTCCCTTAAAATTCGCCTTCACACGGCTCAAATCTAACAAAATTCGACTTAATATTATCAAATAATGCTTGAGAAATCAATTACAATAGATAAAGCTAAGATCTTTACACTTTTTCTAAAAAGTCAACAAAAGTCAACCCGGGGCTCGTCTGGTAAAAACCCAAGTCCAATGATAGATTCCGACTACCTATGACCCTACGAGTTTATATGTGATCGATTCACATGATTTTAATGTTAAAATCTAAGATATATTGATGGAATATGATTAGAAATAGATTAGAATCACTTACTTAAAGTTCGTAGGTGAAAATTCCCTCTCCAAATCGCCTCCTACCGAGCATAGGGTTTAAAAATGAGAGAATGAGAGATGAAATCCTGACTTTTAGCCTTTATGTTCAGCTGCAGTTATCGCAATTGTGATATGTGTTCGCAATTGCAATTGTGAAGAAAATCTCGCAATTGCGACACCGACATGCCTAAGAAGCTCTTTGCAAATGCGAAGATGGGTTCGCAATTGCGAACCATGTTGCCCGCGCAAAAGCGACGAAAACTATCGTAAATGAGAACCTAGCCCAGCCCAAGACCTCTTCGCAAATGCGACCCATGCATCTCAATTGCGATACATGTGGGTTCCTTGTTAAGGTCGCAAATGCGACCATGGTGTTCACAATTACGACACGAGAGGCACTAGACACCAGATTTTGTAATTTCAATCCAAAACACGCCGGAACATGTCCGAAACTCATTTGAACCCTCAGGAGTCAAAACCAAACATCCACACAAGTCTAAAAATATCATACAAATTTGCTAGCGCAATCAAAATACAAAAATAACATCTAAAATTACGAATCAAATACTAAAACACATGAATTTCGAAGTAAAGTTCAAGAATTTCTAAAGTTACAACTAAACATCCGAATCCTATCAAATCAACTCCAAACGACACCAAATTTTGCAGAAAAGTTTCAAATACCATAGTGGACCTATTCCAAGTCCTAAAATCAAATTTCGAGCTCGAAAGCTAAAAGTTAACCTACGGTCAAACTTTTCAACTTCAAATTGCCAAATTTTGGCAAATCAACACAAATCAACCTACGGACTTCCGAAATCAATTTTGGGTATACGCCCAAGTCCGAAATCATGATAAGAAGCTATCGGAGTCATCAAAACACAGTTCCGGGATCGTTTTTACAAAAGTCAAAGTTTGATGAATATTTCTAATTCAAACTTCTAAGTCAAGAATAAAAGGGTCCAAATCAACCCGAAATCTTCGTGGAACGAAACCAACCAGCCGCACAAGTCATAAAACCATAAACACACACGTGTGAAGCATAAAAACGGGTAAGAGGGCGCAATTACACAAAACGACCGATCGGGTCGTTATATTTGATGTAAATATTATTGATTTAATTATTTATTTTAACATCTTACCAGAATGAGTAACCAAGAAGGATGGATGAGAAGATCTTTTTTTCTTGTACGATGATTCTAGAAGCTCTAAGCTAATTATTCTTTAGCCCAATATTCTGTATCAGCAGCCATTTATAATCCACGTTTAGTTTCAGGAAGATAATTATATTACGGTCAAACATAAAGTCATTATCGTGTCTCATATTCAACATTGGCTAATAATTTTCATGAACAACCTATACATATATAATACTATTTTTAATATTAAAATGTCAGAAATTAAAGTATTATGTTCATGTATTAAATAATTCGTATAAATAAGTAGATTATTCTCTATCTCAAAAAAAAATTGAATTCAAATTCAAAACAACTTGAATTTGAATATATATTTCACAAAATTTAAAGAATGAATGGGAAAATGTCTAAATTTGTACCTACATCTGTAATTTGTCTTATATATTTCGCCCATTTACATATAGGCTCATAGGACTTAGGAGCTCCCACCGTTACATGTAGAAATGTCACCGGATAGCTATTCTAAATGGTTGCGATTTAGAAATTAATCAATGTATCCTGAACTTTTGTATATCAGTTCAATTTTTCGGGACACAAAATTCTGAAATTAAAATTTTTAGTTTAACTTTTCAGAACAAAATACATACTAGCTAATCTCTAAATAGGAAAAATGACTATTTGTGTACTTTCTTTGTCTAAAATATGCCCGTCTCATTGATTTGGTTTTATTGATATATAGTGGAAGTCATGTCGTCTATTTAGACCTTTTCCATGAACAACCTATACATATATAATACTGCTTTTAATATTTTAGGAAAATGCATGTACCAAATAATTTGTATAAACAAGTGGATTACTCTCTATCTCAAAATAATACTAAATTCAACGTGCATAACAACTTGAATTTGAATATATATATTTTCACAAAATTTAAAGAATGAAATATCAAATGGTGGAATCGTATAGCTGTTTCTTTATACTTGTAGTGGGCCATACAGGCCTCAAATCACGGCCTAACGAAACAAAATGTGGGCCCACTAAACATACGTGTAAAGCCCAATAAGCCCATATTATCATTGCCGCTCTATGACTCTGACCGGCCACAAGTCTCTAACCGCTTCACGCCAACTGAACCGGCCGGTTTAACAGTTTCAACATTAGCCACACTTTTTACTTTCGGCCGAATCTTCAGAATATTCCGTAACTTTTTCCAGAACCCGGTTCTTATACCTCTGTCTTTCTTTGACCTAACCCTCCCGATGCAAGAAACCTTAGGTGAACCCGGTTCACGCACATTCCTAATCACTTTGTTACCCGGTTCAGACCGGCTTCTGAATAATCTTTTTGGCACCTTTTTCTGCTTGAGATTTCCTTCGGTTGAGCTAGTTTTTTGGGCTTTGGGAAGAGCAAAAAGAGATGTTGATTTTGGTTTTTGATGATGATTCAACGAAGCGAAAGAACGATGAGAGAAAGATTTGGAATGGTGATTTGCTTTGCCAAAAAAACCAAGTTTCATTGAGGTCATACGTTGTATGGTTGCATTTTCATCAAACCAATCTTGTTCGGCGTCTTTTGGGATCCAAAAAGATTCCGGTGGTAGATCAAGGAAGTTATCGGGAGATTTCTTGACATGTTGTTCATCGTCTGGAAGTAGGGTTTGATCAGTATCAGCAACAGTATCTGCAGAGACAACCGAATTCTCTAGATGAGATTGTAAGGACATACTTCAAAATGAGTTGATGAATATAGTGAGAGAAGAGGGAAAAAGTGGGGGAAAAAAAGTTAAAGAAAAGGGGTTTTTGGGGGGGGGGGGGGGAGGAAGAAGAGAAGCATAAGGGTGTTTTCTCACATGATATATAGGGGGCAATAATTCAGTATTGTTTTGTAAATGACAGACGAATCACGTTGCAAGACCAAATGGTATTTTGGCAGCAACTAGGATTGTTTTGTTTGATATTTAATCCCTTTAATAAATTATTTCTTGGAAAATGACATCTTTGTTGCCATGCATATATATACGTGAAAAGGGTGGCTGCATATTTTTCAATTCTCTTACGTACTTAGCTGGTTAGCATAAAGGTATGAAACATATATCCGGTTTTGGTCATGGACACATGAGTATTCAGAATTTCGAAAACAAAATACATTAATTGAGAATTGATCTCTATTCTTTTTGGGTAATTAACTCAATCGTCAATCAAGTGCACAATTTAATTAACTCAACCTTCAACCAAATGTATTATTTAATCTTTTTAGAGCATGAGTATCAATTTAGAAAATTTATACATAAAATATATAATTTTACGGAAAGACCATGAGTTTGCGTGTTCATATTTTTGCCTATAAATCCGCCTTGTTATCGTTCTGTAGGTAGTAGCACTCCAAATTTGAACTTTCACAAATTTCTGTCCTTTTCTTTTCTATCTGAAGCTCTAGGAAGATAAGTATCCAACATATCGGGTATTTATTTACGAGAAGTAAGAGTTTATATTAGGGATATTATCACTTTCAGCTCGTGCCAGAAATTATTTATATTTGGTAGTCGAAAAAGTATATAAAATTTGTATATAACATACAGAATGTATATATATACAAGAAATATACAAATTTTATATATTTTTTCGGCTATTATTTTTACAGCGACTATACAATGTCATTTTTTCTTTATATTATTAATATAACATTATGAAAATTGTTTAAAATATTAATCTTGATATAATAACCTTGTAAAACAGTGTAATGATCAATTAAATTACATTAATAATATATAAAAAATATTTTTATAATTAATTTCACTATCAATGTATATAACGTATATGTGTAATTATTTCAACGTATCAAAGATTATGAACTAGATATAGATGTAGGAAACTTTGAATCAACTTTTCCCACTGTGCAAAACAGTTACTGTCCTTTTTCCGATATGTAAACATAAAACGTCCCTATATTCAAAGGTCTGGTGGCAAATAGTAAGATAATTAAGATGCTTGGATGACCAAATCAACATCACCAATAATATCGAGTGTTTCTTGGAATACTGCCTTCATTCACGATTAATACATTACTTTATACAAATTTTAAATTACTCATGAATTTCAAACTAGTTTAACTATTCAAAAAATAAATTTTTTATTTGACTTTTTTGTTTATCAAACAACTTATCAACCCGTAGTTTAATAGTTTCTTCTACTGCTATATATATTTAACCAAAAAATAGTTGCGTGGTCAAAGCAAATAAAAGAATAATTCGAGTTTTTAATAATCAATTTTACTTAACCTTTCCTAAACATAGTTAGATAGCAAAAAATAGAAATAAAATATTGAGAGAATAAGAAAAAAGGAATTTTATAATTGATAATCGTAGCTTCCTTCCAAAAGGAGAGAATGAGATCTTCAAACAGTAGAAAGTAAAAGTACTAGTATAATTTTGTGAATTTCTTGATGATGTTACAAGGTATGGTAAGAGGGGTTTATATAAGGGTATAATATGTAACTGTTTCGCGTTACTTAATTCTCGTCCGTTACTAATATTTATCACGTTGATTGCCTATTACATGGGTAATTTGTAACGGTTATGATAATAATGATCAATAGCGCGCAATCAGAGATTATGCCAATTTCTTTCGATATTCGTGGTTATTAATGAACCTTCCTTCCTTGTAGTCTTTAATTATTCGTCCCGCGTCTGTCTCTTCTTTTCCAGTTGTTAGGTGTGGTATCTTTGTGAGCACTCTCGTGTGTTTTACCCATACTTTCCCTAATCTTCATTCTTTATCGTTTTAATTTTTATGCCACCTGTCAGCATATCATTAGACCACGTGACAAGTTTATTTTTCCATCAATACAATATTGAATTTGATAAGATTAATGTGAACTTGTATGAACATTTGAAACCTCCTTTTACGAAAGAATTGGTAGATGTATTTTTCATGTATTTACATTACATGATCACACTTAATATGATGTCATGCATGATATTATTAAGGCCATTTTTCTTCTATAAATAGTAAGATGTAGAACACTTGATCACACTTGCCTTCTTATCTCGTAAAGCATTTGAATCTTCTTTCTCTCTTGTAGTATTTCACTTGTATTTTTGGAATGAAATAAAGTTTGAGTTGATTGTGTCCGAGGAGTAGGAAAAAATTAAATTTTGCCAAACCTCGTTAATTTCTGGTGTTCTTTTTATTGTTGTCTCATTTACTATTTATTAGCTACCTTTAGATATAGTAGTTGTGATTTAATAACTCTCTATATATTCGGCTTCCGCAACAATTGGTATCAGTGCCAAGGTTCTATCTTAGTATGCTCTGTGGTTGCAGCATAGCCTGAACTTTCATATTGGAAAAGAATTACTTTGATGGTCTGTACTGTCAGCAAATAAATAGTATTTGTAGCAAAAATGAGAGATAATAAAAATGAAGAGTCCACATCGGGTGTCAATAATACGTCATTGGCATCTTCTCTTATGACAAGAATTATGTCAAATGCAAAATTTACCGTTGAAATTTTTGACGGGTCAGGATATTTCGGGATGTGGCAAGCCGAGGTACTTGATGTCCTTTTTTAATAAGGGCTAGATATTGCCATAAAATAAAAAAAAACCAGACAATATCGGAGAAGGAGATTGAAAGATTATCAACCGCGTTGCTTGTGGTACCATTCAATCTTACTTCGCAAAAGAACAAAAGTATCCATATACAAAAGAAACTACTGCAAGTAAATTGTGGAATGCATTGGAGGATAAATTCTTGAAGAAAAATAATCAAAATAAACTTTACATGAAAAAAAGACTGTTACGCTTCACATATATTCCCGGTACTACAATGAATGATCATATCACCAACTTTAATAAGTTGCCGACAAATTTGCAGAATATGGACGTGACTTTTAGTGATGGAGATATGACTTTAACGTTATTAAGTTCACTTTCCGATGAGTACGAGTACCTCGAAACTACTCTACTTCATGGGAATAATGAAGTGTCTCTCAAAGAAGTTTGTTCTGCCTTGTACAGCTATGAACAAAGAAAGAGAGAAAAACAAAAGAGTAGAGAAGGAGAAACACTAGTCGTGAGAGGTCATTCTCAAAATCATATGAGAACGAAGAAAGAAATATCCAAGTCAAGATCCAAACCCAGCAAAGATGAATGCGTCTTTTTCCGAGAAAAGGGTCACTGGAAGAAAGACTATCCAAAGTTGAAAAATAAGGCCAAACCTAACAATGGGAAGGCTGACATGGATTCAAATGTCCTTTAGTATTATGGATAGTTGTTCCAAATTTAACCCTTGCATGTTTCCCCTTGACACAATGCTCACAAAACTCCAAATTGTAAGTCTTTACTCCTTTTAACAATCTTTGATCTCATAAAATTTTCAAAGATTTTCCTCCAACATGTCCCAAGCGCATGTTTTCTGCCTCCTTGTCATCACAGGATGTCACTGTTGTTGTCCCACTAACTGTACTACCATGATAGTGGTACATGTTATTATTTTGCCGAATTCCCTTCATTACCACTAGTGCACCAGAGCATATTCTCATCATCCCATTTTCTGCAACGACTTTGAGCCCCTTTGACTCTAGGGCTCCTACATAAATGAGATTTTTCTTTAATTCCGGTACGTATCGAACATTTGTTAATGTTCTTATCAATCCATCATGGTTCCTTAATCGGATTGAACCAATACCATACGCGGTAAGAGTATTGTTATTCGCAGTGTGAATAACTCCACAATCTCCTTTTTGAAAATCAATGAACCAGTCCCTATTGGGACACATATGATATCTACAAGCTGAATCCATCAACCATATGTCACATGGTTTGAATGGCTCAGTTGTAACTAGTGAGAAATCACTTCCAAAACACCTTCATTAGGTGGAAAATACTATTTTGTAACCTTTATTGATGACTTTTCCCGGAGAGTGTGGGTGTATACCATGAAAACCAAAGATGAGTGTAACGACCTTGCCGGTTGTTTTTAGCATTATAACCCCATTCCCCCATTTACTTCTCAATTTATGCCTTATAATTGATTTATGACTTATCGGGTTAGTTAGTTCGGGTCCGAAAGGAATTCAGAGTGAAATGAGATACTTAGTCTCATAATTTAAAATTTTAAGTTAGAAAAGTTGACCGGATATGGACTTAGGTGTAAACGACCTCGGATGTGAATTTTTATAATTCCAATAGCTCCGTATTGTGATTTTGGGCTTAGGAGCGTGTCCGATTTTTTTTTAGAGGTCCGTAGGGGAATTAGGCTTGAAATGTCGAAAGTTGAATTTTTGAGAAGTTTGACCGGGGGTTGACTTTTTGATATCAGAGTCAAAATCTGATTCTGAAAATTTTAATAGGTTTGTTATGTATTTATGACTTGTGTGCAAAATTTGAGGTCAATCGGACATGATTTGATAGGTTTCGACGTTGTTTGTAGAAATGGAAAGTTTCAAAGTTCATTAGGCTTGAATCTATGTGTGATTCATTTTTTTAGTATTGTTGGATATGATTTGAAGACTCGACTAATTTCGTATGATGTTTTAGAACTTGTTTGTATACTTAATTGAGGTCCCGAGGGCCTCGGGTGAGTTTCAGATGGTTAACAGATCAAAAATAGAGTAAAATATCTACTGCAATTTCCTTCTACTGCAAATTCCTTCTCCCAGAATTGAGCCCAGAATCAAGCCTAGAAGCGAGCCCAGAATCGTGCCCAGAATAGGGCCATGATCGAGCCCAGGATCGAAGGCAGGGTCGAGGGCCAGGGTCAAGGGCCATGATCGAGGGTCAGAATCGAGGCCCAAGATTGAATCCACGATCAAAGGCATGATCGGAGGCCAGGGTCGAAGGCCATGATCAAGGGCCAGAATCGAGGGTCAGAATCGAGGCCCAGGATCGAGGTCCAGGATCGAGGGCTGTCTCGACAGAATTATAAAGCAAGGGACTTCGTCCCATTCGCCATTTTTGACAAATTGGAGCTTGAGGAGAGGCAATTTTTGATAGATTTTCATGGAAAACTTGAGGTAAGTCCCTTGTAATCATTTTTACTCCATAATATTGAATTATCATCGAATAATCCGACTAGATTATATGTTTTTGAGGTGTAAATCGGAGATTTGAACATAGAAATTTGAAAATAAGATTTGTAGATTTGAGGGTCGGGTTGAGGTCGGATTTTGGTAAAATTGGTATGGGTAGACTCATGGTTGAATGAGTTTTCAGATTTTGTAACTTTTGTCGGGTTCCAAGACGTGGGCCCCACGAACGATTTTTTGAGCTAAATTTCGGATTTTTATGAAAAATTAGTATTTTCTTATAGAATTAATTCCTATAAATTTTATTGACTGAAATGAATTGTTTGTGATTAGATTCGAGTCATTTGGAGGCCGATTTGCGAGGCAAAGGCATAGCAGAGTAAAGAATTTCACGTTTTGAGGTAAGTAACAGTTATAAATCTGGTTCTGAGGGTATGAAACCCCGGATTTTTGTGTCATGTGATTATTTTGGAGGTGACACACATGCTAAGTGACGGACGTATGGGCATGCATCGAAGGTATTGTGACTTGGTCCATCCCGTGAAACTGTAAAGTTGAATAACTTGTTGTTAGCTATATGCTCTCTTTGTGTTGAAGAAATTTGATTGTAAATCAGGTTAAAAATTATGTTTAGGCTATGTGATAGTACTGTTCGGACCTACAGAGGTCGCGTACTTGTTGAATTATTTGCTAATTACTGTCTTGTACTCAGTCATGATTTTACTTGTGCATCATACCTCAGTCTTTCTTGATATTTGTTGATTCACTATGTTATCTTTGTTTGAGCTGATCTTTGTGATTTCTGAGAGCTCAAGAGACTAGGGAGGTTGAGGACTGAGTAAGGACGAGGGCCTGTCCGTGAGGTAAGGATACTATGGCACGTGCAGGATATTATAACACGTGAGTTGTCCGTGCAGCACATAAGTTATCCGTGCGGATTATGGTGCTTGAGCTGTAGGAGCCCCTCCGGAGTTTTTACACCCCAGTGAGCGCGAGTGCCCATTGAGTGTGAGTGCTGAGGGCTGAGAGCCGAGTGGTTGAGTTGTTGTGACGAGTTGAGTGACTGTTGCTTGAGAGGTTGTACTTGCTTTTCATTTGTTGTTGCATTTAGTTGCTATCTGTCATTGTTGTGAAATTTTCTAAAAGATTCTATATCCGGATTACATGAACATGAACTGTATAAAATTGATTTGACTTGAACTGATGGATTTGAAAGCATGTCTATTCTTTGCTGGAATTACTGTAAGTGAACTATAACGGTGTAGCTCGTCACTATTTTCAGTTCCTTATTTATTATTGTTACTTGCTGAGTTGATTGTACTTATACTACACCCTGTACTTTGTGTGCAGATCCAGGTGTTCCCGAATATGTGGTTTATTGAGATTGTCGGCTTGCCTAGTATTGAGATATGCGCCATCACGACATGTGAGATTTTGGGTCGTGATAAGTTGGTAGCAGAGCCTAGGTTACATAGGTCTCACGAGTCATGAGCAGGTTTAGTAGAGTCTTGCGGATCGGTACGGAGATGTTTGTACTTATCTTCGAGAGGCTGCAGAACCCTTAGGAAAATTTCACTTTATTGTATTCTGTCATGTGAATTTGTTTATTCCGGAAACTAAATTTTTGTTATTATATTCTCTCACATATAGTGAGGATATGTACTATCGGATCAGATGGTCAGCCACCAGTTCCACCAGTTTGGGCCGCGAGAGGCCGGGGCCGTGGTAGAGGCCGAATCCGTGGTAGGGGTCGGGGCTGAGATAGAGGTCGAGGTGTAGTTCGTACCACAGTTGGACCCGCACCTGTAGTACCACCAGTTGCTCCAGGTTAGGAGCAGATTCCAGATATAGTAGAGCCGACAGGACCAGCTTAGGCACCAGTTGTGCCTATTGAGATTCCAGGCCTTCAGGAGACTTTGGCTCAGATATTGACAATTTACACTGGTCTTGCTCAGATGGTTTCGACTCAGGCCGGGGGAGGTACTCAAACCTCTGTTGCTCGTACTCTAGACCAGGTAGTACATGGACTTTATATACCGGGGGCACCACCAGCCTAGCCGGTTGCAGCTGCTCAGGCCCCTATAGTTCCTGTTATGGCAGATGATGAGCAGAGGAGACTTGAGAGATTTCAAACTCCACCATTCAGCGGTGTTGAGTCAGAGGATGCTCAGGGTTTTCTGGATAAGTGTCAACGGATGCTTCAGACAATGGGTATTCTAGAGACCAGTGGGGTCTCGTTCACTACTTTTTAGTTTTTTGGGGTTGCCTTCTGATGGTGGGAGGCTTACGAGAGGTGTAGGCCGGTCGGTGCAACACCCCTTTCCTGCTAGCAGTTCTCCAGTCTATTCCTGGAGAAGTTCGTGCCTCAGTCCCGCAGATAGGAGCTGCACAGGCAGTTCGAGCACTCAAAGAATAAGGAATCTCAAAATACTCACGTTGGAACTGAAGTTGAGTTAGCAGTAAATGTTGCATCAAATGAAACCAAGGAAGCAAGTGATGCTGGTTAGCATCACAACAAGAAAAGGCAGAGACAGGAAATTCTGATCAATCAGCAAAAGTTAAAACTCAAACTAAAAGTTGTGATGGTGGCAACATATAAGTAAAGATAAAACAGGATTTAGTTTTCATCTTTTTTCTCTATAAGCAGCTGACGGAAGGGGAGACTTAGAGCAACAATAAATAATAGGAGGAATTGCCTCAATATTCAGAATCGAATCCAATTAAGGAAAACTATTTTTTTTATAACAGATCAGGATCATACTTGTAACGACACCATCTAGTGTAGTGGCTTCAGCTACACCATAGCAAATATATCAACGGGCTGGGCCTCCCCCTCTAGGGCGCCCTTTACCCACCTGTCCTCCACCTCTAACTGGTTGTGCACATGGAGTATTAACTGGAATAAATCTTGTAGCTTGAGTGCTCTGATGAAATCCACCCCTTCCAAGTCTGGGACAATTTCTCTTGAAGTGTCTAGTATCATTACACTCATAACAACCCCTCTGCGGGTTCGGCTGCTCACACTGAGTTTGTGCCGGATAACTGGAATATCCATTATAGGAACCCCATGCCGGTGGTGTATTAAAAGAACTTACTGGAACACCCCAAGTATTCTGATATTGTTTCCATGACCCCGTTGCTACTGAAATGTAGAATTATAAAGGATGCGGGAATACCACAAGTCCCACCATCCTCAGACAGATGGACAGTCCGAGCGTACTATTCAGATCTTGTAGGATATGCTCCGCGCCTGTGTTATTAACTTTGGAGGTTCTTGGGATCAGATTTTGTCGTTAGCGGAGTTTGCCTACAATAACAGCTACCAGTCGAGCATTCAAATGGCTCCCTATGAGGCATTATATGGTAGATGGTGTAGGTCGCCAGTTGGGTGGTTTGAGCCGGGGAAGGCTCGGTTATTGGGTACAGATTTAGTTCAGGAGGCCTTGGACAAGGTCAAGATTATACAGGATCGACTTCGCACAGCTCAGTCGAGGCAAAAGAGTTATGCCGACCGTAGAGATCTTGATGTTGCATTCATGGTCGGAGAGAGAGAGTATTACTTCGGGAATCGCCCATGAACGGTGTGATGAGGTTCGGAAAGAAGGGCAAGTTGAGTCCTAGGTATATCGGACCTTTTGAGATTTTGGAGAGAGTGGGAGATGTGGCTTATAGGCTTGCGTTGCCACCTAGTTTAGCAATTATTCATCCGATATTCCATGTGTCCATGCTTTAAAAGTATCACGGCGATCCGTCTCATGTGTTAGATTTCAGCTCTGTCCAGTTGTACAAGGATTTGACTTACGAGGAGGAGCCGGTGGCAATTTTAGCCCGGCAAGTTCACTAGTTGAGATCAAAGAGTTACCCTTCAGTTCGAGTGCAGTGGCGAGGTCAGCCTATTGAGGAAGCTACTTGGGAGTCCGAGTCCAATATGCAGAGTAGATATCCCCACCTTTTCACCAACCCAGGTACTTTTTTATGTCCGTTCGAGAACGAACAGTTGTTTTAGAGGTGGAGAATGTGATGAACCAAAAGGTCATCTTATGTTTTAGAACTCGAATCTGCAGTCGTAAGCCTTAAAAATATCATTTTTACCCTCATCAATTTGGTGCGCAGTCCGGCAGGTTTTCGAAAAGCTTTTATGTTAAAAATTAATGAAAATAAGAATTTTTGCCTTAAAAGTTAATTTTAGTTGAATTGGGTCAATATTTTTGGTAAACGAGCCCGGATCCATACTTTGATGGTCCCGGTAGGTCCGTATCGAATTATGGGACTTGGACGTATGCCCGGAATCGAATTCGGAGGTCCCTAGCTTGAGTCATGATTTTTTGATGAAAATTAAAAGTTTGAAAATTATTTGTTTTTAAGAATTGATTGATATTTGGCATTGTTAGTATCAGGACCGTATTTTGGTTCCGGAGCCATGTACATGTTCATTATGATATTTAAGACTTGTCTGTGAAATTTGGTGAGAAACGGAGTTGATTTGATGTGATTCGGATGTCCAGTTGAGAAAATTAAAATCTTAAAGTGTTCTTGAGAATTTCATTTTATTTGGTATTAAATTCGTAGTTTTAGGTGTTATTTTGGCGATTTGATCGAGCGAGAAAGTTCGTACGATATTTTTAGACTTGTGTGCATGTTTGGTTTGGATCCCCGAGGGGTCGGGTGAGTTTCGGATAGGCTACGGAGTGAGATTTGTCTTGGAAAACACTGTTGGGCATTTGATATTATTGCAGGCCTCTGAGCTCGTATTTGCGAGATCAGACATCGCAATTGCGACCTGCTCCAGCTCTTCGACCATTAATTTTGTAGCATCGGAATCATCGGGGATTATAAAGGATCGGGGGACCCTGTAATTGTCCATTTCGCCAATCCTCTGCTTATCTGGTTGGGTCGAGGCTCGCATCGGTGATTTCTATTTGGCCTCTTATTTTGCTTCCAACCTTGACTCATTTGATGTTGCAAGTGTTGATATCGGAATTACTTCATCGATTGCAAACATATCTTTTGCGGCCGATTGTTCTCCGTAAATCGTCTTGATCCCTCATGGCATTCGGAAATTTAATATCTGGTGAAGGGTCGAAGGCACTGACCTCATGTTGTGGATCCATGGCCTCCCGAACAGGGCGTTATATCTCATGTCACCCTCGATCACATAAACTTGACTTCCTGGATGGTTCCGGCGGAATTGACTGGTAATGTTATTTCCCCTTTAGTGGTTTCACATGCCATGTTGAATCCATTCAGGACTCGGACTGCGGGTACAATTTGGTCTTGTAGACCGAGTTGTTCCACAAGTTTTGATCGGATGATGTTGGCCGAGCTACCTGGATCAATTAACAAACATTTAACCCGAATTTTATTCACGAGTACAGAAATTACCAGTGCATCATTGTGGGGATGTACGATCCCTTCGGCGTCCTCATCGTTGAAAGATAAAGTTCCTTCCGGTACGTAGTCTCAAGTTCATTTTTCCCTAGTGATGGATAATTTGGTGCGTTTCAACATCGGCCCATTTGGGATATCAACCCCGTCGATGATCATGTTGATGACGTGCTGAGGTTCTTCTTGTTTTACCCGTTTGCTAGAATCCTTGTTTCTGAAGTGATTCTTGGCTAGGTCGCTCAAGAATTCTTGAAGGTGCGCATTGTTGAATAGACGAGCTACTTCCTCTCTCAGTTGTCGACAATCTTCGGTTATGTGACCGTGAGTGTCATGATATTTGCACATCTGGTTAGGATCCCTTTGGTTTGGATCGGTCTATAGAGGTTGAGGCCATTTGGTATCTTTGATGCGCCTGATAGCTGATACGATGACGGCAGTATCAACATTAAAGTTATATTCTGATAGCCTTGGTGCGTCTTTGGGCTCGATGGGTCTGTCAAAGCCATTTTTGGTCATAAGTCACATGTTGTTCTGACCTCGGTCATTTCTCCTTTAGTTTCTCATGGAGTTACGCCCGGACCCATTGCCTCACCAATTCCTATTATATGGTTGATACCGATCTCTATTCATCCTTGGTTCCCGGTCAATATCTCTCTTGCTTCTTTCGACGGGTCTGATAGGATAGACGGACCCGAAAGGAGCCCCGAGTTGATCGTCTTCGACCTTGATTTTTGATTGGTACCGATTATGTACATCGGCCCAAATAACAGTCGGGTACTCTATTAGATTCTGTTTTAACTATTGTGAAGCCACCGAGCTTCGAACGTTGAGCCCTTGGGTAAAGGATTGAACGGTCCATTCATTAGCGACTGGTGGTAGGTCCATCCGTTCCATTTGGAATCGAGATACGAATTCTCTGAGCATTTCATTGTCCTTCTGCCTTACTTTGAAAAGGTCTGACTTCCTGATTTTGACCTTGATGGCTCCGACGTGTGCCTTTACAAAAGAATCTGCAAGCGTAGAAAAATAGTCAATAAAATTAGGTGGCAAATTGTGATACCATATCATGGCTCCCTTAGACAGGGTCTCTCCAAATTTCTTTAACTAAACGGATTCGATTTCAACAAAATTTGCAACATTTCGAAGATCATTTGTAGACTGATCCCTTCCCCTTCAACGTTTTGTGTGTTTTGAGTTGTTGATCGGACTCCACCACAAATGCTATTTTTTTAGATCAGTAGGCAAGTTTGTATCGATAGCCATATGTGACGATCGGAATTCCAGCGGGATCCGCATGTGGTATCTCGTTACCGGGTACTAAGTTGTTATTTTCATCTTGGTGACCGGACTCGTTGTCAACGTGCAGAGGTACTGATCGAGAATTTGACATTTTTGTGTTTTAGCCTGGAATCAAAGACACTTCAAAGAGCAAGTGTAAAGCAGTGTGTGTTATCGATATTTGTATCAAATAATCACTATTATCCTCAGCCCTGTAGTGGGCGCCAAACTGTTTACCCTAAAATCGGATAACAATTGAATTTATGCGCGATTTTAAGGATACGTGATATAACTTGATACAACTGAGAGAACAAATTAATATTGAAATTAATGAGAAGAAAATAAATACAAACCACACAAGTTGGACAGCCTTAGCCTTGAAGGTTGGTCACTCTCTAGTCAAGAAATGCCACAATCAGTGCCGGAACAGAGCAATGAGATAATAATTAGAAATGACAGTTTATTGCTTTGGGATGCGTGTTATAATGTGTTTTACAAATAATCAAACCCCCTTTTATATAGTAGGGGAGTCCCACTCTTGATATAATTCTATTAAAGGTATAAAATCACATAATTTATTAATTAATCTGACTCTCCTTGATACGTGCCGAGATTTTCGCCATGATATCTAACCAATTGCGGATATTTTGGCCTTCCGTTATTTGTCTCGACAAAGTTTCCTCAATTTTGTTCGGTATCGGAGTCACGAGCTCAATGATTTAACTTCTCACCTTGGTTCGATATAACCCGAGGTCGGGATTCGACCTATCACGTTTTTGTCTCGACTGGTCATACAATAGACGAGCCCGGTTTTGACCATATACAGGGGTGGATCAACACTATTGGAGGCCTAAAGCCAAACTAGCATAAGAGGTCTTTAATCGTTTTTCCAAAAAAAAAAAAAAAAACTTTATTATATACTATAATTTATTTAAAATCTAATTTTCTAGCTTTTTGAGATGCAAAATTATGAATAATTATATTGTTATAAATTTCTTCTAATAATTCCTTTTCAATCGGTAATATAGCTATTCCATTCAATCTTTCTTACGCCATAGTTAATTTTAAGTAAGATTTTATCAATTTTAGTTTTAAAAAGTTTCTTTCAAGTTTCTAGTTTGTGGTCGAGGGCGGCCAGTGGCAATTGTTACAAAAACTGGTATTATTATTCTATAAGCAACATAAGCATTTGAAAAGGAACTAAAAAAAAATTCTGATTGAGTATATGGACTAGAGTACTATCATATGTTCTTTTTTGGGATTGTATCAATGATTCAACTTTTCTTTTCTTAAGTTTTGAATAACCAGATTCATACTTTCTATTTGACATATTTAAATTTTGATAAATATTAAAAGGATAATATATGCATACGCATTGAAATATCAAGAAAACAAATATTAGATGAAAACCAATACTAAAAAGTTGGAATAGAAGAACCTAATTCATAAACTTGATGTGAAAATAAATATTTGTTGCTTTCGCAATATATTTCTCGTAGGCTTTAACTTGATAGATGAAAAATACAGAACAATAGGATCTCTTGGAGGCATAAAGGAAAAATATAATAGTTGTAACGTTTGGTAAGAACCGAGAAACATTAAAAAAATAAATATTGTGAAAACCCAAAAAAAAAAGTGAAAAGATTTACATAATATTTAATAAGGAAAAGACATAATCACTTGATTCTTTTCATAAATTTTGCATTTACATGTAAGGGGCCCAATTTTAAGGAACATAGATATTTTTCCTTTTTGGTTTTTACCAAGATATGTAATCAGAGAAAATAATTAATTTAAAAATAATTATAGGGTAAAAAGTGGGGGCACTAAAGTTGGGAGCCTAAAGCTTGGGTTTCAGTGATTTTACCCAAAAGCCGGCTTTGTCCTGTACACTAAGAAGAAAATTTAATCAAAAGATAAGATCACAACAGTTAACATGAAAGGTATGATAAAATTGTATGTCAAAATTTAATCAGCTATAGAGTCAGATTTACAGGAGGTAGTCATGAGGAACAAGCCCAGAGAGACGGGACGGAGCTAGCATAGGACTTGCGGTGGAATGTTAAGAAGATGGATTTAAATAGAATTGGTAGCAATCAAATTAGGGTAGGATACAACCCTTCATTTTGTAGACACCTTTTCATTAAAAAAAAACTACTAGTTAATTTTATTTAAACAAAACTCCAACATGGCTTTTATAGAAACTCAAAAAAGGATTGTTACTTCTTTGTTGAAGAAGCTGCCAACAATACACCAAGCAATGGAGTTTTAAGTATATATATATATATATATATATATATAGAGAGAGAGAGAGAGAGAGAGAGAGATAGATAGATAGATAGATAGATAGATAGATAGATTTATGATTTGACAGGCAGAATCCTGGAAAGGGCCGGATCCAAAAAGTATGATATAGAGAGTCTAACCTAATACAAGTATTAGTAGTTGCTTCCACGAAAATTTTTAATTCCTATGATGAAGAAGAAAAAATTTCCAATTTGTCCAATAAGACAAGGGGTCCCAGCATATACTCGCACGTAACAACTAAGAAATAAGATGGAAAAATAATAACACTATAACAGAATAGAACTAATAGTGTACAACGAAAGTTCCAACTAAGAGTTAACTTATAATACGCGAATACTGTTGATTGCATGCAACTTGTGTAGATTTAAAACATACCGAATTAATATTTTAATTTTGAATCCAGCTCCGGCTAGAAATGTTATTGGAACAATATCTTCGCATAACAAGTTTGAACCACAACTGAAGAATTTGCATAATGTTTGGCACAAAGTATTGGACTACTACATATAGATTAACAAATCTTAACTAAATTAATGAAGCAGCTAGACACCCTTTGTTTACTTTCCACAAGCCAATTAACAATTAGATAAAGGAGAATGATGTGCTCAAATTTATTTTATTTTTTTGAAAAATTTATGGAAAACTGATAAATTTAGATTACTTAGGTTTGACTAAAATGAGACAAAGATAAACCGAAGGGAAAAAAAGAGAAAAAGATGAGTCATCATTTATGGTCCCAAAGGAAAGGTGAGATTATTAAGACCAAGTGATAACTCACTCGTGAGCTATGATTGTGATATCCAATACTCACCCACCCTTTTAACAAAAATCACTCTAAGGAATAAAAACTAATGGGATAGAGCAATGATTGAAACATCCTTTGAAAACAGGTGTCATCCGATGTCGTTTTACAAAAACAAAATACTGTATTTTTTAAGGAAAAAAATGTACACATATCTCTGTATAAAAAAGTAGGGATAAAAAAATATATGTATGCATTGTTGGGCTTAGTTAGCGAGATCATTAGTATAGCAATGATAAAGAGATGACATGAGACTAGGTTTACTTTCTCTTACAAGCCTAGAGACGCACATTGTTTAGAAGATGATAATTGTAGATTTCGAATGTCGTAACTGCTTTAACTTTATCGATGTGAATGGCACGCAATGAATCTCGAAAATTGACCATTGGATCATCGTAATGGATCATGTCGAGCTTAGTTCGAGTAATAGATGGTTGGGTATACAAAATATCTTATACAATATTAGTAACTGAAAAGATTTGAAAGCAACATATAAGATGTAAAATACTTTTAACCATGTGAGACGTTTTTAGAAAAATAGCATGATATTGATAAACATCAATTTGGGATAGAAATTTATGCCTTGAACCAACATATAAATTTACTTAAATAAAATTGTGACAATAGACTAACGCTGCTAGCTGCTGCTGGCATAAATTTTAGATTCGCTGTTGGTTTAGGCAAATTAATAAATTTAGAGACAGAAAACCGTGTCCTAAGATTGGTATCACTTATATTCAGTCCCCACTTATGACTTATCAACTCTTTTTACTAACTGATAAGATCACTCGGTGTAACAGGCAAAGAAACTATTGTCTTTTCTAACTTTAATAAAGTGTTTCTTTTTAGTGAGAATATCAACTCAGGAAGAATAAACAAAAGGCTATAAATAGTGGCATAGATCATAGCTCAAGGCTGTAGGAAAGAATACAAGAGAATAAGATCAAGTTTCTCTGCATGGGAGTTCTTGAAAAAACAGCAAAAATGGGAACCAAGAAAATGATATTAATGCTCCTTTTGGCTTTCTACTTTTCATGTGGTTTATATCTGGCCAAGATTTTGCCTTCTGGTACTTCTTCTTCATCTCTAATCCCTTTAATTTATACCCTTTTTCCTCTTTCATTAAACCTTATTTGCTGTTTCTTCTCTGTTTAACTCAAACAGTTGAAATGCTGATTTTCATTATTTGACGATCCATGAGCAATCCAATTTTTGTAATTTCCCTTGTTTTAATGAAGGGATATGTGCTTTTACTTGTCATCTAAATCATAGAGTAGGTAAGTTTCCCCAGCCAAATTTTTTCCCCTAAGAGCACTAGTTCCTGCTTTGGAATTCTTCAGAGAAAGCAGCCCAGTGCACTAAGTCCCGCTGTGTGGGGTCTAAAGATAGACCGGATTACAAGTGTCTATTGTACGCAATCTTATCTAGGCTCTTTTCATGGCTTGAACTTGTGGCCTCCTGATCACATGGCATCAACTTTATCAGTTACGTCAAGACTCCGAATTCTTTGGAAAGTAATCAAGAAAATAAAATTGGTAGGTCACAATAAGGTGTTGAATTATATTGTTGTGATGTATAGTTTCCTAATATTCCATATATTGCGTATAAAAAACCATATCCTAAACCAATTGTCACTTTCCTTGTGGTGGTGGGGGGCTAAAGGTAAGGAAGGGAGTTCAACTGAATTCCTTCACTGGAAAATCATATTCTGCAGGTAGAAAAAACATAATCATTTTGCATATATATATATATATATATATATATATATATAAATATATATATATTGTTTTGTTAAATTTACTTAACATAAGAGAAGTTTCTACCTTTAGTAGCAAAGGTAGTTTAAAAATTACTTTAGGTAATAGGTTTGAATCCCAAGTGCGGCATTCTATTCCCTCGCCGCAATGGAGATAGGGGGCTCTTTCTTTCTATTCCTTATTGATGTGCCTCAATTTCTTAGTGTTGTAAACTTTTGCTCAATTTGATGGCATTTGAGGATTTCAATTTTAAACTGATGGTTATCTGCAAATTGTGTATCTGATAATTAATGTGTATTACAGAATCTTTAATTCACAGAAATCTTCTATTTTGTAGATAACAAAGAAGCAGTAGTAGAAGAACAAGTTAATAATCATAATGTTGATGAAAAGATAGAAATAGATGTTAACAGCAAATATGGCCATGCTGAAGCTCATTTTGGTGGTAAAGGAGGAAATGGAGGGGAAGAATCTCGATCTCCTTCGAATCAGGGATCGTCGAATGTCATACCAATTTATGCTGCAAACGCGCACCACAATCACCATCGTAGTGCTGCAAACTGCCACAGAAACCACAATGAATATTTAGCCTTCTTGGCTGCAATGTTCTTCGCTTGCATTGTACTTAAAGACCTTGTGTTTATTGCGTAAAAAGAGAGTACAACGAAGTCATTCTGAATCCCTGACTCGTCTTTTTCTAAGCCTTTGACATGTTTGACATTGGGTTAAATCGGTTGTCTGGTTTGATCCCTTCTCTTGATCTACTTAGGTTACGACTGTGTTTTGTTATATATAGGAATAGGTTGAAAACCATGTGATATGTCTAGTGATTATTGTGTACTCTGTTTGTTTCGGTTTTGATTAGCTGTGGATGTATTAGGATGTTAATTTATGTCTTTTGTTTCCACTTTTTCTACTAAACTTCCCCTGTATAACTTGTTGATTGGACAAACTTTATAATTCTGTATTCAGGATTTTATCAGCTTATCTTTCTTCATTTTTCTCCCAAATCTAGTCATTGAAGGGCTAGAGCGAGGTTTTGACCATTTCGAGGTTAAAGACTAGCTGGAAAAGTGGAATAACTTGTTGAGAACTAGTTTAATAGATCTTAGGACTTGCGAGTTATGATAAGTTCGTGATTTGTAAATGCTTGAATATATTATAAGTTTGCTCAGACACTATCATTATTTTCCCTTATTTTTGTTCTATTTGGTTAAACCAGGCAATTTAACTTTAATAGTTAAAAAATTAAGTAAGAATATAATTTAATTATGGTTAAGTAATAAATATGTTTATGCAAGTCACATATCGCATTTATTGGTTTAATATAAATAAATTAGTGTATAGGATAAATGCTCTCATTTTACAAGAGAGGACATAGATTTTCCAACCACTTCTCCTAGGAATCTTTAAAGTTAAATCAAGTGGAAAACTTCATCAGCATTTGCTATATTTCTAGAATATTAGGAAACCCATATCATAGGTGAAAATCAAGATGCCCCAATTGCCTTTCACCAACTACTATAGACTTAATATGTCAAAGAGTAGTATATATAAGCCATCCAATTATAGTCCACTGCATTTTTATAAGAAATACACATCAGATTATACCTTTTTCCAAGCTTTCTTTTTATCCTGTTTTGGATTCAAAGACATTATCTATATAAACTAACCTTTCCCTTTTAGGTTTTAAACCTAACTCATAGGCAAGTGCATGTATTTTCTTACTTAGATTAGTAGATAGACGTGCCCCATCTGCTACTTTGTTCTAAAAGCATCATTCTTCCCTTTTCTTTTTTATCAAAGTTAGTTATCTTTGTTTAGTTGGAAATGAATACTATAAGAGATGGGAATCAATAAAATAAATGGTACAAGACTTTCCAGCCACAGATTTGTTTCCTCAAGTAATGAGAAGTTTAAAGATGTATGCTTTGTTCATTTCTTTTTTTTCTTTTTTTTATAATGACGGTGTTCGGACCAACTTACGTGCAACTCGATTAATTCCACCAGATAACTTCTACATCTCATCAACACAGATAAATACCGAACAACTCTGGCCACCAAGACTTAGACAGATGGATGTATACTTATTTCTCATTCATCAACACAAAAGAAATAAGAAAATTCTAGTGAGTATGTGAGATTCCTTTCTTCTAGAGGTTGGATATGTAGAATTCTCTATCTTCTTCTTGTTCAGCAGTCAAAGGTAATTTGCCTTTTGAATTTAATAGCGAGTGTTCAAAGTACCTGCCTATGTTAGGTTCAACAAGTAAGATCCTTCTCCCTCCAAATGTTTGATATAGAAGGGTAGTAGAGGCGGAATCAGAATTTCAAGCTTATGGGTTGGGGATTCTAATCATTTTAAGTTATTAGGTTCTAAATTAATAATTTATACATATTTAATGGATTTTTTAAGACAAATACAAAGTTCAAATCAAAGCTATTGGGTTTGACCGAATCGGCGAACCCGCTCCCGACACTCTAGCTCCGCTCCGAAGAGAAGTGAAAATCCATCCTTCCTCCTTTTTGTCTCACAGTTGCAAGGAAAATAACTTCCGTCAATAAGCGAAGACAGTCATCTTTCCCTTATGATGAAAAATATTTTTCTTAGAAGATGTTTTCTAGTAATCAAATACTAGAAAAATAACTTTTTTATTTAAAACATTTTCCTGGAAAACGACTTTCATCATACCAAGCACCCCGTATATTAACATACCAACTTTTACTTAATTCCTCTTTGCTCATACTTCCTAACCAAATATTTTACTTTCCCTGTTGGAACTCCCTCTTCTTTTATTCCTTTCAGCAGAAGAGAATTGATATATGATTTCTCCACAACATCTACTCAAAGTTCAAGATTTGAAAAGAACTTATTCTCATCTGATGCATACTTTGATTTAAATGTGTAACATAACCTTAAGCAGAAAATTCAAACTTGGCATATACTATAAGTCATTTCTTTCCACATCTAAAATTCATGCTCAGAATCAAGTATTTAACTCCAAAATATCCAGACATATAAATTGTTCGGGGAATAAAGGGTGAAAACTTAAGGACACTTGTGAAGACAAAACATAAAGAAGCTACTTTCAAACGTTTGTGAATCATAAACTTAGACAAATAAGCCCAGAAATGTATCAAACAACTCATTCTAGCTTTAGATTAAGGGTGTCTAAACGTGAAGAATTCCTCAATGAGGTGGAACTAATCTATTGTATCCGAGTTCTAAAGCTAGAAGCATGGTATGTGGAAAACAGATACATCAAACACCAATAATTGGCACATATGAATAGAAGCTTGGCACGAGTTCAGTCGAACCCAAAACTTTGCTCAAACAGTACATTTGTGTTAAGAAATTCATTAAATATGTACAAATATTAAATTTAGAACCCATTTATAAGCACTTGTAGTCATCGTTCTAAAATCCAGAACTAAGTTAAAATCCTGGTTCCGCCTCAGTATGAAATAACATATAATTTAAGTGATCCTGAGTAAGAAAAGTGCCAAAAGTATGAAACCCCAGGTCAATCAAGATATATAGACCTCCACTCATACACTAAGATATTTGGTAAGAATGGCCAATGCTTAATGCTTTTTCAACCTGATTGATCTGGGTGTCTAAGAACTATAGGAGTACTTGTCAACTCATTCCTAGGACAACGCCATTAGATATGCATAAAGATCATCTAGTACCCTATACTCTGAAAAAGAAAAAAGATACTTCATCCAAACTAAATTTTTGATAATGAAACAGATCTGGGTAAGGCGAAAATTAAGTAGCTACATCCTATGATGTAATAAGGAGTTTAACCTATGTGCAATATGACAATGAAAAATGGGATGTTCGTAGTTCTTTAAGACGCTATTTGTCTGCAGAAAGCAAAAGATATTCCAGAAGCGGCAAGCTGGAGACGTGGCGAGTACAAAGACTTTGGTAGCCAGAGAGAAAAGTATGAATAATCCTATATGATGTTATGAGTTATGACATTCAGAGTTACAAATCTGGCCAACACTTTTTCAATCAGCTAGCAGGTACGTATAACAAACTAATCTAATCACCATCCGGGAAGGATGTCAAAGGAACCAATTTCACTGTTCTAGTTTATATCAGATGAATAAGGTTTGAAGCAACAATTCATCCTATCAGTAAATATCAATTGTGTCCTTCAAAACTGTGAGAGGAGTTCAAGCTTACGAGCTTGGAAGAATTTGCAACGGCCTTTCCCACTTGACTCGATATCTTCACTTTTCCTCTTTACACCTGTGAAACCAATATCAGTTAGCTTCACCTGCCGCTTACTAGCTCTTCCGTTGGATTCATCTTCATCATTAGCATCAGACTCCCTATGGAAACCACATAAAAAGGATCCACATTAAACAATAATAGCTCTCACTCGTTTCCTAGTTCCAACTCTCTATTAAAAGCCGTAGAAGAAACCTATCAGAAGAATAGCTCAATAGAGACGAGGATGCTTTTTCTTTCTTTTAAAGAATGTTTTCTTATCCCGACACATTTCCAATGGTTATAAGCATGAAAAGAATTTGAAGGAAAAAATAGACCAATTGATATGATTAACCACACAGAGGGATTTGAGGAGAAAGAAAAACAATGAGATGCTAAATAAAGGATCCCTGCATGCTCCAATTGCATATTAAAGTTGAATCATGTGAAATGTTTTATGGGAGTTATAAATGGACTCACCATAGTACTTCAACATTATCCTTGGAGTATGAATTACATGTTCCCCAGCTGAAACGGACCAAAGTTGGGAAACCAAAAACTATGTGTTTGTGATGATCCAGCCAAGCTTTTGTCTCAGGATCTACAGGCAAAAATGGATGCCAAATTTCCCCATCCATTTTGAGTAAGATATTAGAATCTAGCAACATATATTCCCAACTATAACTGAATGGAAATAAAAAAATACCTCCAGGATATCCAGATCCAAAGTTCTTA
The DNA here is from genome assembly GCF_000390325.3 of Nicotiana tomentosiformis. NCBI lineage: Eukaryota > Viridiplantae > Streptophyta > Magnoliopsida > Solanales > Solanaceae > Nicotiana > Nicotiana tomentosiformis. Next base: position 119,647,712 of record NC_090816.1, on the reverse strand, counting down.
TGCATGTTCTCAGCAGTTTCATCAAGCACCCAATCCCGCAACGCTCGGTCCCTAGTAACCTGAGAGATGGTTCAAAATGACATTAAGAATTGTACATTCAGATTTAGTCTAGCAAAGGGAGATGAATAGAGCGAGACAAAGTTGCAGATGTCAAGTCACCTTTGCAACAATACTGGCTCCACTTACGACGGGGTAAAGACTGTCAGCTTTTTTCGCAACAACAAATTTGATTGTTGGAAATATTTCAGAGAGCTTCACTCTGTACTTTTCAGGATCACCAACAGTATCCACATAAACCTGAAATGGATTCATTAGTGCATTGCTTCTGACAGTGTCTAAATAACTTGGGGAGTAAAATATACACTTCATTTGTAAATGTTATTTGTTTCCTTTTTGCTTCTTAGTGAAGTACAGGCATCCAGGAAATCGACCGATGTGTTCTGGAGCAATTTATACCATATAGTATACTAACAAAAGTAAAGGTGTGATGACCAAAATCAAAGCAGCTATATTCTATTTGGTTAGATATATTGGGTTGTCTGTGGCAGAGAGAGCACAGCATGCACATACCCATAGAGGAGAATGTTGCATTCTGAAAAAGTAAATTTGGAAATGTTGAGGTCTGACAAATATATGTGGACAAAAGATGCCATCACCTGTAGGACTCTAGGTTGAGCTTGGAGCTGCTAAGAGCTAGGTAAACTGCAAAGAGTTTAGTCTGGTTGTGTATGTGTCTTAAATTTTAACATAAAAGAGTTTCGTTCCAGCGGTATGTTATGTACATCGCAGCCTCATCTATCAGGTATAGCAAAATGGCTAAAGGTTGAATTTTAGAAGCTGGTACATAAGTTTGTCAATCAAGAAAAAGATAACCTGTAGATATCCGGAGCTGAAGGAGCCAGATTTCTGTAATACATATTTTGGTTAGAATAACTTCATGACCATGAGCAATGCGAAGCATAGTCGGTCTCAAGCCCAAATAAAGGAGGAGAGTTTGTAGTGAGTAGACGAACAGCATAAAATTAGTCTAATTATGATGAATCCTCTAAATGGGTTATGCATGATTCCTATAGCCGAACTCAACTAGTTTAGGATTGATTGATTTATATTTTGGTTCAAATAGCAAGGATGGTTGAAGTACAGTTCCTCTATCTGACTTATTTCAGTTTTTCTGTCCCCTCTCTTAACAGTCAGAGAACAGGATCTCTATGTACGCTACAACAACAACAACAACAACAACCCAGTATAATCCCACTAGTGGGGTCTGGGGAGGGTAGTGTGTACGCAGACCTTACCCCTACCTTGGGGTAGAGAGGCTGTTTCCGATAGACTCTCGGCTCCCTCCCTCCAAGAACTCCTCACCTTGCTCTTGGGGTGACTCGAACTCACAACCTCTTGGTTGGAAGTGGAGGGTGCTTACCACTAGAGCAACCCACTCTTGTCAGGATCTCTATGAACGCTAACTAGCGAAAAAGAAACAGGAGCCATAAAACAGAAATTCTCATTCTTCTCATCTTCGTTCCTTATTTTGATCTCTTAGCGGGGATTGGGTGGAGTAAGGAGTGGTAGGACACACATTTAACTTTTTATTCAACCATCAACCAAAGCATCAAATAAACTAAACCAGGAAATGAAGTCGGAAGGTTGAATGTAGAGTTAGCTTGTAGTCAGCACCATAATAGTCTCCCAAATACAAGCAGCACAACCAGGGAAAGAAGTTGGAGAGCTGAGTGGTATGTTGTAAACACATCTGATAGAGTAACAGTGAGTAATCAGTTTCCTGATCAGCACCACTGCAGAGTTGGTTGGTTTGGCTCTACCAACATGATTCAAGTAATTCAACTTATCCCTTTCTCTTCTTTTATGCTGTGGTGTTCCATATGACCAACTTGAGTCGGGGTTGTTTGATAGACATCTACTTACCACCAGAAATCGCCCTATTATTCTGTTGGATTCCCATCTTTGTTTGTAGATCAAAAGGGATAATTCGTAAGCCCAGAGGCTCAAATAGCATAGCAAATGCACTTGAAGTCCTTCCTTGACTCTAGGGGTGGCAAACGGACGGGTTGGGTCGGATATGGGCGGTCTAAAACAGGTAATGCAAAAAACGGATAAATCATCCGACCTAACCCATATTAAATTCGGATAAAAAATGATTTAAACGACGGATAATATGGATATCTATATTATCCATGACTTCTTGAATATGATCACTTTTGGGAGAATTTCTAGTCTCTCATACTTGATGAAGCTCCAATTTGAGGCTTTACAAATGTAAAAGTTAAACCCATTAGTTATCCTTTGGTTATCCATTTTCTAAGTGGATAATATGGTTCTTATCCATATTTGACCCGTTTTTAAAAAGTTTATTATCCAACCCATTTTTAATGGATAATATGAGTGGATAACTGTTTTCTTTTAACTATTTTGTCACCACTACTTGACTCTCTATAATTTATAGTATTATTTCCTTACTTCACCACCCCCACCCCCAAAACAAGAAGGGGCATATCTTCTTCTGCACCAATTTTCAGTAAAAACTGGGACAAACTAAGTTGGCCGTACACATATTCCACGAAAATGTAAGTTTCCCCTTTTGCTAAAAGAATACACAAGCGAGTGCAACATAGACAAGTTCAAGGGAGGCAAGTTTATCGAATTCAAAATAAGATAATTTTACCTCAGTTAAAAGAACACCAAGGTCCAGTGCCTTCCTTACAAGGCCAATTGCAGAATTATGTGATATTACATTAAGATTTATTTTGGTTCTGTCAATAAGTAGAAAGGAAAAAAAAAGTGAGGAGTTGATAAAATTGGAGTATGATAAACCAAAAGAGAGTTTTGTACAAACTTCTTTAACATCTTGGCTGAGAGATCTCTTGGATCTATCACATCAACCGCCCATCCGATGGATTCATTTGTCTTTAATTCCTCAAATAATTCTTCCCTCTTCTCTTCTTTCAAAGTCTTCGAGTCTGTATTGTTTATCCCAAAAAAGAAAAACAAGTTCTTGAGTCTGCATGAACATGAAAGAAATTTGCAGGTAATATAGTTATTTGTTATATGTAGAGAAAACAACATGAAATCTTATGCCAATCATCCAATATTTTCTCTAACATTTTAATCAGGATATATAGCTTCTTTTTGTTACATTCACCCGGCTGAGGATTTGCTGTAAAATTTTAAATGAACATCTTCGCACTTTAAGGAAAGGCAGTCTTATAATTCTATACAAAACGCCTCTATGTGGATTCAGTTATCACAGACTCAATAGGAAGAAAGGAAAGGAAAAGAGAAAGGAACAACTATGAAAAGTGAAATAGTGATCCTCACTTTCTCTGAGTTGAGAGAAAAGAAAACAAATCCTAGAAGTCTCAAGAAGCAATGAGAAAGGTGCAGTTGCTTATATATAACCGAAAAAAATGAGAATGAAGAGATGTTAACGGGAGACCATATTTTAAATAAGTAACCCTTTTAGTGGACAGTTTGATGTGGCAGCTTCTAATACCGTTAATCACTACAAAACCTATAAACATCTAAAACATGAAAACCTAGATAGAATGAAATGGGAGGCTTATTCAATCGAACGCATCGTTATAATTCAATTACACTTGTAAAATTACTACAAATCAAAATGCACATATTGTTTGCACGCTCTGAAAAAATGTGTGCCTTTACAGACTGGCACACTCCTAAAACAGCATTGCTTTTGTTAGTACAAGTAAATTTAGTGCTGATTCTAATATTCAAGTAAGCTGATTTCTGTTGAAGCGTCCATTTACTAGGTGAATGCTGAATAGTTTTTGCAATAGCTTTTCTCTTTATTGAGCTCAGCATTTCTTTTAAATGTGTTAATAGTTCTTCATTGCACTAAATTGTAATTCAGAAAGAAAGAGACAACATTTTAGAATGATCTTCTTTGGTCATCCAAATAAACAATGAATTTAGCTGACTAATAAGCACCTTCTTTCTTTAACTTTTCTTTTTTCTCCTCGCATTACAACCTTCAAACAGATCTAAGCTGACTACTCTTCATATGACATAAAAGATTAGAGAAGCAGAGAGTGAATATGCAACTTTGCAATAAAAAATGGCAATGGCCTTTAGCTTAAAAGTCTTTTCACATAAATGTGACATAGTATACATTGATTATTGTCTTTAAAAAAACTGCAAGCACAGTGCCCATTTCGAAGTACGTCATCATCAAATCAAAATTCAAGAACAAGCAGACCCTCCATCAGCAAGAATGAGTAGACATAAACTATATAAATCTTTAGAGATACCTTGAATCCAAATCCAACGAAGATCAAAGAGTGAAGGTGGAACAACAACAATTATGCCTCAATCCTAACTAGTTGACATAGACTATATGAATCTTCTACATCCATTCTGCTCTATTTGGACCCGAATTTTCCTATCTAACATTTATATCCTGGCACGGATAATAGAGCATACCTAGGAGATTACATCCTGATATATTCAATATTATAATGAGGATTCACTGTAAATTTGGCTAGTTTTACGTTGCGGGTCAACCTAGCACAGTTATCCCCCTTTATTTGGGGCTTTGGGCTGGCAATGTAAGCTCAGCTAGAAAAATGAAACAAAAAAAAAAGTAGAAATCTTAATTAGTAGTAACCTGCAAATTGTAAAGTGGAAAGAGTCTTCTGGTAAGAGCGGGCACAGTAGAGGCATCCATACACCATTGGCCCTGTAAATCACACGCAGAAATGCAGATAAAGAGTTAAAACATACGCAAAGTGAAAGGCGTCAACAGCATTCAGTGAAGAGCAAAAGAGGGGATGAATAAAGGGAAATAGAATACCTAAAACAGGACCACGACCAGCTTCGTCAATACCCATGATACAAGGTTTCGATGCCCAAATCGGGAGCTGTCCTAAAGAACCCATTTCGGCTCCAAACACAGTAGCCGCCGCTCTCAGAATCACTGCCCTTAACTTTCTATATCTATTTGCTCACTTCCCGCCAGAAAGGGGCTCCTACTCCACTCTGGATTTTTCCCCTCGTCAACTAATAGTATTTAAATCAGCAAAATGTATTTTATCACAATGATATGACTTTTAAAATTTTACTAATAATTTACATTTACCAACAAGGATTGTGGGTCTTGGATTGTAGTTGAACTTTGGGTATGAAGTCCTTTATATTATGGAGCATTTTATCCTTTAATATGGATTTTTTAGTGCATATCCAAATTTAGTTGGCCTGAATTTAATCAAACTTAAATGTAGATACCGAACATCGGGCGAGGAAAAAGAAAATTTAGCCAAAGGTGATTTATACGAAGAGGATCTTTCTATGCGACTGTTTAGATTTTGATCCCGCTAAAAGAATTATCGAGGAAAAGACGACAATCACCAAGTTTTAAAGGTAATCGTCAGAATTTCTAGCAAACTCTTGGTGATCATCAAAATTTCTCATAAGTTCCTTGCCTATCTCTAGAATTTTTCACATTGTGGGTGAAAATTTTGATCGCCATGATTCTTGATGCTTCAAAGTTCTAATGAGCATACTTTTAAATTTTGGCACACGACTATTTTTCTAAAAACAATTCTAATAGGATCAAAATATAAATATTGTTTTTAAAAAGATCCATCATAGTAATTTGTAAAAATAGTACGGGCTAGTCAGTTTTCGGATTGGTAATTAAAAAATAACCAGTGTTTGCAAAGTCATTAAAAAATAACCATTATTTTGTTGCAATACGGAAAGTTCCAGCATAATATATGGGGGATTGGTGCAACTGTGTATGAACTTCCAGCATATTATGTTGAAACTCCACCACACGTAAAGTTCCAGCATAATATACTGGAGATTGAAGCACCTATGTATGAACTTCCAACTCAAGTATATTATACTGAAATTCCAATATATTATGTTGGAAGTTCACATGTAAGGAATTTGAATTCCAGTATATTATGCTGGATTATATTTCGGATTTTGAAAAGTTTTTTTGTTCATATTTATATTTACATGAAAAGTGGCTAAAATTCGATTATTTTTTAAACTGTGGCTATTTTTTAGTTACCACTTGTAAATCTGGCTATTTTTGAATTTCACCGGAGTAGTTTCTTGTTGGGATTTTTACCCATATAGCCGGCCATATTAATTGTTTACTTTTCTAGCCATATACATAGATTATACATTGATTATACACAATTATACATATGCAATATATAAATTATGCATATATTATACTTTCACCGATTATTTTTAGTTTAAGTGTTAGGATGAGCGGCTATTTGGGTTAATTCTTGTTTCTTGTTTAACCAAACTGATTTGGGCCGCTAAAGACCAATGGGTTATGCATGCCTAAGCAAAAAGTTTCATCAATCGTGCCTTTTTATATTAGTTGTTTCGTAATCTTTTGTTTATCTTTTATTTTTTTATTTTTTTTTAGGGCAATTGATGGACAATTTAAACGACAGTCTAAAGGTCCTTTAGCAAATTGAAAATTTTCTGAGAAAATGTCAGGCCAAAGTCTAATATTTTGGGAAGCAAACTGAAAATTATGTGAACAAACATTAGATTTCAAGTGTTGACATTCTTGGAAAGAGGTAATATGTTTCCACAACTTTTTAAAATAGAAATAAAATTTAAACAATCTATATTATATTAAAAGCACGAAAGCCTTAGCGAAATGTCGTTCGTCTTTTTTATCCTTTTAAAATAGAGTTCACATTATATAAAATAGTCATTTAATTATTTTTCTATTTAAAAATTTGAAATAACTAATTTTCTTATTATTATATTGTTCCTTATTTGAAGGTTTCTAATATTTAAGACTTTAAAGTCAATTAAGTTTTTACCTTTTATAATTTTTTTTCTATTTGAACTATGTAATCTAACTATATTCAGAGGCGGGTCCAGGATTTAAATCCTATGGGTTTAATTTTAAGATTTTTAACATTGAACCCATTATATTTTTAAAGTTATGGCTTCATATCTACTATTTTTAGAATTTTAATAAATTTTTACATACAAAATTTTACCATGCGTCGAAAGTTATGGGTTCAATTGAACCCGTAGCTAGTACGCTACATCCGACTCTCACTATATTACCTTTCATGCTAATTTTCTTAATATTTGTAACGTTGGAATACACTAAAAAAATTGTTAACAAATCCTTCTCTAGAACATTCTCAACCTTAATCGACAAGATTCCCAAAACTTCATCTAATTTACATTAAATATTTGTTTGTGCATTTTCGATAGCCAGGCAAATGTTATTTGAAACTTGTATGTTAAATCTCATAGCATGATTTCAGAGACACTGAAAAACTAATCATGAAAAATGGAAGAACAGAAATACTGGACAAGATTAATTTGTTCTTACTTATTTTCATATTTTATGTATTTTGAAATTTAATTTAAAAATCATAATAATTATGTTGTGTCACAAAGCTAACGTCATGTCCTAATGATAAGTAATGTAATATTTTTCATTTAGGGTTTAAATAATATTAAATTACTAGATGTTAGTTTTATTTCGGGTGTAGATAATACTATTAGATTCCTAAATATTAGGCATTGCTACATAATTTAAAGAATGAAAGATTTAATAGTCAAAACTTTAGTAAAAATACGTAAATATAATAATAAAAAAATAATTACATAAATTTTTTTAATCTAATTTTAAATTTATTTTTATAGGATAATGAAATTAGAAAACTCAAACACTTGAATAAAACAAAATTATATTATCGTTTACATGCCAAGTGTTTTATTTGTCATAAAGAACATATATGAATATGTTGTAATAATATAATTATTACATAAAGACTACAAGTTTTTAATGATATATATGAATAGTGTGTATAAATGTCTAAATTATATTTTCTGAATATAATGACTGAGTATTGTTTCCATACTAATCATAGGCTAGCTAGATAAAGTCGAATAGTCCAACATGATAAAAGATCAGATAAGATGGAGTCATTTGCCTGTTTTCGTATTTTTCAAAACTTTTAATTAAATAAAAAAGTATTAGAAGTTTTTTACTTGAACTATGTATGAAATTCCAATATTTAAAACTTTAAATCCATTAAAATTTTATCTTATTGAATTATTTCTTTTAAGTATGATGTAACTATAAAGTTTGTGACAAATATCAATATTAACAGTAAGATTTGTCTTACGACAATAAAAGAAAACTTATATCAATAATATTGTTCGTTAATTAAGTGAAAAATATCTAATCAGTAAACTCAAGTACTGTATCACTAAAATTCTATTAACGGATAACTTTTAATTACCTAATTTGAATTATGCTTTATAACTAAAAGAATATCTTAAAATATATATGCAGATAAGATAATTAATATATATATAGATAAGATAATTAATTTTAATGCTATTGTAATGATTATATGAATGCTTATTAAGTTTACATGAATTCTAAAAGACTTTTAATAATAATAATAATAAACATTAATTTTCTACCTTAATTTTCTATGACAATATTTTTTTCTTTATAAAATAAAAGATAGTTGTATTTAAATATTAACCATCCAATTAAATTCTTTGTATGATAACTAAATCTAGCAATATAAAATATCTTTTTGTTTTTCATATTTTTCAATTTGAGTATGATGAAATTCATATTAGCTACTTGAGCAAATATAATTTATTTTTAAGACCATTAAGGACATATTACTGTTACACGATATTTGGATAAAAATCAACATATATTCTACTATATATATCGAAGTTTTGACACGGCATTAAGAATTACATAATTTTTATTTATTTATTAAGTTAGCTAAATTGGATTAATATTCATTATTTTCAAGAGCTTGTGGTTTTATAAAATTTTATTCTATAACCCAATCACATAAATTGATATTATTTACGTAATTTATTTTTAATTTTATACTCATCAATATGAATATACGCGCAAAGTGCGTACCCTAATACTAGTTACCTAAAAAAAAAAAGGAATATAGCATAAATCGGCCCCTTGGCAGTTGAAAGTGGATTATAGCAAAGATGTAAGCCAAGTGGACAAGGCTCAAGTAGCTGAGGCAATATGGACACTAATTGTTTCTTTAGTTAGAAAATCAGCGATTCAAGTTGTTCGTGCTCTAATGTACTCGCTTTTGATTTGAGTAATAACTGAGAAGACATTATTTAATTAGTTAATACTATGTTTGCATTTTAGGTATAGTTTAAGGTTTCATCATGCCTATTAGGACAGCGTGAAATATGAGATATAACTTAGTACTTTATTTCGTAACTACTAAATGTTATTATTAGTATTAAAAAAGAAGATTACAAATTACTTTCCACCTCTTTAATCACAAGGGTAAGATTGAAAAAATAAATTAATTTTGTCTTGGTCAATTATTTTGAAACATATATTTAAAACTAAAACGACACTTATTTTGAAACATATATTTAAAAAATAGCATTTAAGCATATATAATGTTGGAATAATAAAATATTGAGCATAGTAAAAAATTAATTAGAACAATTTGTTTGGAATAATAATTTTGATATTAACAAAAAAAACTCAAAAAATTATTTACACGATTGAGAATGAAAGAAAATAAAATCTTGAAATATATATTCTTAAAAATTATGCTCAATTATATTATAATTACGACACTATATATGCTAGAAAACTAAGTTTTTATTTTTTATTTTATAGATAAAATTTATTTGTTTTATAGTTAAGTCCAAAATGTTGATTAAAAGGAGAAAATAAATCATAATATTAAAAAATAAAAAAGAAGAAGATAAAAGTTGATAATTTAGAGGGTAAAATAGGTATTTGACAATTAAAAGTTGGAAAAATCTAGTTGATTGACCTTCTGAGTGCTATAGTATGCCAAGTGACTTTTCTGTTACAAACGAAAGAAAGATGACTTTACTAGATAATTTCGGATAGTTGAGTGACTATTTAAGTAACAGACTCTTTATTTTGGACAGTGCTTTTAAAAAAAAAATACTTTTGGTGAGAATCAATTTGTGTTTGGCTAATTAATTTGAAAAAACTTTTGAGCAACAAGTTGAGAGAGAGGAAGGCACGGGATTTGGACCAAGTGAGATGCATCAAGGACGAAGATGGTAGAGTATTAATGAAAGATGCCCAGATTAAGAGGAGATGGCAAACTTACTTTCATAAACTTCTGAATGAAGAAGGGGATCAGGATATTGTGCTAGGCGAATTGGAGCATTCTGAGAGTCACAGTGACTTTGGGTATTGCAGGCGTATCGAGGTTGATGAGATCGTGGAAGCTATGCGTAAGATGAGTAGGGGCAGAGCAACCGGGCCAGACGAGATTCCGAAGGAATTTTGGAAGTGTGTGGGGAGAGCAGGTTTGGAGTGGTTGACTAGGTTGTTTAATATTATTTTTAAGGCGAAGAGGATGTCGGATGAGTGGAGGTGGAGTATCGGTGGTCCCATTGTATAAGAACAAAGGTGATATCCAGAGTTGTAACAATTATAGGGGTATCAAATTACTGAGTCATACCATGAAAGTGTGGGAGAGGGTGGTTGAAGTGAAGGTAAGGATGGGAGTGTTTGTATCCGACAACCAGTTCAGGTTCATACCGGGTCGTTCGACTACAGAAGCTATACACCTTGTTAGGAGGTTGGTAGAACTATACAAAGAGAGGAAGAAGGACCTGCACATGGTCTTTATTGACCTAGAGAAAGCGTATGACAAGATTCCTAGAGAAGTTCTCTGGAGATGTCTGGAGGCAAAAGGTGTATCGGTTCCCTACATTATGGCGATTAAGGACATGTATGATGGGGCTAAGACTAGGGTTAGGACAGTAGGAGGCGACTCTGAGCATTTTTCGGTTGTAATGGGGGTTACACCAAGGTTCTGCGCTCAGTCCGTTCTTATTCGCCCTCGTGATCATCGCATTAACACACCATATTCAAGGTGTGCTATTCGCCGATGACATAGTTCTGATTGATGAGTCGTGAGTCGGTGTTAACGAGAGGCTAGAGGTTTGGAGACAGGCTCTTGAGTCTAAGGGTTTCAAGTTGAGTAGGACGAAGACAGAATACCTGGAGTGTAAATTCAGCGTTGAGCCAGGGGAAGTGGGCGTGGATGTGAGGCTTGAATCACAAGTCATCCCGAGTAGAGGTAGCTTCAAGTACCTTGGTTCGGTTATCCAGGGGGAAGGGGAGATCGACGAGGATGTCACACACCGTATTGGGGTAGGATGGATGAAGTGGAGGTTAGCATCTGGAGTCCTGTGTGACAAGAGAGTGCCACAAATACTCAAAGGTAAATTCTATAAAGCGGTGGTTAGACCGACCATGTTGTATGGGGCTGAGTGTTGGCCCGTTAAGAACTCACATATCCAGAAGATGAAAGTATCAGAAATGAGGATGTTGAGGTGGATGTACGTGCACACTAGGATAGATAAGATTAGGAATGATATTATTCGAGAGAAGGCGCATGTGGCTCCCATTGATGACAAGATGCGGGAAGCGAGGCTTAGATGGTTCGGACATGTTCATAGGAGAAGTCCAGATGCTCCGGTACGGAGGTGTGAGCGGCTGGTTGTGGAGGGCACGAGAAGAGGTAGAGGGCGGCATAAGAAGTATTGGGGAGAGATGAGAAGACAGGATATGGCGAGACTCCAAATTTCCGAGGACATAACACTTGATAGGAAGATGTGGAGGTCGAGTATTAGAGTTGTAGGTTAGGAAGTAGTTGAGTCTTGACTTACTTCGTACCATTGTGGGACTGGCCATGTAGGGTTTTTGTCTAGGATAGCTAGTGACAATGTTGTGTTTTACTATTTCGCTTTTCAGTGCATGTCCTATTTACTAGCTATCGTTTTTGCTTTGCATCTTTCTTCTGCATTTCATGGTGTTCCTATTTTTTCTATGATTGTTGTGGTGATACTAATATTGTCTCCTATTGTCATTTTGTCTTTTTGTTTTCTTGAGCCGAGGGTCTTTCGGAAACAACCTCTCTACTCCTTTGGGGTAGGGGTAAGGTCTGCGTACACACTACCCTCCCCAAACCCCATTAGTGGGATTCTACTAGGTTGTTGTTGTTGTTGTACTTTTGAGCAGCAATCAGTGTTGGCCCAAACTTTTAAAAATTATTTCTAAGTGTATTTTTCTTAAAAGTGCTTTTTAAAAAAGTATTTTGGAAATGAACTACATTTTTCTACTCTCAAAAACTATTGCTTCTACTCAAAAATATTTTTTTCCTTCTAAAAGCTTGGTCAAACACCTTAATTTCAAAAAAGTACTTTTGGCAATAAAAACAAAAGCAATCTTGACCAAAAAGAAGCTTGATGTGAAGTGAAAAAATTATACGTCAAATGCACTTAAGGCCAAATAGGTCTGAAGTGCAACCAATGGTTCCATGCACTTAAGGCTAATAAGTCTTGAGTGAAAAATTATACTTCAGATGCACATAAGGCCAAAAAGTCTAAAGTGAAACAAACGTTTTCATTCACTTAAGACCAATAAGTCTGATGTGAAAAATTTGCACTTCAGATGCACTTATGGCCAAATAGGTCTGAAGTGTAACTAATAGTTTCATGCACTTAAGGCCAATAAGTCTAAAGTAAAAAATTACACTTCATATGCACTTAAGGCCAAAAGATCTGAAGTGCAACAAAGGTTCTGCTACACTTAAGGCCAATAAGTCTAAAGTGAAAAATTACGCTAAAAATTGCACTTAAGGCCTAAAGGTCTAAAGTGCAACCAAAGTTTTATGCACTTAATGCCAAATAGGCCTGAAGTGTGATCACGCCCAACTCTAGTCCTAAAAAGGATAAGCGGTCGCTGCAAATATAATCCGGTCTAAAAGTACGGAGTCGAATCCCACATAGAACTAAAGTTTAACTACAATTGTTTACTATCACTAAGAAGACAAGCTCAAACAATTTCTAAATTATAAATATTAAGTTTTTTATGTATAACTAATTAACTAACAAATTAAAGTAGTAAATTAATAAATAGGGATACTAAGGGTTGGAGACAAGATTAGAAAAGACTAGAGTTATGATTTCCCCAATTGTCGGAATCTTTCCCTCTACGCCTCCTACAATTTTGCCTGTGTTTTCTCTAATGATCATGAGAACTTGACTTATCGTAATTTTCTCTCGAGCAACTACAATAATATACAAGTCATATTCTCTCGAATTACGCTAGCTCGCACTTTTTCACCGCTCACTATGATCACGTCAAAGCTTCGTTATCTCTAATCCCACTTTTAAACTCGCTGTATTGATCTCTCATATACCTTGGGAGTTACGTTGTTCGACAACAACCTAAATATGCACTCTTTCTCAAGAAATACATAATAAATAGGCATAGTCAATTGATGACCATTCAATCAACAACAATAAGCACGTAGTTGAACAAATAGGGATACTCAAAGGCAAAGTTATTTTAAGACGTAACAAGAATTCATCCCCAAAAAGGTTCCATCAAACCCTACATTACAGAGTTTAGCTACTCATAATTGTATAAACAATCATAGTCATATTCAAAAGCATTATACTACAAATTAAAGAAGAACGGAGAGAAAAATCTTGTAATACGCGCTCCAGAGTGTTCTATAGCCTTTTGCCTCTCCAATGATGTCTCGCCTCTCTAAAAACTAAGTTTAGGAGGTATTTATAAGGTAGGGTTTGAAGTCTACACGTCCAAAAGTAGTGAGGAGATAAAAGTGGCTCGCATAGCATCGTCAGCGCGGGGCATTGTCAGAGGCACCAAATATTACTCTGCGAGGCACTGTCAGAGGCGCCAATATTTCCCTGCGATGCACTGTCAGAGGCACCAATGACAGTGCCCTGGACAAATCCTTGCATTGTCTATGGCCATGACTTTTCATTGCCTTGCACATATTTTTTATTGCTCCATTTTGTAGCTTTGAGGTACCATTTCGTGCAACTTTTCTCCACTTTATGTCCAAGCATTCCTACACGTAAAATAAACTCTATTAAGTTCAATTGTCGTACAAATTAGCATCCAAACAACAAGCAAATAGGGTAACTAACATCAAAATATATAAAATTATAGCACGACATCAACACCCCACACTTAAATGTTGCTCGCCCTCGAGTCAACCAACCAAACACTTCCTCTTCAAGGACCCAACAGGACACTCATTCACAACAATCTACACCTATGACCATGGTTGATAATAACAATTAAGCTCTAGCATATACAGTCAAAATATACTTCCCATATTCATGTCCGATTTCAAAATATCCACCCCAGGAAAAATATTATTATAACAATCCTAGCCTTGAAAACTAACTCAATGTCACAATGCACCCGAGACTTGAATACTTAATCTAACAGAGAGGTCTAATAATGTTACCTATCCTTTATGAAACCATGTGCCATCACAATAAAACAAAGAGTAAGCAATCCACACATCCAAATCACATGATCAAATATATTTTAAGGACTCTGTATACGGTCAAAACCGAGTTTTACCCTTCGTATGATTAATCGAGATTGGAACATGATGGTTCAAGGTTCATCATTGTAATATCGAGCCATGGTACTAAGAATATGTTGTCGAGCTTGAGACCTAGAGACCGATCAAGATCGAGGTCGGTCAAGATCGAGTTCGAAGACCCAGAGACTGATCAAGATTGACATCGGCCAAGATCGAGATCGGCCAGGATCAAGATCAAGCCAAGAAACAAAAAGCCGTTACAACTGCAATTAAGGGGAGAATCTCGGTGGGAATCACGACATGTATCAAGAAGCGGCCGATTAATTAGCCCATCATGAGAGTCCTTACCTATATTTAGAATTGTATCAAGAGTAGGACTCCCCTACTATATAAAGGGGGGCTGATCATTTGAAAAGGACACTTCAGACAGTAAAAAAACAATATAATACTCTTTCTCAAGGTTCTCAATACTCTGTTGCTTCTCTTATATTTCCTTTGATGTTTCATTTGGTTCGAGGTCCCAAGATACATATCTCATTTGGTTTGCTTTTAATTTTCTTTACAGTCAATTTCAATATCAGTTTGTATATTTTCTCAGTTTATGCCAAGTAAAATCACGTGTCCTTAAAACCACATATAAATTCAATTGTTATCTACTTTTAGGGTAAACAATTTGGTGCTCACCGTGGGGCTAAGGACAATAGTGATTGCCTGGTGCTAATTTTCATAACACACACTTCTTTACACTTGTTCTTGTAAGCAGTTTTGATTCCAGGATCAGTATGTCGAACTCTCAAGCAGTACCCACACACATCGACAATGACCTTGGTTTTCATGGCAAAAACGAGAACGCAGCCGCCCCAAGAAATGAAGTGCTTCCAGTTGACCCCGAGGGAGTACCAGTTGCAGACCCCATCGACGTCAGTTCCCATGTTGCCCTGAATGCAAATCTGGGCGTCGACCCTGAAAACAGCGTCCATAGAAGTATTCGATCAGCCGGTCAGAACTCATAGGGTGGCGAAGAAGGCAGAATCAGCCTTCGAATAATATTCGAAATGCTGCAGGCTCAACAATCTGCAATAGCACAACTTCAAAATCAGAACCATGCACCGAGTAGGGTCAAACCCGAGCCATCACGTGAAATTGTTCACAAGGCCGAACCAACGCTGAGGAGGTCAAATGGGAATGAGTCAGGAACCTACCCCGCTATCTTGAAAATGTTCGAGGAGCTAACAAAGTGAATTTAATCGGGGGAGAAGAATATTGTAGCGAATGACAAAAAAATGGAAACATATAACTCCCGAGTTGATTAAATTCCGGGAGCACCACCGATTTTGAAGGGTTTGGATTCAAAAAAGTTCGTACAAAAGCCCTCCCCTCCGAGCGCAACTCCTAAGCCCATTCCGAAAAGATTCCACATGCAAGAAATTCCCAAGTATAATAGAACTACCGACCCCAACGAGCATGTCATTTCTTACACATACGTAATAAAGGGGAACGACCTAGAGGACGATGAGATTGAGTCCATACTGCTGAAGAATTCAGAGAAACTTTATCAAAGGGGGCAATGATATGGTACCATAATTTACCACCTAACTCCATTGATTCTTTTGCCATGCTGGCAGATTCCTTCGTCAAAGTGCACGCCGGAGCGATAAAGGTCGAGACTAGAAAGTCGAACCTTTTCAAAGTAAAATAGAAAGACAACGAGATGCTTAGAGAGTTCGTATATCGGTTCCAAATGGAGCGCATGGATCTCCCCCAGTCGCCGACGATTGGTCCGTTTTGGCTTTCACTCAAGGCCTAAACATACGAAGTTCGGTAGCCTCACAACATTTGAAGCAGAACTTGATCGAATATCCAGTTGTAACCTGGGCCAATTTGCATAATCAGTACCAGTCAAAGATTAGGGTCGAGGATGACTAGCTGGGGACTCCTATCGGGTTCGTTTATCCAAACAGGACCATCGACAAAGTTAAAAGGGATATTGACCAGGAACCATGGCCAAACAAAGATCGATATCAGCCATACAGTGGAGATCGGAGAAACAACGGGCCTGGATGCAACCCCAGTCGAACTGATAGAATAAATGATCGAGGATAGAGCTCTCGAGGGCTCATGAGTAAAAGAGGTTTCGATAGAAATGTCGAACCCAAAGAAGCACCACGACTATCGGAATATAACTTCAACATTGATGCATCAGCTATTATATCGCCCATTGGGCGCATCAAAGACACCATGTGTCCCCGACCTTTACAGATTGATCCGACCCAGAGAAATCCTAATCAAATACGCAAATATCATGGCACCCCGTGGTCATAGAACAGAAGATTGCATACATCTGAGGGGGGAGGTAGCCCGTTTGTTCAACGAAGGGCATCTTCGAGAATTCTTAAGCGATCGGGCTAAAAACCATTTCAAGAACAGAGATTCAAACAGACAGAATGAGCAAGAAGAGCCGCAGTATGTGATCCACATGATTGTTAGAGGGGTCGATATTCCTCAGGGGGCCATATTCAAACGCACCAAGGTGACAATCACGAGGGAAAAGCGGATTCGAGACTACGTACCGAAGGTGACCTTATCTTTCAGTGACGAGGATGTATAGGGGATCTTACAACCTCATAACGCCGCACTGGTAACATTTGTCCTTATGAATAAAATTCAAGTTAAATGTGTTTTGATTGATCCAGGTAGCTTAGCCAACATTATTCGATCGAGGGTTGTACCTACAAGATCAAATCGTGCCCGCAGCCCGAGTACTTAATCGCTTCAGCATGGCAAGAGAAACCACTAAGGGTGAAATTACTTTGCCAATGAACGTGGCCGGGATCATCCAAGAAACAAAGTTCCATATGATCGATGGTGACATGAGGTGCAACGCCCTGCTCGAAAGGCCTTGGATCCATAACATGAGGGCAGTGCCCCCGACCCTTCACCAAGTTCTAAAGTTCCCGATGTCGAAAAGAGTCAAAATAGTGTACGGGGAGTAACCCTCCGCCAAGGAAATGTTTTCAGTCGATGAAGTGATACCAGTATCGGCACTCTCATCAATGAAGGGATCGAAGGGAAAATAAGAGCCCAAATAGCAACCACAGATACCGGCCTCGACCCAATTGCAAGAGCAAGGGATCTACGAAGATGATGACTGCTAGATCCCTCGATCCTTCATAGTTCCCGATGACTCTGATGCCACCAAGTCAACGGTCGAAGAGCTGGAATAAATCACACTGCCAAGCATCAACCCGAACGAAAGGTATACCTGGGCACGAGGTTAACCCACGAGCTGAGGAAAAATTGTTCATTTCCTTAAAGCTAACATGGATTGCTTTGCCTGGTCCCATATCGATATGACAAGGATTTCACCAGAAATTACCACTCACAAACTAAGCCTGGACCCTAAATTCTGCCCGATAACGCAAAAAAGAAGGCCCCAGTCCGAGGTCAAACATGCCTTCATCAAGGACGAGGTAACCAAATATCTCAAAATAGGATCCATTCGGGAAGTAAAGTACCCCGAATGGTTAGCAAACGTAGTGGTAGTCCCTAAGAAAGGAAACAAACTTAGAATGTGTATAGATTATATAGACCTGAATAAAGCATGCCCCAAGGATTCTTTTCCTTTGCCAAATATCGATCGTATGATCGATGCCTACTCCGGGTACAATCAGATACAGATAAACCCGGAGGATCAGGAAAAGAACTCATTTATCACTAAGTACGGTACCTACTGTTATAATGTAATGCCATTTGGTATAAAAATGCTAGTGCAACTTATCAACGCCTAGTAAACCAAATGTTCGAAGAACAAATAGGAAAATCAATGAAAGTTTATATTGATGACATGTTAATTATGTCCCTGCGAGCAGAGGACCATTTAAAGCATTTGCAGGAAACTTTCGATATATTAAGGAAGTACAATATGAAGCTCAACCCCGAAAAGTGTGCATTCAGAGTTAGCTCAGGCAAGTTTCTTAGTTTCAAGGTGTCCAACCAGGGAATCGAGATCAACCCCGATAAAATCAAAGTTATCGATGATATCACAATAGTGGATAATATAAAGGCCGTGCAGAGACTGACGGGGCGGATAATCGCCCTAGGACGATTCATTTCGAGATCCTCAAATAGCAGCCACCGATTCTTCTCTCTGTTTAAGAAGAAGAGCAATTTTGCATAGACTCCGGAATCCAGCAGGCCTTAGAGGAACTAAAGCGGTATTTATCGAGCTTGCCGCTGCTTCACACCCCGAAAATGGACGAACAACTTTACCTGTACTTAGCAGTCTCGGAGATAGCGGTAAATGGAGTCCTGGTCTGAGAAGAATAAGGTACGCAATTCCCTGTCTATTATGTTAGTCGAACCTTGGGTGAGGCCGAAACTAGATATCCACACATTGAAAAATTAGCGCTTGCTTTAATAAGTACCTATAGGAAACTAAAATCGTATTTCCAATGTCATCCAATATGTGTTATGACAACTTATCCTCTTCGAAATATTTTGCATAAACTCGAGCTTTTGGGTCGATTGGCCAAATGCGTCGTAAAAATCAGCGGGTACGATATTGAATATCGACCCGAACTACCATCAAGTCTAAAATCTTAGTAGACTTCGTGGTTGACTTTACGCCGGCCCTCGTACTCGAAGTTGAAAAATAACTACTGATAAAATCGGGTACATCTTCGGGAGTATGGACCCTCTTTACGGACGGTGCTTCAAACACGAAGGGGTTCGAACTAGGAATCGTGCTAAAATCACCCATAGGTAATCTAGTAAGACAGTCTATCAGAATTACAAAATTGACTAACAATGGGGCCGAGTATGAGGCCATGATTGCAGGTCTCGAACTAGCTAAAAGCTTGGGAGCATAGGTCATAGAAGCTAAATGTGATTCCCTCCTCGTGGTAAACCAAGTTAACGGGACTTTTGAAGTCCTAGAAGACCAAATGCAGAGGTATCTGGATAAACTACATATGACTCTACATCGATTTAAAGAATGGACCTTGTAACATATACCTCGAGAGCAGAACAGCGAGCCTGACTCTCTTGCAAACTTAGGTTCGTCGGTCGAGGATGACGAACTCAATTCGGGGACTGTCATACAACTCATGAGATCACTAATCAAAGAAGGGCACGCCGAGATAAACTCCACGAGTTTAACCCAGGATTAGAGAAACAAGTACATAAAGTACTTAAAGAATGGAATTGGATCCAAAGGACCCGAGAACTCTGCGCACAAAGGTAGCACAATTCACTTTGTCCGAAGACGGAACGTTGTTTAGAAGGATGTTCGTTGGACTGTTGGCAATATGTTTAGGACCAAGATATACCGACTACATCATACGAGAAGTTCACGAGGGCACTTGTGGAAATCATACTGGTGCCGAAACGCTGGTCCATAAAGTAATCAGAGCAGGGTACTATTGGATCGATATGGAGAAAGATGCAAGGGAGTTCGTCCGAAAATGCGACAAATGCCAAAGGCATGCACCCATGATTCATCAACTCGGGGACCTACTCCACTCGGTCCTCTCCCTATGTCCCTTCATGAAATGGGGAATGGACATCGTTGGCCCTCTCCCGTCGACCCCAGGTAAAGTTAAGTTTATTTTATTTATGACTGATTATTTCTCTAAATGGGTTGAAGCACATGCTTTTGAGAAAGTCAGAGAAAAAGAAGTCATAGACTTCATTTGGGACCACATCATATGTCGATTGGGGATGCCCTCCGAGATTGCAAGTGATAATGGAAAACAATTCATCGCCAGAAAAGTAACTAAATTTCTCGAGGATCACAAGATCAAAAGGATCCTATCAACACCTTATCATCCCAGCGGGAATAGACAAGCCGAATCGACCAACAAAACCATCATCCAAAATCTTAAAAAGAGATTGACCAACGCAAATGGAAAATGGAGAGAAATACTACCCGAGGTTCTATAGGCATACCGCACACCATCAAAATCCAGTACCGGAGCAACATCGTTCTCGTTAGTTTACGACGTCGAAGCTCTGATCCCGGTTGAGGTTGGAGAACCTAGCATTAGGTTTCGATATGCAACAGAGGAGTCAAATAATGAAGCTATGCATACGAGCTTAGAATTGTTGGATGAAAGACGTGAAGCCGCTCTTATCCGATTGGCCGCCCAAAAATAGCGGATCAAAAGATACTACAATTAAAGACCCAATCTTCGACATTTTAACATCGGGGGCTTGGTGCTAAGAAAAGTCACCCTCAACACCATAAATCCGAATGAAGGAAAATTGTGTCCGGACTGGGAAGGACCGTACCAGGTTCTAGAAATTGTCGGAAAAGGATCCTACAATCTCGGCACGATAAATGGCGAACAACTGCCGAACAATTGGAACGTATCACACCTAAAACGATACTACTGCTAAGGTACGACCCTTTCCGTTTTCATTTATATTTTAAAACTAACCCTTGCACGTGTTCGACCAGGAACTATGAGGGATTCTTCGACACGAAGCCTTTAGGTATGAAAGCACGCGTTGCACTCTTTTTCCCTTAGACCGGTTTTGTCCAAAATAGGTTTTCCAGCGAGGTTTTTAATGATGCAACCATTGATCGTGCTAACTTAGAACAATTCAACAGTATCCGAGGTTTTTTACAATCAACCTCGAACACTTGGGGGCATTGCCCTCAAATGTCAACTTTGATACGAGGAAGTTACTTCACGGCAGCATGGTCTCGATAGGAAAATATTGTAAGGGCCAAACGGTCAAACGAACCGTGCCTGCATAGTTTGCTTGAGCCCTGGCACAAAATATGTACGCATGTATAATCATTTATAAAGAGAAGTATTTTCCTTTACAGCTCCATACTCTCAACCTATTATGAAAACAGTCTTAAGGGCCGACTATAACCAGAGTTTGGATAATTACCCCTACGCTCGGGGAATGCCATCCAAAAAATAAACGAGATCGAATTATTAAAACTCCGAGATCATAAGACCTTTTAGGCAACCCTCGATTTTTATAGGCCACGGCCAATTCACTCGGGGACTAACTCTTCGGGGGAATAAGCCCAAGGGGCAAATCCCGAACTAAAGAGGCTACGACCGAATTAACACGGATCGAAGATGTCCGAATTCCTTAACAAAATAAGTCTTCGAATTCTTTCATAAACCGGTTAAAAATGGCTGCCCCCGAAAAAATCATAAAAGGTTTCGATAATATCAAGCCTCGAAAACTCTAATGAGTACGAAATTGTTCGAACTTTTGAACGATTCTTTATTTCAAGCCAAGGCATTATGAATTTTGTGCAAATACAAAAACTTTTTCAAGTCCAAAAGGGGAGAAAGATATAAACAACCTTTCTTACAAAAGCCTAAGGGCTACATTACTTCGAGTTCGAGCAAGCACTCACTCGATCAAAAAACCTAAGGATTGTACTAGTTCGGTTCCAATCAAATCGTCTAAACCTCAGACACAATTTTACGCTAAGGTATTTTCGACCTTCGAAAAATACCAAAAAGCGAAGGAAAAACACAAGAATCAAAAAATACAAGAGAAGTCTTATATATATATATATATATATATATATATATATATATATATATATATATATATATTCAAAAGTTTTTTACAAAAGGCCGAATCGGCCCCAGAAAAGATACAAAAGAAAAACAAGAAACTTAATATCCTAAGTGGCTTGGTCTTCATCGGAGGCTGTGTCCTCGGGATTTTCTATGTCCTCAGATTCGCTCGAGCTCTCGGATTCTTCCTTGGGGAAGGCCAACCTTCGGGCTCTGGTTTCCTCCGCCTTGGCATTTTTAATTTCGGCCGCAACATCGAAGCCCTGAGAACTGACCTCCTCGAGATCTTTCCTCTGAGCCTGCCATTTATCATCTTCGACCATGCTCTTGTCCTTGGCCTAGTTGACCTCAACATCGATCCTGAACTGGGCCACTTTAGCATCAGATCTTTTATTAGCCTCGACCACCTCAGATCGGGCCAATTCGAGTTCATCGACCAAGCCTGCCTTATCAGAAGCGGCCAAATCCAATTGATGCTGGAACTCTTTAATTTTCTCGATCTGCACCGAGTCATTTTCTTCTGCAGACCAAAGTTGGGTCTCAACCAACTCCAATTGCGCTTGGACGTCCTCCTTTTTCGAAGCAATGACGTCTATATTTTCTTTGAATTTTTCCGCCTCGGCTAGTAGCTCATCTACCTGTGAATTGAGTCGTCCAATTTGTTTGAGCCTTTGTCGAACTTGTAGAATTGGATCGTTAGTGGTTATCTCCAATTCATCTTCACTATCGTGAAGAATTCGGAATAGCTACTCAGCCATTTCCTCGTGCTCCTCTCGAGTCGTTGCCAAATCTGTCCGAAGCTTCTCACTAAGAAGTTTGTAGGAGTCACTCCTCTCACTGAGGTTACGAACTTCGGCCTCATGTTCCTCCCAAATTCGGAGGAAAGCCTCGTGATGCAACACCGAGACCTACAAATATGGAAAAAGATGTTATAATTATCTACAACTCTAAGTGTAAAAGAAACGGCAGAGATACCATCGAAATTACCTGATTCAGAGCATGTTGAGCCTCGTTGAAAAGGAAAGCAGGTCCTATCGCATTCATCATGGTTTGGTCCTCTTCGGTCACCAAGGACCAAAGGTAGCTAGCAATCCCCACAGGGGAGAGAAAATTTGGGCATCCTCCTGGACGGAGAGCACTATCTTCCACTTGCGATCGATATTAACACTCAGGGCCGGGAAGCGATCCACCAATTTTGGAACCAATGCAAACCAAGTAGAGCTCGACCATGATGCTTTCTTCGGCACTGGTAATCCTCCGAACCCAATAATCTCCTCTGAGGCAACTGACTCAAGCCCGTCAAGAAAACCGTGGATGTCGGTCGACTCCTGAATACCCTCGTAGCATCTGAAATATGAGGAGATCTGCTAATGTCAATTACCCCGAGCTCGCCATGCGAGATATCTTTTGTTGCTCGAAGAATCTTGCCCTCGGTCTCACCTTCAACCATCTCAGCTCGAGATGAGATAATCTCATGTTTTCCTTGTTCAGGAATTGTGGCCAGGTTTCCCTTATCTACCTCCGCCGATTCGGAGGATTGTTGTATCACAACATTAGTCCATACACAAGCTATTTCCTCTTCTCCTTCCTCGGGCTCATCCCTTAATGGGCGGATCAAATCCAGAGGCATGATACCGGAGTCCCCCTTGGGCTTGCGAGATTTCTTCGACGGGTTTTTCTTTTCCGAGATCGGGGAACTCAGTGCATCTTTTCTCTTCTTATCTTTAACCTGTTTTGCGGCAGGGACCTCTTCATCACCAGATGGATGCCTCGTGGAAACATCCTTTCCAAGTCCTACAAAGGAAAAAAATGGGGGGAAGCAAGCGAAGAAGAACAAATGACAAACAAATTAAGAAAGAGACTTACCATGACTGCGGGCCTCCCATCGATCCTTTGATAGTTCCACCCAAGCACTCTCGGAGTACGGTCTCTACAACACCAAACCTTCAACTCATTGTTAAAGACCCGGAATCGGTTCTGGCATCCGAGCCACGTCTGTAACAAGAAAGAAAAAAAGATCAAGAAAATGAAAGCCAGACACAAATTAAAGCGCTTGAAGGGAAATAAGTACTCACGGTTCATGTTCCATTTCTCAGGAAACAGCCTATCATCGGCAGGGATCAAATCCGATGTTTTAACTCGAACAAATCAGCCCATCCAGCCCCGATCACGAATCTCGTCTATACTTGAGAACGACGCTTTGGTGGCTCGACGAGCAAGCTTGATTAACCCTCCTCGATAGAGTCGGGGACTATAAAGGCATATGAGGTGATCGAGGGTGAAAGGACACCCCTCGATTTTGCTAGAGAAGAATCACTATTCTCCAAAAAGAAGGGTGGATTTGGTCAAGGGTCATGTCGTATCTCTTGCAAAAGGCGACGATGACAAGGTCTAATGAACCCAACGTAGAAGGATAAGTATAAACACTTAAGAACCCTTCCACGTGGGTAGTAATTGATTCTTCAGGAGATGGGACTACCACGTGCTTGTCGCCCCAGTTGCATTCCTGTTTTACTTTATCGAGAATTTTCTCGGTGATTGAACACTGGTATCTCGAGATCGGCTCACATCGGCCCGGTACCGAAGAAGGTTTTTCTACCTTAAAGTCGATGACAATTGAGCACCCTATCGGAACGAATTCCTCAGGGCGAGGCTCCGCCGCATCCTCACCGCCGGCGGGTCGTGATGAAGAAGCGACCTCTTTTTGCGGCACCGTTTTGGAGGTTTTCGCCATTGATGAGCAAAGGGAACGAGAATTAGGGTGTTATGCGATGTAAAATGTATGAAGTAAAGGGATTTTTTTGAAGAAGATGCATGAGTAGAGAAAAAGCTTTTAAGTGAAAAGTTTGGATGAGGATTAAAGTGTGAATATTTATAGCCTGGAGATGACGGTTCAGAACCGGTAGTGGACGACCAACGACTGATAGGCATTTAATGCCTTGGTAACTGGAACGACGGAACGTTTGTTACATACGTCATAATCGGGCTCGTTGCTGACATCATCATCCATCAAGTCGGAGTCCGTAAACTCATATCGTTTATCATCATCTTCTTTCCGAGAAACGAGGGGACTATCTGTATACGGTCAAAAATAAGTTTGCCCTTCGTATGATTAATCGAGATTGGAACATGACGGTTCAAGGTTCATCATTGTAATATCGAGCCATGGTACGAAGAATATCTTGTCGAGCTCGAGACCTAGAAACCGATCAAGATCGAGGTCGGTCAAGATCGAGTTCGAAGATCTAGAGACCGATCAATATCAAGATCAGCCAAGATCGAGATCAGCCAGGATCAAGATCGAGCCAAGAAACAAAAAGTCGTTACAGCTGCAATTAGGGGGAGAATCTCGGCGGAAATCATGACACGTATTAAGAAGAGGCCGATTAATTAGCCCATCATGAGAGTCCTTACGATATTTATAATTGTATCAAAAGTAAGACTCTCCTACTATATAAAGAGGGTCTGATCATTTGTAAAGGACACCTCGGACAGTAAAAAATAATATAATACTCTTTTCTCAAGGTTCTCAATACTCTGTTGCTTCGCTTATATTTCCTTTGTTGTTTTATTTGGTTTCGAGAACCCAAGCTACATATCTCATTTGGTTGGCTTTTATTTTTCTTTACAGTCAATTTCAATATCAGTTTGCATATTTTCTCAATTTATGCCAAGTAAAATCACGTGTCCTTAAAACCACATATAAATTCAATTGTTATATGCTTTTAGGGTAAACATACTCACACATATGAAGAAAAATCACTCACTCTCTCAAAGAAGTCACATGTACACAAAAGGTACCATAGTCTTGCCCATTATGTAAATTCCTACTAGTCTAGGCCCGCTCGGTCTGAAATCAACTAGGATTTATTATGGTTGTAATGTGGGCTAAGAGACGAGTATGATTAATTTAGGATATAATGGCTAACCTTCTTAAACACTTTAACACATCACGTATTCAACTTTAAGCACAAAATTCCTCAATCCACTTCAACCATCACAGGATAGCTCACCCCATAATATTTTCCTTCTTCTTTACGTGTTACTTCATATCACATCCACTAGTAAAAATAAGAAACTTTTATTTATTTATTTCTTCTCTTTTTTCTTTTCTTTTTATATTTTTTTCTTGCCGCTAATGGAGTTTTATTAAAATACAAGTGCACATTGTTTCCTTCTATTGGTTTCACTCAAAAGCTACCCCAAGTTTCCTCATTACTTTTATGTAGCGCTCTCTTCACAATTCAAGTGCTTTAAGAGGTCTAGGGATCGAAATGATTCAATTGAGAATAAATGAGGATAGGCTTGTAATGCGGGTGCCAGAAGAAAGTCTTATAGGCTCAAAAGGGTAACCAGGGATGATTTTATTTATGATAGACAACAAAAATCAAAAAAATCAAAGAAAGCCTAACATCACTTTTCAAACCGAGCAACACCTAAGATTTTGCTTCAATTCACATTTCGGACAAGTTCTAGACTCAAGTGTAATAACATGGAATATGTAAAGAACTCACTTCACACATGGCACATGACTCCCTAAGGACGGTTTCATTCAGACTCTCAATCAAACAAGTATTCACAAAGCCAATAGATATATTAAGTATAAAGCACAAACTGAACACAAGTCAAGCAACCGAGATATAGAAGTTATACCACATACTATTTATTTTTAATCAAGACATCATCATATATTTAAAGCTAAGGGAAGGTGAAACACATACCAGAACCTGAGTATGCAACCATCAAACAAGTCAAAAGGTGCAAATCACTTCAGTTATTCTCCTTTATTTCCTACATGCTACTCTAAAAGTAAAAAAATAAAATAAAAATTAAATCTACTACTCGGTTCAAGTTACATCCCATGAAAAATAATCGAGGCACGAAGAAAACCTACGGGGGATTATTACTACCTAAGGAAAATAAAAGACATATTTTTGTATTTTTCTATTTTCTAATTTTTTTTTTGTATTATTGTTTAGACTTTAATCTCTCAAGAAAGATGTCTAGGAGATGCATCGTCGGGAAAATTTCATTTTTTTTATAAAACAAAATTATCAATTAAACTAAGACAACTAAAATAGCATAGAAAGTCACCCAACAATCTCCTCACCCCACACTTAAAATTGTGCATTGTCCCCAATGCACAACATAAACACTACTGGAAAATGACATAATTCCGGCCGCCAAAACGGTCGAAAATCGATCGAAAATCACGAATTTCCGACTGAATCCGTCGGTGATTTCCTACCAAAGTAGTCAGAACATTCAAAAAGGGCAGACGACCAAATATTTTCAAAATTTTGACCAAAGTGGTCGGAATTTTACCGACCGAATCGGTCGTAATAATATAAATATAAATAATTATTTATATAAAATTAAATAATATAAATATATAATTTCCGATCGAATCAGTCAGAAATTAATAATTAAAAATAAATTTATTTAATTTCTGATGGAGTCCGTCGAAAACTGTTAAATATTAATTATTATTATTTTTAATTTTCAACCGAATCAGTCAGAAATCTGGGAGTTTTTGGTAAAATCTGGGCAGTTGTCCGAGTGTTTCCATCGAAAATCAATCGGAATTTTCTGTAAAATTGGGCAGAATTCTGCCCAATTTTGAGCTACACCAGTTGTCAAACTATTTACAATACAATAACGCCAACAACCAATCAACAAATATAACATCTAAACCAACAATACCAACCATTAACACAATCTAAATCAACAATACCAACCATTGACACAATCTAAACCAACAATTCCAACCATTAACACAATCTAAACCAACAATACCAACAATTAAATCTAACAATTTTGGGCATAAAAACATCTAAATAGTAGCCCATATTCAAGGTTAAAAATAAAACATAAAATTGTCTCTCACAATCAAGTTTACCAATCAACCAAAATACCACACCTAAACTACTACACATCAGATTCAGTTTGTTCATCCTCATCATCAGATAGATCATGCCCATGTTTTCTCATGAATTTCTGCATCTTAACAAATGTTTCGAATTGGGAGTCCAACTGTTGCTTCAAATCAAGAATTTCCTTTCTCATATCTTCCATCTGTTCTTGATTTTGAGAAGAAGAAGAATTGGCTAAGAGTGGGTTTGGATGACCTGTAGGTCGACGTACACCAAATCCGTAGACTCTGCCTTTGTTTACTCCACCCGCTGCCTCTGTCCACAATGAAGCCATATCATCAAGTGTTGGTTTAGTTGAAGGAGGCTGAGTTTGTTGCCATTCTTCCACCATTTTTTTATAATCTTCCTGAAATGAAACATAACTATTATGTAAACAAATTAATATTAATAAATCATAAATAATTATGAATTTAGTATTTTACATATGTGTCCGACGTACGTGTCTCCACCCAGTGTTCTCTTGTACCAACCTTCTTCTTTTTCTTATGCGTCTCCTCGAAGACCTCAGCGTGACTCATATCTCGCCCTCTTTCCTCTTCCTTCATAACAAAAAGTTTGATTTAGACATTACAATCGTAAAATTCTATATGTAAAACTAAGAAATGTTTTATAAGTAATTATCAATCTTAGTTTATGGGTCGCAAAACTAATCGAACCTCCTGTGTGCAACGAGCCACCTTTACTGGAGGCACGGTTTCACTTTGCTTGTTCACTCTTCTTCTTCCATTTTATGGTATTCTATTTCTCAAGAAGTTTATTACAAACATCTTCTCTTAACCACTCCGGCATTTTACCAGCATTCCGAGCAGCGAACAGAGTATCTTTAATCCGCTTAGCAGTCTTCTTCTCAAAAATATTATTTATTTCATTTTGATGCTGAGGATGCCATGTACACTTTGTCTGCAATATAAAAAAGTAACATTAGATGAAGATGATAATTATTAAATAAATGTATTCAATTTTTACCCTAAATTGATTCCACATTTGCTCGCTGATGTTGTACGGTATCTATCTCCAAGAATTCCACGGCTCATGATAAAATGGCTTCATAGAATTCACAACCAAATGTGTAGACTGAAAGGATGGAAAAAACCTGCATTAAATTTAACACATATATAATTAATAAACATCTTAAAGTTTCAAAAGTTTTAATTATAAATAAATATTCCTTAATGTTAACATATCTAAAAGTACATTCAAAATGTAAAAAAATAGTATAGGAACCTTCTTACCCATCCTTGTAGGGGGCGATTATCAATCGATTATAACTATCAAATTATGCATCCCCTCCAAGATTATGTCTGCGTCTACTAGATGGTGCAGAAGCAACACTTGATGTAGCTGGGCGAGAGCCTTCAATCCCGCACAATTAGGATGATTCCTATTATACATTCATCTACGATGCACAAATTCCATCTACACAAATAAAAATCTAGAAATGAGATATTTAAAATAATTTGATTTATTTAAACTGGTTACAAAGTTATACTCTTTCAAAGGTTCGTTTTAGATATATACATATCATTGTGTCAAAGCACTTTAATTGATATATTTTATTTTTTAAATTAATATTTTTTAACACTCGAAATCTCATATTAATCCCTATTCTAAATAATATAAGTCTTTAAATATAATAATTAAATTTTAATAGCTTCTTAAATGTTCATATAATCCAAATTAACTAATGATTTCTCAAATGTACAAATTAATCTTAATGTTGAAATTGAAAAAATTTAAATTTAATATCATTCTAAAAAGTGAATAAAGAAATATAACTATATTATTTTATATATTTCTTTGATTATAACTTTTGGAAAAATTCCAGATACTTTTGGAAGTATAGTATAGTTTTGTTATATAAAACTATGATTTATACTTTATAATACTGTAGGTGAGTTTTAAATATTTAAATCTTATTTTAAAATATTAAAGAATAAATGTTTGATTTCACACGACTAGTTAAATAATTTGATCAAAGTATTTTGAACTTTCCAAATCGTTTTGGGATGAAGAGATTAATAGGTGCATAATTAAATTTTTTAAGGATATTATAATGTTTAGTTTTTTTTTTTTTGCCAAAGTAGAGAGAATAAGCCAAAAGGAAAAATCCAAACAACTATGATGAGTCTGATGAGAAGTATAGTATAGATTAAGAGAAATGAACAAAAACCATGCCTTGCATCTTACATAGTTTTTTCTTATCAGAAAAACCTTCATGTCTTCATCAATTAGTTTCTCACTTTAAACAAATTATTATTTGTCTTGTGAAATTGTAGGATTAAATAATTTTTTAATCTTTATGATAGGATTAAGCTAGTTTAATTAGCTTATAAGCTTAGAGAATCACTTGTTTAACATAAAATTAAATTCGGGCTTATGAGTGGACATGTATTATTAACATATTCTTGCTTAACCCAAAATTTCAAACATACTTAATTCAACATATTCTTCTCTCTTTTTGTTTTATATTAAGTATCATTAAAAAACTAAAATTCTTAAAATTTCAATCATACCTACTTCAACTAGCTAGGATGTTTATATATAGAAAATTAC
The DNA here is from genome assembly GCF_000390325.3 of Nicotiana tomentosiformis. Classification (NCBI taxonomy): domain Eukaryota; kingdom Viridiplantae; phylum Streptophyta; class Magnoliopsida; order Solanales; family Solanaceae; genus Nicotiana; species Nicotiana tomentosiformis. The sequence continues at coordinate 119,617,256 of NC_090816.1, read as the reverse complement.
TACAAATTTAATAATAAAAACAAAATATATATGTCAACAAAATACTTACCTCAACGAAAAAAATACCGGAGAAGTCGACTAAGGAGCTGATGCCGCCACCGCCACCGCCAACCACTGCTGCAAAACAGATAAAAAAAAATTAAGGGGAAAAGGGAGGAGAAAATGAAAGAGAGAGCAAATATACATTGTTCTTGGGGATGGGGGAGAGGGACGAGAGGGAGAGAGGAGCTTTTGTTTTTTGGGGACGATAGGGAGAGATGAGAGAAGGAGGAAGAAAAGTGAGCTATTGTTTTCTGGGGACGAGAGGGAGAGATGAGAGATGGAGGAAGAAAAGTGAGCTTCTGTTTTTTGGGGACGGGGTGTAGGGTTTTTTAAAAAAAATTCCGACTGATTCAGTCAAAATTGTTATTTTATTTTTTTTTCTTTTAAAAAGACTACCGACCAAATCAGTCGGAAATGAAGTCAAACAAGTCAAAATAAATTTTTCGCCAAAAGTTGCGACCGATTTGGTCGGAAATGTGGTCGAAAAAATTTAAAAATATATAGGAGATATTTTTTTGAAAATTTCGACGGATTCCGTCGGAAATTTCCGACAAAATAATTCGGTCGGAATTAAGCGTTTTTCTAGTGGTGAAATAATAAGAGGGTAAAAAACACTCATCGGTAGGCCAAATGCCGAAGCACTAGCAACTCATGAGTTACTCAAACTTCTCCCAATATTTTTCTTTGTGCGGGCACCCCACACTTAGCTCTAACCATCTGGTTTGTTGTTGCGTCCTTCCAATAGCTATGCTATGCTCCTAAAAAAAATGGCACTACAAAAAATAACACAATTAAAAAAAAAAGTAAAAAAATAAAAAAAAAGTTGGGTTGCCTCCCAACAAACGCCTAATTTAACGTCGTGGCACGAAGTGAACCACTTTCTGCCTCCATCACGAGCTTATAAATTGAACCCCCAAGTTTTGATTCAAGCTTATGATTCTGCTCCTGGGGCGGTACAAATTCTTGTGAGCCAAAAATTAAGTAAATTCTCATGCACCTTTTGGCTCTCGACCGAGGAGTGTTACCTTGCCTAGACGACCTTGAATATTTCAAAATATAAGGCTCATCTACCTCTTCCCTTGACTCATTTTTATGCTCATAAGGATCAATTCTCATTTCACCATCCTAACATAATGTAAAGAAGTGTTTGGAATGAGGTCTGACACGCTCAAATACCTGAACTTCAAAATTTTCGACCTCCTCAACACCAATCATATTAAAGTCAACTAAATTTGTATCTTTAATGTCCTTGACTGACTCTAGTATTACTTCTTCAATATCAGCATCCTCAAATTATAGTTGGATAGATTGTTGGTATTCTACTCTGACCTCCTCCATTAGCACCTCAATTTCAGTATCTACTCCATGCTCTTCTTGGCTACTATCTCCAATATTGGCTTGTTGAGCATTAAATGCTTCAACCAATTGACTCATTTGTGCCTCCAGATTGCGAATAGTAGCATTTTGCCTTTGTATGTGCGGTGATTTCTCATTATTTTCTTCCATAAGACACCTTAGCGTATCCTTGATCGCTTTCATGTCATCATCCCCGGGTTCTTTGTTTGTATTAATTTCACAAGAAAAAGTAAAACCATCATAATAAGGGGTTGGGAGAGGATAAAAAATATAAGCACAACCATGAAAGTGATCATTTTGACCAAAACACACATTCCACAAATAAGATTGAGTTAGTGCACATAACTCGCTCTCGAAAATATTTTGATAATTTTATCATGGGTGGTTTTCTCCACAATAAGTATTAGGAGGAACAAAAGTAGAATTACCAACATAAAATTCTCATAATTCCAATATGTCATGTCTCTCAAATCAACAAGTAAAATAAAATAAAAAAATAAAATAAAATAAAACAAAACAAAACAAAACAAAATAAAAGTTCAAACTTGAAACCTAACAATATATACAGTTACAATTACACCGTTAGTTCTCCGACAGCAGCGCCAAAATTTTACCGCGAGGCACTGTTAGAGGCGCCAATGACAGTGCCCTTGATAATTTTGCCATGGGTGGTTTCCTCCACAATAAGAATTAGGAGGAACAAAAGTAGAATTACCAACATAAAAACTCTTATAATTCCAAGATGTCATGTCTCTCGAATCAACAAGTAAAATAAAAAAATAAAATAAAAAATAAAATAAAACCAAATAAAAGCTCAAACTTGAAACCTAGCAATATATGCAGCTACAACTATATTGTTAGTTCCCCGACAATGACGCCAAATTTGATCACGCCCAACTCTAGTCTAAAAAAGGATAAACGGTCACTGCAAATATAATTCAGTCTAAAAGTCCGGAGTCGAATCCCACAGAGAACTAATGTTTAGCTACAACTATTTACTATCACTAAGAAGACAAGCTCGAACAATTCCTAAATTATAAATATTAAGATTTTCATGTATAACTAATTAACTAACAAATTAAAGTAGCAAATTAATAAATAGGGATACTAAGGGTTGAAGACAAGATTAGAAAAGCCTAGAGTTATGATTTATCTAATTGTCGGAATCCTTCCCGCTACACCTCCTACAATTTCGCCTAAGTTTCTCTACTAATCATGAGCACTTGACTTATCGTAATTCTCTCTCGAGCAACTACAATAATGTACTAGTCATATTCTCTCGAATTACGCTAGCTCACACTTTTTCACCGCTCACTATGATCACGTCAAAGTTTCATTATCTCTAATCCCACTTTTAAACACGCCGTATTGATCTCTCATATACCTTGGGAGTGACGTTGTTCGACAACAACCTAAATATGCACTCTTTCTCAAGCAATACATAATAAATAGGCACAATCAATTAATGACCATTCAATCAACAACAATAAACACATAGTTGAACAAGTAGGGATATTCAAACGCAAAATTATATTAAAACATAACAAGAATTCATCCCCAAAAAGGTTCCATAAAACCCTAGATTAGAGAGTTTAGCTACTCATAATTGTATAAACAATCATAGTCATATTCAAAAGCATTATACTACAGATTAAAGAAGAACGAAGAGAAAAACTCTTGTAGTCCGCGCTCCAGAGTGTTTTGTAGCCTTTTGCTTCTCCAATGATGTCTCGCCTCTCTAAAAACTAAGTTTAGGAGGTATTTATAAGGTATGGTTAAAAGTCTACATGTCCAAAAATAGTGAGGAAATAAAAGTGGCTCGGATAGCATCATCGGCGCGGGGCATTGTTAGAGGCACCAAAATCACTCCGCGAGGCACTGTCAGAGGCGCCAATGACAGTGCCCTGGACAAATCCTTACACTGTCTATGGCCATGACTTTTTATTGCCTTGCACATCTTCTTTTAGTGCTCTATTTTGTAGCTTTGAGGTACCATTTCGTGCAATTATTCTCGATTTCATGTCCAAGCATCCCTACACGTAAAATAAACTCTATTAAGCTCAACTGTTGCACCAATTAGCATCCAAACAACAAGCAAGTAGGGTAACTAACATCAAAATATATGAAATTATGGTATGACATCAAAGTACAAATTGCCCAAAAAAAATTAATTATTCTTTCGTATTATAGCAATCCAATATACGATTTAATAACTAATGAACAAAGTAACAACATGTTTATAGCTGAATAAACTGTTTTAGGCCTTTACTCACGTTCTTGTCGTACTCTTAAAACTTGAAACATTTCTTAAAACGTGACATATCTTATATTGGAAAAATTGCACGGGTTGGACGCTCCCATTTAATTTATATTTATTTTTTAAAAAAGTTTTAACTTGTACCCACTTTTTAAACAATTTTAAGTATTTGTCTCCTCCTCTTCCTCCTTCGTTTTCTTCTTCTTTTTTTTCTTCTTGTGACAATGATTTTATATGCTGTTTGTGAATATATTTTAATGTAGTTTATGATGTTTTACAGTGGTGAGCTGTTATGACACTTTATTTTTTTATTGTTGCTTAGAGTTTCTTCTTCTTTTTCTTAATTGCAAAATGAGTTTAATAGATTTATTATTGTTTTGACAAATTGATGATTGAGGTCTGTTCCTGATGATATTTGAAAGTTATGTTTCAAATTTGAACTCATTTGGATTAGATTTTAAAAAAGAAACATCTCCTACTTGGTACATTTTTATTTATTGATTCAATTGAATTCATTCAAGAACCATCAACGCAATTGCTGCTCGCCACTAAGTATTGTAGATTAGCAATGAACACAACACTGCTCCTTTCTTGTACTTCTTCTTCTGTGCCATGCATATTAAAGGTGGAGGATTAATTGCAATCACGAGACTATAATTTCAACCAATCTATATCCTTATTTGTTCACTAACTCCATTATCCTAATGTTTTTCGGAAAAATGGATATAGTTAAATCTATACGCAGTTCCGAAGATATGTGGTACAACTTAATACAAAATGCTAAAAAGATGAATATAGGTTAGAGAAAACATAATTAAGACGAATCAATTATGAACAGTGAATTTAGGATTTAACAAAATAGAATCAATCTAAGAAACTAGAAAGATCACTCTTCCTTCTAGAGGAAAATAATACAGTTTTGATAGTCTCCGTCTCCAAAAAGATGCCCCCCAAGAATGATAAAACAAGCCCTTTTATAGTGAAAAAGGTTTGGCTCCAAGTATAATAAGATAAACATTCAGTGGGAGACCCATGATAAATCAGCTTTTCCATAATTTCTGCCAAGATTTTCTCTAGTGGGAGTACACGGCTTTTGTCTGCGAGCTCGATCTTGCTTAGAATCCTCGATTTTGGTTCGAGCTTGACTTCGGCTCAAACTCGTGATCTTGGCTCGAGCCCGATCCTGGTTCGAGCCCTCGGATGGATTCCAGGTCGATGTAGGTTGGTTTTTGGATTATCTGCACGATAGATCTACCCGCGCCATAGTTCGACTCTTGTTCGAGTTTGATTATGATATCGATCTCAATACAAACCGGCCTCTCCGGGCTTCTAGGTTAGTTCGTTCCCCCCTTCGGGATCTTACTTCGATACACCACCCTTCGAACCGTACCGGACATGCCAAGGCTGGAATCCATTTCGACCATATACAGATAGTCCCCTCGTTTCTCAGAGAGAAATATGGCGAGAAACGATATGATTTTCAACGGCTCGATCGGATTATATCTTGTCGATTCCATCAAGTTCGACCATGACACATGATAGCTGTCCTGTCAGTTTAGTCTTTTCAAGGCATCTAATACATGTCAGGCGGTGGTCGGCCACTGCTGATAACGAACCGCCGTCGCTTTGAACCTATAAATAACTCTCACCTTTATCTTTTACCATTTTTGCATCTTCTATATTCTAAAATTACTCAATTTCTTCTTTATACTCTCCAGCCTACCAAGAAAGCTGTGATTTCCTTTCGAAAAGGCCCCCCAATTATACCAAATCTCTATCATTTTCTTCTACTCCTTATTTTTGAATTCAAAAAATGGAGAAAACATCGCAAACTGTTCCTCAGAACATCAAAAACATCGCAAACTGTTCTTTTACTCCTTATTTGTGCCGTCGATGAGACACCGGCGGAGCCACGGCCAGAGGAGTGCGTCCCCGAGGCATGCATCCTTACTTCAGATTTTAAAGTTGATAAAGGTTCATCGGTCCCTGGCCGGTGTGAGCCGGTATTGAGGTACATGTGTTCGATTACTGAGAAGCACCTCGATCTGTTAAAGATGGACTGCAATTGGGGGAAAAAAGAAGTGATAATACCTACCCCTGATGAAGACATCACTTCTCATGTGAAAGGGATTTTGAAAGTATATACTTACCCTTTCACTTTGGGTCCCCTCGATTCCGTCGTTATTGACTTCTGTCGACAGTATCAGGTAACCTTAGGCCAAGTCCATCCTTCTTTGTGGCGGATCGTTATTTTGATCCGATATTTCGTGAGCAAAATCGAGGGGATGTCGTTCACCCTCGATCATTTCGTGAGCAAAATCAAGGGGATGTCGTTCACCTGTTGGATGAGCAGGTTCATTCGAGTAAGGACTTCAGACCTGATCCCGACTAAAAAGATGCCCTTTCCCGAGGAGTGGAATTTGAAACGTAAGTGTGATTTTGCTATTGCTTCTATTTTGTTCTTTCATTTGTTCCCTTATCGATACTCCTCTTTTTGGTATATAGCGGTTCCCTGGATGCCCGGAGCGGTTTCCAACCTCAAGAATTGGGTACGAGATCTTGTTTCGACTTCCACATACGCCGAACACTCATGGCGTGATTTGTCTAAGGGTCGGTGGGAGGCCAAAAATCACTGTAAGCTCATTTCTTGGACTCTGACGAGGCATTTCTCGATATTTTTTTATAAGGTTTCCCATATGCAGGTTTGGGTAAGGACGCGGTCTTGAGACCTCTGTCTAATGAGAAGGATGTCTCGACCTTCATTCCAAAGCCGGTGGAGGAAAATAAAAGGAAGAGAGCTTCGTTGCCCGAATATCCAAAACCAAAGAAGAGGACGGCTCGTAAGCCGAACAAGAATGTCATTCCTTTGACCGTAGAATCCGTTTTGCGCCTAAGGGATGAGGAAGAAGAGGAAGAGGATAATGAATCCATGTTGGCGGTCCGGACAAAGAGAGTCGCCGATGCCTCAACGCCGGCTGGATCGATGATGCCCTATGGGGCTTCGTCTCGAACTGAAAATATACCTGAGAGAGGTTCTGGTAGAGTCCCCGAACTATCGGATGTCGAAGACGCCTCTCATCGGAATCAACCGGCAGGGGTCACAATCGAGGAGCCCTTCGAACCCCTCCAAGCCGAGGGGAATGTTCCGAGCGAGTCACTTGGGGCAGCATCGATCGAGGACTCGCCTACCTTTCCCGCTTTTTCTGCAGGGGTGATTCGGGAAGTGCAAGCTCTGGGGGCCCTCGATCTAAGTAGGCCTCACGATGAAGAGGATCCGTTTTGTGACCTGTTTACTGGTATCGAGGATGTTGCCATTGCCGGTGATGAATCAGATTTTTTTCACAGTTTGCGGCAGGCTTTGAACCAGGTGAGTCAAAAATCACGATGAAGAGGATCCGTTTTTTAAAAATCTTTTTGTTGGTATTGCCTTTATGTTCGTCTTTCGTTAACTTCGATTCTTATTCCTTCGTAGGCTGCGGCAGTCCATCGAGAACAATGTTCTCGTTCCCAGAATGAGATGCATCGATACACGGCCGACCTAAAACATGCTACCGATGAGAGGAACTCTCTCAAACTTTCCTTAGGGAAGAGAGAGGAGGAAATAAAAGATCTCCGAGCCGAGCTGGCCAAGGCTTATCGAGACCAGAATAATTTGTCTGAGCAGGTAATGATGCTTTTGAAAGCCTATGGGTTCGATACCAGAACGGTAGCTAATATTTCGATCTCACAGCTGCAGCAAAAAAATCGAGATGATAGGGAAGCTGCGTGAGGAGGTCAATGTGATAAGGATGGAATCCTTGCGGTGGAAGGAAGGTATGGACCGCTTTGCTGCAGAAAAAGAGACTGCTCGAGCCCAGTTATCATCGTCTGAAACCCAACTTCAGAAAATGGAGGAAAAAGGCCTGGTTCAAGCAAGAAAAATTAAAGAGCTCGAGGCTCGATTGGCCTCAGTACTCGCCAAGGCCGAATCTGATGCTGAATCGACAAAGACTTATGCGGATGCGCTCGTGGCCGTCTATCGGGCTGATGCTGAAGCTACCCAAGTTCAGGCAAGAGAGGCAGCCGAATCTGCCAATGGTCGGGCACATTAGGTCGCCGAACTTCCCAAGTACCGATTCAGGAGAGAAACTCTCGAGGAGATTCATACTCGCGGCTTCGATCTTACAGAAGAGATAAAAAGGGCCAAAGAACTCGAAGCTGATGCCAAAGCTCTGGTTCCTATGATGATGACGACGACGATGGGAGCAAAAGTGGATCCGAGAACGGTGGGGAACCTCGTGGTCACTGGAACCGAGCAAGCGTTTATTCAAACTTGGGGCAATGTATCCCTTTAGGCTTTCGACGGTCGAGCGAGCGTTTGCTTGTGCTAGAAATAAAAAATATATATAGACCGTAGTCTTGATCGAGTGAATGATTTGAACTTGAATTAATGCAACCCGTAGGCTATTTGGTCGAGTGAGTGTTTGTTCGAACTCGAAATGAAAAATAGCCCGTGGGCTCGATCGAGTGAATGGTTCGAACTTGAATTGATGTAGCCCGTAGGCTATTTGATCGAGTTAGTGTTTGCTCGAACTCGAAATGAAAAAATAGCCCGTAGGCCTGATCGAGAGAATGATTCGAACTCGGATTGATGCAACCCGTAGGTTATTTGGTCGAGTGAGTGTTTGCTCGAACTCGAAATGAAAAATAGCCCGTAGGCCTGGTCGAGTGAATGATTCGAACTCGAATTGATGCAGCCCGTAGGCTATTTGGTCGAGTGAGTGTTTGCTCGAACTCGAAATGAAAAATAGCCCGTAGGCCTGGTCGAATGAATGATTCGAACTCGAATTGATGCAGCCCGTAGGCTATTTGGTCGAGTGAGTGTTTTCTCGAACTCGAAATGAAAAATAGCCCGTAGGCCTTGTCGAGTAAATGATTCGAACTCGAATTGATGTAGCCCTTAGGCTATTTGGTCGAGTGATTGTTTGCTCGAACTCGAAATGAAAAATATCCCGTAGGCTTAATGGTCGCATTATATCTTAATTCTTCGCATGTTATTACACGCCCAAGTTCGGGCTAATTTATACGACCATGGCTTGCTTCGGCCATTTGGCTCTTTACAGTTTTCCTATCAGGACCCTATTGCTGCGAAGTAGCTCTCTTACGGGGCCTCGAATATAATTATAAATGCTGCACGACCAATGGTTGCCTCATTAAAAACCTTGCCGAAAAACCCATTTGGGATAAAAACCGGTATAAGGAAAAAAGAGTGCAACGCGTGCTTTCTGATGAGGGATTCGTCCCTTGTTCGGACTTCTGTGGGGGTCAGTTTTGATATATAAATGAATATGGAAAGGTTGTACGTTAACAGTAGTACCATTTTAGATGTGATACATTCCAGTTGCTAGATAACTGTTTGTCGTTTATAACGCCGATCCTGAACGGCCCCTTTTCGATGTCCTCGAGTACCTGATATGGTCCTTCCCAATTCGGTCCTAGTTTCCCTTCGTTCGGATTCTGGGTATTGATGGTAATTTTTCTCAACACTAAGTCCCCAGTCTTGAAATGGCGGAGCTTGGTTCTTCGATTATAATACCTTTCGATTCGCTGCTTTTGGGCGGCCATTCGGACGAGGGCAGTTTCTCGCCTTTCGTCCGATAGTTCGAGGCTTGTGTTCATAGCCTCGTTATTTGATTCTTCCGTCGAGAATTGAAATCTGGCACTGGGTTCACCAACCTCGACTGGTATCAATGCTTCGGATCAATATACTAAGGAGAACGGGGACGCCCCCGTACTAGATTTTGATGTTGTCCGATATGCCCAGAGAACTTCGGGTAGGATTTCTCTTCATCTCCCTCTAGCATCGTTCAATCTCTTCTTTAAGTTTTGAATGACGGTTTTATTCGTTGATTCGGCCTGCCCGTTCCCACTGGGGTGGTACGGCGTCGACAGTATCCTTCTTATCTTGTGGTCTTCGAGGAATCTTGTTACTTTGCCGCCAACGAATTGCCTTCCATTGTCACATACTATTTCGGCGGGTATCCCGAACCGGCATATGATATGGTCCCAAATAAAGTCTATAACTTTTTTCTCTCTTATTTTCTCGAACGCCTGTGCTTCAACCCATTTAGAAAAATAGTCAGTCATAAACAAAATAAATTTTGCCTTACCTGGGGTCGATGGCAGAGGGCCGACGATATCCATTCCCCATTTCATGAAAGGCCACGGGGATAGGACCGAGTTGAGTTGTTCTCCGGGCTGGTGGATCATTGGTGCGAACCTTTGACATTTATAACATTTACGAACGAATTCCTTCGTATCTTTACCCATATCGATCCAATAATACCCTGCACTGATTATTTTTTGGGCTAATGTGTCGGCTCCAAGAGTGATTCCCGCAAGTACCCTCATGCACTTCCCGTAGGACATAATCGACATCCCTCGGACCCAAGCATACCGCCAATGGTCCGTCGAATGTTCTTCGGTATAATGTTCCGTCTGAAGCCAGAGTGAATCGAGCAGCCTTGGTTCGTAGGGTTCTGGAGTCTTTAGGGTCCAACGGGAGTTTTCCGTTTTTCAAATATTCGATATACTTGTTTCTCCTAAGCTTGCAGAATTTATTTCGGCGTGTCCTTCTTCGATTACCGATCTCGAAAGTTGAACTACATTCCCCGAGCCCGCATCATCTACCTCGACCGATGACCCCAAATTCGCCAGTGCGTCGGCCTCATTATTATGTTCCCGTGGCATATGCCGTAAAGTCCATTGTTTGAAATGGCGCAAAGCGATAAGCAGTTTATCTAAATACCTTTGCATTCTACCTTCTCGAACTTCGAAAGTTTTGTTTACTTGGCTTACCACCAGCGAAGAGTCGCAATCGACTTTAATGATTTCTGCTCCCAAATTTTTAGCTAGCTCGAGACCTGTAATCATGGCTTCGTACTCGGCCTCGTTGTTAGTCAACCTGATAGTTTTAATAGATTGTCTAATAATGCCACCCGTGGGTGGTTTCAAAACTATGCCCAGCCCGGACCCCTTTACCTTTGAAGCCTCATCCGTAAAAAAGATCCATACCCCCGATGATGTACCTGATTTCAACAGTTCTTTTTCGGCTTCGGGTACGAGGGATGGTGTAAAATCGGCCACGAATTTTGCTAGGACTTGCGACTTGATGGCCGTGCGGGGTCGGTATTCTATATCGTACCCACTGAGTTCGACGACGCATTTGGCCAGTCGGCCTGATAACTCGGGTTTGTGCAAAATATTACGAAGCGGGTAAGTAGACAATACGCATATGGGATGACATTGGAAGTATGGCCTTAACTTCCTTGAGGCGCTTATCAGTGCAAGCGTCAACCTTTCTAGGAGCGGATATCTAGTTTCTGCCTCTCCTAAGGTTCGACTTGTATAATAAACTGGGAATTGCGTACCTTGCTCTTCTCGAACCAGGACACCGCTTACGGCGACTTCTGATACTGCCAAGTACAAACAAAGTTTCTCATCGGTTTTTGGAGTGTGAAGCAGTGGTGCGCTTGATAGATATCGTTTTAGTCCTTCTAATGCTTGTTGGCACTCCGGGGTCCAGGAAAAATCGTTCTTCTTTTTGAGTAGAGAGAAAAATTTATTACTTCGATCGGACGATCTCGATATGAATCGGCTTAGGGCGGCGATCCGACCCGTTAGTCCTTGCACGACCTTCACGCTGTCTACGATGGTGATGTCTTCGACGACCCTGATTTTATCGGGGTTAATCTCTATTCCCCGATGTGATACCATGAAGCCGAGGAACTATCCTGAACCGACCTCGAAGGCACATTTTTCGGGGGTGAGCTTCATTTTGTATTTCCTCAGAATCTCGAACGTTTCCTGCAAATGAATCAAATGGTCCTCTGCGCGCATGGATTTGACTAACATGTCATCAATATAAACCTCCATTGATTTTCCTATTTGTTCTTCGAACATTTTATTCACTAGGCGTTGGTAAGTAGCCCCTGCGTTTTTTAGCCCGAAGGGCATCACATTATAACAATACGTTCCATATTTGGTGATAAATGAGATTTTTTCCTGGTCCTCCGGGTTCATCTGTATTTGATTATACCCGAAGTAGGCATCGAGAAAAGTGAGGATCTTGTGGCCGGCCGTGGCATCGATCATGCGATCGATGTTGGGCAACGGAAAAGAATCTTTGGGGCATGCTCTGTTCAAATCCTTATAGTCCACGCACATTCTAAGTTTGTCCCCTTTTTTAGGGACTACAACTACGTTGGCTAACCATTCGGGATATTTTACCTCCCGAATGGACCCTATTTTGAGAAGTTTGGTTACCTCGTCCTTTATGAAGGCGTTCTTTCTATCAGACTAGGGCCTTCTTTTTTACTTCACCGGTCTGAACCTATGGTCCAAACTTAGTTGATGCGTCGTTTTGTCCGGCGGGATCCCTGTTATAACTAAATGGGACCAGGCGGAACAATCTATGTTATTGATAAGAAATTGAACGAGTTTCTTCCTGAGTCCGGGGCTCAACCCCGTTCCCAAGTATACCTTGTGCTCGGGCCGGCGCTCGATTAATATGACTTGCTCTAGCTCCTCGATCGTCGATTTTGTGGCATCAGAGTCATCGGGCATTACGAAAGATCGAGGGACCCTTTGGTCCCCATCTTCTTTGACTTTCCGGTTGTTTGGCTGGGTTGAAGCCGTTGTCTGTGATTGCTATTTGGTGTCCCGTTCTCCTTCCGGGCCCGATCCTTTTACCGACGAAAGTGAGGACATTGGTTTGGCTTTGTCGACGGCGAACATTTCTTTTGCGGTTGGTTGCTCTCCGTATACCGTTTTGATATATCCCGACGCCGAAAATTTGAGGACCTGGTGTAGAGTCGAAGGAACGACTCTCATGTTGTGGATCCATGGTCTTCCGAAAAGGGCGTTATACCTCATATCGCCTTCGATCACATGAAACTTTGTTTCCTGGACAGTTCCGACCACATTTATTGGTAAGGTTATCACCTCTTTGGTGGGTTCGCATGCCATATTGAACCCGTTTAGGACCAGAGTTGCAGGTACGATCTGATCCTGCAGGCCGAGCAGCTCTACTACCTTCAATCGGATGATATTGTCTGAGCTACCTGGATCGATCAACACACGCTTAATTTTAGTTTTATTTACGAGTACAGATATTACCAGTGCGTCGTTGTGAGGTTGGACGACCCCATCTGCATCTTCATCACCGAAAGACAAAGTCCCCATGGGTGCGTAGTCTTGAGTCCGAGATCGCTTTTTCCTCACCATCGATGTTTTAGTGCGCTTAAGCATCGGTCCTCGGGGGGTATCGGTGCCGCCGATGATCATGTGGATAACGTGTTGCGGTTCTTCTTGCTCGTTCTGCTTGCTGAAATCCCTACTTCTAAAATGGCTCTTTGCCCTATCACTCAGAAACTCCCGAAGATGCCCTTTGTTAAATAAGCGAGCTATTTCCTCTCTTAGTTGCTTGCAATCTTCCGTTCTGTGGCCATGGGTACCATGATATTCGCACGTTTGATTGGAATTTCTATGGGTAGGATTGGTTTGCATTGGTCAAGGCCATTTAGTGTCTTCGATGCGTCCGATGGCCGATACGAGAGCGGATGCGCCAACGCTGAAGTTATATTCTGATAATCGAGGTGCTTCTATAGGCTCGACATATTTGTCGAAGCCGCTCTTACTCATAAGCCCCCGAGAATTTTATCCCCGATAAATTCTTTGACCATTCCGAACTGCGCTACGTGTTGAACCATTATTTACTCTATCGGTGATGTACGGTTGATATCGGTCTCTGTTTGACCTTTGCTCTTTGTCGATCTGCTTTTGATTAATAACTGTCTTGTTCTGATGAACATGCACATACAGAGCTCTGAACTGGTCATCTTCGACCCTAATTTTCGATTGATATCGGTTGTGCACATCTGCCTAAGTTACCACCGGATACTCGATCAAATTTTGCTTCAGCCGATGTGATGCTGTCGAACTTAGCTCGTTCAACCCTTGGGTGAAAGCTTGTACGGCCCAGTCGTCGGTGACCAGGGGTAATTCCATGCGTTCCATTTGAAATCGGGATACGAATTCCCTCAGCATCTCTCCCTGCCTTTGCTTTACTTTGAAGAGGTCTGATTTTCTCGTTGCAACCTTTATGGCTCTACCATGCGCTTTTACGAACGAATCTGCTAACATGGCAAAAGAATCGATGGAATTTGGTGGTAAATTGTGGTACCAAATCATAGCCCATTTCGAGAGGGTCTCCCCGAACTTTTTCAATAGCACGGATTCGATCTCATCATCTTCCAAATCATTGCCTTTTATGGAACACGTGTAAGAGGTGACATATTTGTTAGGATCGGTCGTACCGTTATATTTGGGAATTTTTGGCATACGAAACTTTTTGGGGATTGGCTTCAGTGCCGCACTCGATGGAAAAGGCTTTTGTATGAATTTTTTTTGAATCAAGCCCTTTTATCATTGGTGGAGCCCCCGGGATTTAATCGACCCTGGCATTATACATTTCCACCCTCTTGTCGTTGGCATCGACTCGTTTTGTGAGTTCCTCGAACAATTTAGTAATTTCGGGAGTAGTCCCGATTCCTGCTCGTTAGATTTTACTATGGCAGGCTCTGTTCTGGGGGTGACCTCTCGAAGTAACCCCTGCTCGACCTCTCGAAGTGGATTGGAAACCGGCCTATTTTATGCTTGATTTTGGCTCTATAGCCGAGCTATCGCTAATTGCTGGGCTTGCAACATCTCGAAGATCATGCGTAAGCTGGCCCCGATCTTCTCTGATTTTTGGGTTTCTTGGGCTACGGATCGAGCACCGCCTTGAATGCTTCTTTCCGGTTCGGAACGCTGGTTTGCTTCCAAAGCAATTTGTGAATTGACATCTAGTGGTCTTTCGGCTCGAATCTCGGGTAGCGCCAAGTTGTTGGTTTCATCTTGAAGGCCAGCTTCGTAATCGGTCGGTAAAGCCATCCGGTCGGTGGCTATTCGTAGCCGAACCTGAATTGAAGGTGTTTTCGGAAATAAGTGACCACTGTTATCCTCGGCCCCACGGTGGGTGCCAAACTGTTTTCCGGAAAAATAGATATAGTTGAATTTATACGTAGTTCCGAAGATATGTGGTACAACTTAATACAGAATGCTAAAAAGATGAATATAGGTTAGAGAAAACGTAATTAAGACGAATCAATTATGAACAGTGAATTTAGGATTTAACAAAATAGAATCAATCTAAGAAACTAGAAAGATCACTCTTCCTTCTAGAGGAAAATAATACAGTTTTGATAGTCTCTATCTCCAAAAAGATGCCCACCAAGAATGATAAAACAAGCCCTTTTATAGTGAAACGGGTTTGGCTCCAAGTATAATAAGATAAACATTCAGTGGGAGACCCATGATAAATCAGCTTTTCCATAATTTCTGCCAAGATTTCCTCTAGTGGGATTACAACAGCTTTTGTCTGCGAGCTCGATCTTGCTTAGAATCCTCGATTTTGGTTCGAGCTTGACTTCGGCTCAAACTCGTGATTTTGGCTCGAGCCCGATCCTGGTTCGAGCCCTCGGATGGATTCCAGGTCGATGTAGGTTGGTTTTTGGATTATCTGCACGATAGATCTACCCGCGCCATGGTTCGACTCTTGTTCGAGTTTGATTATGATATCGATCTCAATACGGACCGGCCTCTCCGGGCTTCTAGGTTAGTTCGTTCCCCCCTTCAGGATCTTACTTCGATACACCACCCTTCGAACCGTACCGGACATGCCAAAGCTGGAATCCATTTCGACCGTATACACCTAACTCATTTGTGATTTAAAGATTATTGTACTTTCTTCTTTGGGCTGAAATAAATCTCGTCTTTTATGTCAAAAAGAAAAACACTTTTTAAAGAAACCCAAGATCTCATCTTTCCCTTTTCCCTCATGAAAATACTAAGGGATCGTTTGGTTTGAATACGGTTTATGTCGGGATAAGTTATATTGGGATAAATTATGCTGGAATTAGTTATTCTAGTATTATTTTTTATCCACTATTTAGTACGTTGTATTAAAAATGACAATTGCATAATTTCTAAGAAGAATGTATAAGTTATCCCGGCACTAATTACCCCACCCTCTACAAGGTATAAGTTATCCCGATACTAATTTTAATCCCGAAATAACTTATACCAGGTTTACTAACCAAACAAAGTATTAAGATGGTATAAAAATTTTACACGAGCACTATACCTTCTTATATCTCGTACCAAACGATTCCTAAGGAGTTGGAGGCATTTTTTAGAGTCAAAAGCAACTCTCCCTGAAATAGTCAAGTTGTTTCAATGTAATGGTTGGGTCAATATTATTAATGCAACTATTCTTACGACTGCTAAAATCACGTGCGTTTTCCAGATTGAATTTATTTCGCCCAATAAGTGCTTCTAAACTGGGAAATTTAAATTTCAAAAATTGAAAATATTTATAGAAGTGAGGCTAGCTATCATCAATTTTAACACTGTAGACAGAATTAATTGCGCCGGATATTGTATTCAGTATTCTTCATAATTTGATGGAACTGGATCTGAAAATGTGGATAACCTGAAATACAAATAAAGTTGAACAGACAAATTAAATTCTTTTTTTTTTTAAAAAGAGAGAAAGAGAAGTGTTCAGACATGTCTGTGGTAACCCCCAAGCCAGACTGTTAGATTCAAGAATAAAGACTAATACCATTTGATTAACAAAAATAATTTAGCAAATACTCACTCCGTTCACTTTTACTTGACAAGTATACTAAAAATAAATTTTCATTTTTATTTGTCACTTTACGCATATCAAGAGAAGACAAAAAAAAAATTCTTGTTATATCCACAGTATTTATTACTTATTTCAAATCATTTTCTCAAATTCAATAAAATAGGCATCAATTAATATGGGTACCATAGTAAATTATGCATTTTATTTATTATTTTTAAGGGACGTAAAAAGTCAAAATGCGCCTAGTAAAAGCGAACCGAGGGAGTAGTATTTAATTTTCCTGAGGCTGCAGAATCTAAATGGATAAGATGCAGCTTCACTTGGAAGTGAAGAATAACATAGGAAAAGACAGCAAAAAGCTAAAAAGCATAACCCAAATGAGGAAGCAATAGTCTCTTTGGTTATCTGCAATCTTATATTCCCTTGTTGCTCTCCCAAGCTAAAGGCATCAAAAGTTAAGACCAAATTACATGCTATGCAAGAAACTAAATGTAAATGGCCAAAGCATAACAACAACAACAACAACAACAAAAGCAAGCGTAATCCCACGAGTGGGTATGGGGAGGATAGTGTGTACGCAAATTTTACCCCTACTTGATAAAGGTAAAGAGGTTGTTTCCGATAGAAAACTGGACAAAGCATAAGTGGAATAAAATCTTCCTTATTTACAGAAAAGTAACAACATCCACATGGACCACATTCAAATTAGTTACATTAGCAGAGAAGTAGATTCAAAGCAACATCCATCAAAAGCATATCTGTCCCCTACTATGTACAGACTAACTGTATAACCAGCTAAACTGCTAAAGTGAAAGAAAAAAGAAAGAAAAAAATGAAAAGTAGAAAGAACAAAAGGCAACCTCTCCTCCCTTTTGCTTTGAGCATCTGCCCGTGAAAGAAACAACAAAAGGTATCATTGATGCTTAAGGACTCAATTTAGGAGCCCCAAAGGACATTAAAGAAGTGCAAAGCAAAGCATTTATAGTGAGCTTAACATCAAGTGTTCCACTTTAAAAGCAAAGCTAGAACAACAACTGTTGATGATGATAACTATTTATATTTCAAAGCGACGGTGATTGATTGTCAAACTCGAATCATACAACCTTATCAACAATTAACCGTAGCATTGAAGACACTCGGTTTTGGTCACTGCACCTAGAAAGCATGTCCAAGTAATGCATTGCGTCCTGAGGGAGGAGGCCTTCCATAAAGAAACGAAAGAGATGGGAGTGTGTCCCGTGCATGACATCCAAGCACTGGTCTAGGACTTTATCCTGTTGCGCTTTACTCAATTCGGCTGCCTCCATCAGCGGCAGTAGATTCTTCTCCTCCTCTTCGAAGTGCTTCTTGCTATGCTCCTGTCATTAGATATATAGTAAGACTTTTAGTAATAGATATTCATATTTCAGAAGAATTTGGAGGACTAAAATCTTGACGTAGTGAAGGCGGAATGAACCTGTAAGGTTTTGAGCCGAGTAGAGAGGTTGCAGAGGGCCTCTTGGTAGGAAGGATGCCCTGAATCAAGAACTCCGATAGATTTGATATCTTCTTTAATACCATTCATCATCGGAAGGTCCCTTGCGTGCTCCTCATTTACAGCTTTAGACAATCCTGAAATCATGACCAATTTAGAGGTCAATGATATTGCAGCAAAATAATAGACTACCAGATCAGCATGATCTGGATAAGCAACTAACCTTTGACAAACTAAGAAATTAAACTAGGAAAAATCACAATAGAAGAACTGAATAAGCTAAACATTCTTGTCGACCAGTTACTTCCCGTCTTGGAAAATTTGGCTTTGAGTTCAATAACCCCCGAGCCGAATAATCCAGGAGAAAACTCCCCTTCTGATGTATGCTTGGTTGATCTGCTATTTACAAATATTCTCCTATTTTTCAAACTTCATATTCAAGTTAGGATACTTCTAAAATATCGAATTAATTGTTCGATTTTTCTCACAGGCAGATACTGTTTTCATTTTTAATTAAGTTAATTGTGTAACTTACATAAAATTAACTATACCACTATGAAGAGAAACAAATCTAAAGATCAGAATTTGTTTTGCATCTCGTCATACATATGGTCACTAAACGATCAATAAATCTCGCAATTTCCAACTTTATTGCACACTCTGCTATGCAACTCTGAAGCTGTAACACCACTCCCTTTTCCATTTCCAAATATCTTTCTTAAATTAGGCAAATCTCAAATAGAATTAAGCATAACAAAGAACATTTTCCAAGCATAACCAATCCAAGTCTGGATAAAAGGTAAAGAGTAGTTGTATGCTAACCAGTGTAAAACTAAAACTAGTCTAACTATAGTGAATCCTCTGATTACTGAACCGTAGTAAAACAGAACAGATAAATATAGTTCTTTGATCATAACGAACAATTTTGGATTGAGGTGCAATTGACTGATTGATAAAAGGAATTCCCACATTAGGTACTTGATTTACACTTGATCAATGGAACTAAAAAACAAATTATCACTTATAAATACTCAGCAATTTGATTAAAAGAAAAGAAATAGCTATCTATATTACTATACTGAAGTTACCTCTATCAGCCTTTTCCAAGATTGGGAAAACAACTCTCTCCTCCATTTGAGCATGCTCAAGCATCAGCTCCAACAACTGTGAATAACTCCTCGCAAACTTCCTCACTTCCATTTTCGGAGTCCCCATCGCCGGATCGCCCCGCGCCTTCCCGCCCCGACCCGCCAAGTCTTCACCCCACCTCCCCATTCTCTCCAAGTGCCACGTCATACTCCTATGCTGCAGTATCACCAGCCAAACCACAAACGGCGTCGTTTCATCACACCACCCACCCCCACCGATTCCCCACCTCGTCGACAACTTCGGCTCCGGAAACTTCACGTCCAAGTAACGCAACACGTCGTTAACGGACCCCGTAACGGAGTCGGATTTGTACTCCAGTACCGGCGAGCGGTGGGTCTCTGAGGGAATAAAATGGACAGTCACCGGCTTGTAAAGCAGAGCACATCGAATGTAATAGGTTGAAATATTATTCGGCAGTCCGTACAGTTTGACGGCCGGATGTTTCTTTATCACGTCGGCCGGCGCTATCTCCGACGTCAACTTTCTTGATATCCCGAAACAATTCCCCATTAATACCCAAATCCTAACAAAATCGAAAATATGACTATCTTGATGAAAATAATTTCTGGGTTTTGGAAAATAACCAAGAGTATATTATTTTCTCGAATATGACCAAATGAAGCTACAAAATATTCTCTCAGAGCACTTGCGGAAGAGTTCAATGGAAAAAATGACAATTATTTATGAAAAATTATTTATGGGTTTTTGGAATTAAGCAAATTTAATATTCTTGGTTAGGACCAAATGGAAGAGTTCAATGGAAGAAATGGCAAGTGCTTAACAGAAAAGAAAAGGACAAGACATGAAACAAATCTTGAAAGTGAAACAGGGGAGTTCACCACTGTACGGAACCCAATATGTTTATATATTGAAAAAGCAAGTGAAAGGATCTAGATCAAGAGGGAAAAAATATGGATTAAGTAAGAAATGGGGTGTTATATGGGGGAGTGTGAAGAAAACTAGACGTGCACATTAATGGGGAAATTGCAGGGGTATTGGTATTGAGTTTACTGAATTTTCTTGAGTATTTAGCTTTGGGGATGTGTGCAGTATATTATAAATACTACTACTAATAATAACACATCAGTATAATGGCAGCTTCACGAGGAAGATGAGAACGAAAAATCAGGGATTATAAGCGCATTATAACAGTTGGATAAACAGAAGAAAAAGGGAGTTAAGTGCCAATTGGAATTAGACGCTCCTTTGGGACCGGACCGGGCGGCTTTGTTTGTTTTGGTTCGTTGTTGTTTACGTTGGGCTTAACGTCTTTGATTTGATGTCATCTTTTTTTGACTTGCATGTGAAGCGTTACTCATTCTTAATTTGACCTGATTTAATTATTGCTAATCCGTTTTAATTTACGTGAACATATTTGACTGGACACGGAATTTCAAAAAAATAAAGATTTTTGAAATTTGTGGTCATAAACAAGTCAAAAAGGCCCCAGAGTATTTGTGTGGTTATAAAAACTTCTCATTAATGGTAGAATTGTAAGTTTAAGCTAAATTATTTCCAAATTTAGAAAAGAGTCATTCTTTTTTGAACGGACCAAAAAGAAAATAGGTTCACATAAACTGAAACGGAGGGAGTACTACATCTCCCATCTCATTGATGCGAGGGCGGTGGCGGAGGCAGGATGGTTCAAAAAAGGAAAACGTTAAAAATGATTGTAGCTAGTGAGAATTGAATCAATCCTTACAAAAGTTTCAAACCTCCTTGACCACTAATTTATGAGTTGTATCAAGGGGATTCAAAATATAATATATAGAGGTAAAAAATAGATTTTACCATATATATATACAGTGTAATTTTTTGACGAAAAAGGTTCGGGCGAACCCCCTTCCGCCCCCTAAATCCCCCATGTGTGAGGGCATTTGACTAGGCACAATTGTTTTTACAAAAATTATAAATTTGATGATTTAAAATAAATTATAGACATTTGTTCTACAATAAATCATCTCATTAAGAATAAAATAAAAAGTTTAAAATTAAAGTAAAATAACTTTAAATATAAAAAGATGTCATTTTTTTATAACCAAAGATGAAAAGATGTTAAATAAAACAGCCAATTGTGCATAGTGAAAGTGAGATAATACTCAAAATATATGTATATGCATATATACGAGATAAAGATGATAACATAAAGTGTGTTTTCAAAAGTGGAGTCTGTGGAGGGTAGTGCGTACACATATCTTATCCTTACATGTTGTAGGTAGAGAGATTGTTTCTGATAAATTCTCGACTCGAGTTTGCATGTATAAAAGATTAATAAATGTGGTATATAACTGATTAAATTACACTAATCATATTAATAATTTATATTATCATTTGACATAACTTCAAGCCTAGCTTACTTGTCCATAAGCAGCTCTCTTGTCTCCAAATTTATTTATATGAAATTTTTTCACTTTTGTAGTAGGATAAATAAGATTCCTCCACTTTTTGATATAAATTTCGAATTCTAGCTAGTTTTGGAAATGATGAAAATCATGATAAGGAGCGATCCTTTTTTTAATAAACTTTATGCGATGCAAATCTAAATTTGTTGGGGCCTCAATATAAATACCAAACACCTAGCGAAAACCCCAAAAAAGAAGATGAAGATTCTTCACCAAATAATAGAGTGTAATAGATTTTGGTTCAAGTCTCATGGTCTCCATTTTGTCTTCCCCTTCACTAATATCAAATGTGTTAAAAAAAATAGTTTTATCTAGTCGATACAAGAAAACAATTTATGGATATTTAAGTAATTAAGTTGCGTATTCTGTTGTCTTACCATCAAATCATTTTAATGCATAGTAGCAACCTGGTCGCGTAACAAACACAAAGAAACACGTACGCTCCTAATAGATAAATAGACATATAGCTATGGAGAGTCGGAGACATCAATCTATCAATATTGATGAACCAGCTTC
The DNA here is from genome assembly GCF_000390325.3 of Nicotiana tomentosiformis. NCBI lineage: Eukaryota > Viridiplantae > Streptophyta > Magnoliopsida > Solanales > Solanaceae > Nicotiana > Nicotiana tomentosiformis. The sequence goes on along the minus strand of NC_090816.1, from coordinate 119,595,330 downwards.
TTGAAAGTTTTGTTGGGCTATTACGGATTTAGAATTTAATTTTTAAATTATAAATTTATATTGATTAATTGTTATAATTTTAATAAATTTTTATATATATATTTATATTTCGCACATAAAATATTGTACTCAGATCTGCCTAACTATTCATCTATGACAATGAACTTGATGATGCAATTTGTTAACAAGTGGCAAATAAGGACTTTCTTGAGACTAGCTTATAGTATAGTTGTCCAACGCCTTTTTGGACGATGCCAACTATCTGGGATTACTAAATTTTTAGGCACGATGACATGGTTAAAGTAGATTCAATATTTGCTAGGACTCTTTTAATAAAGTTTGGAGATTTATTTGTCTATAAAAATTATACTAAAGAATTTCCATTTTTAAATGGACTGAATTATTGGATGTTGAAATGATAAGAGTCAAAATGGGACGAAATAATAGTAAACATTTATACCGTATTTCCCAATTAGTTTGGAATTAAAACGTCATTATAAATATGTATTTATCATAAAATATCGTAATTGTTGTTGTTGTCCCATCCTTTTATATTTACATCTAAAATTATGCCTTATTAGCCATGAGCTTGTAACGTTATAGATCTAAACTTTCATAAGACGTAAATGAAATGGTCCGGTTATTGCCACGAAGCAGATAGAATATTTATTACTCTACCGGTGTATCTTATGAAACGAAGTTTACCAGGTAAATTTTAATAGAAGAATGATCCTATAAGATATGATTTACCGAAGCGACGAAACCTTGAAAGCTGCATTTTCAAGTATTAGTAGCGGAATGATCTGTCAATCGGGGAAGGTTTTTGGTCACAAAACCTGGAAATATCAGAAGTGAGAATGTTGACATGAGTAACGAAAAATTCGGTAAAAACGATATTATGTGTTTTATTTATTGAACTCTTATGTTAATTTTTTATTATTTTCGTGTGAAAATGAATATATATAACTAAAATAACATTTATAAATGATCATAAATCTAAATTAGCCGTTTATGGGGTACGTTAATTACATAAAACAATATTTGAAAAAGAGTGACAATTCCTGAGAATGAATGAAACTTTTCTAACTAGAATCAGATGGTAATAAAAGGAAAACAAAAAATGGAAATCCGTAAGAAAAAGGTTTTGAAGTCGTGTTCTCACCCAATGTACTAAGTGTTAGTTTGGTGAGTTGGTTAAGGAATGATTATTACGTGTAATGAAAGAATGTTAGAGTATGCATTTATCCTTCTTCCAAGTGAACATGGCAAAGTGGATTTATGGCTTTTAGTGAGTTGTTCCTATCAGCATTTCCTCTTGAAGAATTGATTGCTACCTCAATGATAGAGTCAATATCTAATAATTCAAATTTATACAAGAAGTTTGAACTTCCAATTTTATAAATGGTATATGTGAGAGAGAGAAAAAAAACTTTATTCATGTTTACCCGAAAAACGGATAGAATTAAATTTATACGTAGTTCTAAGAATATGTGGTGTAGCTTGGTACAAATCAGAAAAGTAAGTAGAAAAATATCCAATATTGACTGTAAAAAAGGAATGAAATAAAAATCCAACTGAGTAGAAAACGATTTATAAACAAACAAGATGAATCAATATCCAAGCTCAAAAAAGGATAATCTTAACTATATATCAATATAATAATCTTTAGAATGTGAGGGTATCAATGTTTTTTTCTCTAGATATTTTATCTACCCTTACAAAAATGATACCCACTCTTAATATAGTGGAAAATCATGGTTTGGATATAATAAAAACTACATAGTGGAGATCCCATAATAGATTGTCTAATTAGTTTTTCCTTAATTCTCGCCGAGATTCTCTCCCTAAATGCGGCTACAACGACTTTTTGTCTCATAGCTCGATCTTGGTTGGTCTTGGTACTGATCGATCTCCGGGTCTCGAGCTCGATATCGACTCGAGCTCGATATTGACTCGGGCTCGATATCGAGTCGGGATCGATATTGACTCGGGATCGGTATTTGACTCGAACTCGATATTGACTCGGGCTCGGTATTGACTCGGGCTAGGTATTGACTCGAGCTCGATATTGACTTCGAGTTGGGTATTGAATCGAGCTCGATATTGACTTTGAGCTCGGTATTGATCGGTCCATGAATCTTGAGTTTGATAAGCTAGCTTCGGATCTCTCCTCGATATTATGAAGACGACTCTTGGTCCATCATATTCCAATCTTGACTAATTACACGAAGGGCAAAATCGGTTTTGACCGTATACAGATAGTCCTCTCGTTTCTCGGGAAGAATATGGCGAGAAACGACATGATTTCCCAACGATATGACTAGATATACTCTAACGTTTGCATCAAGCCCGACCATGACGTACGTGATAAATGTCTCGTCGGTTCAGTTACCATGGCATTAAATGTACGTCAGATGATGGTCGGTCACTGCTGGTTTTGAACCGTCATTATCAGGCCTATAAATATTCAAACTTTTATCCGCACCCAAACATTTTACCCAAATGTTTTTCCTCTGCTCTTGTATTTTCTTCAAAAATCCCTCTGCTTCATATACTTTATATCACAAACAAACCTAATTCTATTTCCTTTATTAATTAATGGCGAAAACATCCAAAACAGTGCCGCAGAAAGAGTCCGCTTCTTCATCGCTGCCTACCAGCGGCGAGGATGCAGCGTAGCCCCGCCCCGAGGAGTTCGTTCCGGTAGGGTGCTCGATTGTCATTGATTTCAAAGTTGAAAAACCTTCTTCGGTACAAGGCCAATGTGAGCTGGTCTCGAGGTACCAGTGTTCAATCACCGAGAAAATTCTCGGAAAGGAAAAAAGGAATGAAACTGGGGCGACAAACATGTGGTAGTTTCAACGCTCGAAGAATCAATTACTACCCGCGTGGAAAGGTTCTTAAGTGTCTATACTTACCCTTTCACGTTGGGTCCATCAGATCCTGTCATCGTCGCTTTTTGTAAAAGATACGACGTGACCCTTGGCCAAATTCATCCTTCGTTTTGGAGAATAGTGATTTTTCTTCAATTCTTCTCAAGGAAAATTGAGGGGTATTTTTTCACCCTCGATCACCTTATGCGCCTTTATAGACCCCGACTCTATCGATGAGGGATGATCAAGCTAGCTCGCTGAGCCACTAAAGCATCGTTCTCTAGTATAGACAAAACTCGTGATCGAGGTTAGATGGGCTGGTTTGTTCGAGTCAAAACCTCGGACCTGATTTCTGCCGCCGACATGCCGTTTCCTGAGAAATGGAATATGAGTCGTGAGTATTTGCTTCCTTTCGAGCATTTCAATTTGGGACCGCCTTTCATTTTCTTGATCCACTCTCTCTTTTCTGTTGCAGTTGTTGCTCAGATGTCGGAACCGATCCCGGACCTTAAACAATGGGTTGAAGGTCTCGTGCTGCAAAGACCGTATTTTGAGCGTGCTTGGGTGGAACTATCAAAGGGTCGATGGGAGGCCCGTAGTCATGGTAAGTCTCTTTTTCAGTTTGTTTGTAGCTCGATCTGCTTCACTTACTTACCCTCATTTCTTCTTTGTAGGACTCGGGAAAGATGTTGTTATGAGGCCCCCATCTGGTGATGAAGAAGTCCCTGCCCTGAAGCAGGTTAAAGAGAGGAAAAGAAAAGATGCACCAAGTTCCCCGGTCTCGGACAGGAAAAATCTGGTGACGAGAACTCGCAAACCCAAGGGGGCTCCGATATCATGCCTTTGGACTTGATCAGCTGATTAAGGGACGAGCCCGAAGAAGAAGAAGAGGAGTTAGCATGTGTACGGGCCAATGTTGTGATACAACAATCCTCTGAATCGGCGGAGGTTAACAAGGGAGTTCTGGTCGTGATTCCCGAACAAGGGAAAGCCGAGAATATTCGATCTCAAGCTGAGATGGTCGAGGGAGAGACCAAGGGTAGGACATCTTGGTAGAAGATACCTCGAGGGACGAGCTTGGGGTAGTTGATATTACCCGATCCTCTCATATATCGGATGCTATGATCCGTAAGGACAGTATGTTGGAAGGTCGATCGTACGAGGGCATTCATGACCGACTGATATCCACAGTTTTCCGGATGGGATCGAGTCAGCTGCCTCGGAGGAGGTTATCGGGTTTGATGGATTACCGATACCAAAGAAATCATAATGGTCGGGCTATGCTGGGTCTTCGTCAGTTCTGAAACTGGTGGACCGATTCCCGGCCCCGAGTATTGATCTCGATCGTAGGCGGAGGGTAGTGCTCTCCGTCCCGGATGATACCAGAATTTTTTCTTCCCCCGTGGGGTTTGTTAGTTACCTTCGGTCCTTGGTAACAGAAGAGGATCAATCAATGATGAATGCGGTAGGACCCGCATGCCTTTTCAACGAGGCCCACTGTGCTCTGAATCGGGTAACTTCGATGGCATATTAGTTGTTTCTTCTTTACATTTAGATAATTCTAACATTTTTCCTATATTTGTAGGCTTCAGTGCTGCATCATGAGTCCTTCCTTTGAATCCGAGAGGAGCATGAGGCTGAGGTTCAGAACCTCACTAAGAAGAGTTACTCTTACAAGCTTCTTAGTGAAAACCTTCGAGCAGATTTGACAGTAGCTCGGGAAGAGCACAAGGAGATAGCTGAGAAGGTATTCCTATTTTTTCATGATAGTGAAGATGAATTGGATATAACTACTAACGATCTGATTCTGCAGGTTCAGCAGAGGATCGCAGATCAGACGGCTCAACCCACAGGTATATGGGCTACTGGCCAAGGTGGAAGAATTTAAAAAGAATATGGATATCCTTGCCTTGAAAAAGGAAGTTGTTCAAGCTGAGTTGGAGTTGTCTGAGGACCAACTTCGATCTGCAAAAGAAAATGCCTTGCGGCTGATCGAGAGAATGAAAGAGCTTCAAGATCGGTTAGCTTTGGCTATTTCTGATAAAGCAAGCTTGGCTGATGAACTTGAAGTGGCCAAATCTGAGGTGATCGAGGCCAATAAATGAGCTGATGCTAAAATGTCCCAGTTCAGGATCGATGTTGAGGTCAACCAAGCCAAAGCCAAGAGCATGGTCGAGCACGTTAAATGGCAGGCTCGGAGAGAAGCTCTCGAGGAGGTCAGTGCTCAGGGCTTCGATGAAGGGGCCGAGATTGAAATTGCCAAGGCGGAGAAAAACAAGGCTCGAAGGCTGGCCTTCCTTGAGGAAGACTCCGATAGATCGAGCGAATCTGAAGATGGGGAAGATGCCGAGGACGCGGCCTCCGATGAAGACCAAGCCATTTAGGATATTAGGTAGTTGTTGTTATTTATTTTGAGGCTATTTTCGGCCTTTGTAAAGAACTTCATTCGGGCTGAGTTGCCTTTGTAAAAGATTTGTATATAAAACTTTTTCCCTTTTATGGCTTTCTAATCTTTTGCCTTTTTAATTTATACCAAGGTCAAAAGTGCCTTAGCATTGAATGATTATTCGAAGGTCCAAGATTGAGATAGTGAAGGACGGTAGTAAGTACTGCACTCGACCGTTTCTTATAAGCAGTCCTCACGTGAATGTCCGAATTCGAACTGAGGTGGCCCCTAGGCTCGATGGATAGATGTCAAATGAAATGATTTGCTTAAACTTAAAATAGAGTAGCCTTTTTAATCTTGATACGTAGTCCCTGATTCAGGGAAATAGTTCGAACTTGAATCAATATGGCCCTTGGGCTTAATGGTCGAGTGAGAATGATTTCTCCAACTCGAAGTGAAAAACAGCCCTTATGCTTAATGGTCGAGTGAGTGTTTACTCAAACTCGAAGTAATGTAGCCCTTATGTTTAATGATCGAGTGAGTATTTGCTCGAACTCGAAGTAATGTAACCCTTAGACTTAATGGTCGAGTGAGTGTTTGCCCGAACTCGAAGTAATGTAGCCCTTAGGCTTAATGGTCGAGTTAGTGTTTGCTCGAACTCGAAGTAATGTAGTCCTTAGGCTTAATGGTCGAGTGATTTTTTACTCGAACTCGAAGTAATGTAGCCCTTAGGCTTAATGGTCGAGTGAGTGTTTGCTTGAACTCGAAGTAAAGTAGCCCTTAGTCTTAATGGTCGAGTGAGTGTTTGCTCGAACTCGAAGTAATGTAGCCCTTAGGCTTAATGGTGAGTGAGTGTTTGCTCGAATTCGAAGTAATGTAGCCCTTAAGCTTAATGGTCGAGTGAGTGTTTGCTCGAACTCGAAGTAATGTATCCCTTAGGCTTAATGGTCGAGTGAGTGTTTGCTCGAACTCAAAGTAATATAGCCCTTAAGCTTGATGGTCGAGTGGGTGTTTACTCGAACTCTAAGGAATGTAGCCCTTAGGCTTGATGGTTGAGTGAGTGTTTGTTCGGACTCAAAGTCATGTAGCCCTTAGGATTAATGGCCGAGTGAGTGTTTGCTCGAACTCAAAGTAATGTAGCCCTTAGGCTTAATGGTCAAGTGAGTGTTTGCTCGAATTCGAAGTAATGTAACCCTTAGGCTTAATGGTCAAGTGTGTGTTTGCTCGAACTTGAAGTAATGTAGCCCTTATGCTTAATGGTCGAGTGAGTGTTTGCTCGAACTCGAAGTAATGTAGCCATTAGGCTTAATGGTCAAGTGAGTGTTTGCTCGAACTCGAAGTAATGTAGCCCTTAGGCTTAATGTTCAAGTGAGTGTTTGCTCAGACTCAAAGTAATGTAGCCCTTATGCTTAATGGTCAAGTGAGTGTTTGCTCGAACTCGAAGTAATGTAGCCCTTACACTTAATGGTCGAGTGAGTGTTTGCTCGAATTCGAAGTAATGTATCCCTTAGGCTTAATGGTCGAGTGAGTGTTTGCTCTAACTCGAAGTAATGTAGCCCTTAGGCTTAATGGCCAAGTGAGTGTTTGCTCGAACTCGATGTAATGTAGCCCTTAATCTCGATATATCCATAGAAATCGTATGCAATAAATTCTTGGAGGGACCTCTTTTCATTCTTGTGTGAAATAATCTTACATGCGTACATATTTTATGCTTAAGGCTTGAGCAATCTACGCGGGCACAGTTGCTCGAACTCGAAGTAATGTAGCCCTTAGGCTTAATAATCGAGTGAGTGTTTTCTTGAACTCGAAGTAATGTAGCCCTTAGGCTTAATGGTAGAATGAGTGTTTGCTCGAACTCGAAGTAATGTAGCCCTTAGGCTCGATATATCCATAGAAATCGGATGCAATGAATTCTTGGAGGGACCTATTTTCATTCTTGTGTGAAATAATCTTACATGCGTATATGTTTTATGCTTAAGGTTTGAGCAATCTACGCGGGCACGGTTCATTTGACCATTTGGCCCATACAATAATCTTGTCTTCTTAGGGACCTTTTAACGTAAATCTTTTTCTTTGTTGCTTGCGTGATATCCGAGGGAGACACCCCCCAGTATTCGAGGTTGATCAGATAGAGAAGCCTCGGTTACTGGTGACGCAACATTTAACATCGAACCGTTGTTCTAAGTTACCTACAATTGTTAGTTTTGAAGTATAAAAAAGAGAAACAAACGGGGATCATACCTCAGCAGTAGTATCGCTTTTTAGGTTAGTTACGTTCCAAATCTTGGTGCTTTTTTAGGCCTTGGTGCTTCTTTAGGCCCGACGGGCCTGTCGAAGTCGTTTTTGGTCGTGACCCCTGATTATTTCGACCTTGATTATTTCTTCTTTTGTTTCTCACATGGTTACGACCGGTCCGTTGCTCCTACGATCTTCATTATGTGGCTGATATCAATCCCTGCTTGACCCTGGACTGCGATCGGTGTCTCTCTTGGTTCTTTCAGGTTCCTGGATGGATAAATAGACTCCGAAGGGACTCCGAATTGACCATCTTCGACTATGATTTTTGATTGATACTGATTGTGCACATCGGCCCATGTAGTGGCAGGGTATTATATTAAGTTTTGCTTCAATTGTTGTGAAACTATCGAGCTTCGTTCATTCAGTCCTTGAGTGAAAGCTAGTACAGCCCAATCGTCTGTGACCAGTGGTAGATCCATTCGTTCCGTTTAGAAACGAGATACGAACTCTCTTAGTATCTCGTTATTTTTTTGCCTTACCTTGAAAAGGTCCGACTTCCTGGTCTCGACCTTCATGGCTCCGACGTGTGTTTTTACGAAAGAATCTGCAAGCATAGCAAAATAATCGATAAAGTTAGGCGGTAAATTATGATACCATATCATTTCTCCCTTTGACATGGTTTCACCGAATTTTTTCAATAATACAGATTTGATCTCGTCATCTTCTAGATCATTCCCTTTGATGGAACATGTGTAAGAGGTGACGTGTTCATTGGGGACAGTCGTCCATTATATTTAGGAATTTTGGGCATGCAGGACTTCTTGGGGATCAATTTTGGAGCCGCACTCGGGGGGAAAGGCTTTTGCACGAACTTTTTGGAATTCACGCCCTTTAACATCGGCGGTGCCCCCGAGATCTGATCAACCCTGGAGTTAATATGTTTCCATATTTTGGTCGTTTGATTCGATATTCCTTTTTTCTAATTCTATTCGTTTTGTCAGTACCTCGAGCATCTTAATAATTTTGGGATTAGTCCCCGATTCTTGTTCATTCGATCTCACTATAGTCGGTCCCGTTTTGTTAGTGACTTCTTGGGGTGGACTGGGCTCGAGCCTGGTCGGTGCCTGGGTTTGGATTTGCAACTGGGCTATTGCTACTTGTTGAGCTTGCAACATTTAAAAAATCATACGCAAGCTGATTCCGTTTTCCTCAGCGTTTTGGGTATTTCGAGTTGCATATCGAGTTCCACCATGAATGTTATTTTCAGGATCAGAACGTCGGTTTGCCTTGATCGCCACATATGAATTAAAGTCTATTGGCTCTTCGATCTGAGCTTCAACGGGATCGACAAGTGGCCTTTCACCACCCGGGCGTCAAGTTGTTGTTCTCATGTTGAAGGCCAGCTTCGTTGTCGATAGGTAGGGCCATTAATTGTGAATTCGTCGTTTTAAGCCTGAAATCAATGATACTTCCAAGAGCAAATGTAAAATAGTGTGTTTCACGGAGATTCGTACCAAATAACCACTATTATCCTTAGCCCCACGGTGGGCGCCAAACTGTTTACCCAAAAAACAGATAGAGTTGAATTTATACGTAGTTTTAAGGATACGTGGTGTAGCTTGGTACAAATCGGAAAAGTTAGTAAAAAAATATTCAATATTGACTGTAAAAAAGGAAATACAAATCCAACTGAGTAAAAAATAATTTACAAACAAACAAGATGAATCAATGTCCAAGCTAAAAAAAGGATAATCTCAACTATATATCAATGTAATAATCTTTAGAATGTGAGTGTATCAATGTTTTCTTCTCTAGATGTTGTATCTACCCTTACAAAAATGATACCCACTCTTAATATAGTGGAAAAATCATGCTTTGGATATAATAAAAACTACATAGTGGAGATCCCATAATAGATTGTTTAATTAGTTTTTCCTTAATTCTCGCCGAGATTTTCTCCCTAAATACTGCTACAATGACTTTTTGTCTCATAGCTCGATCTTGGTTGGTCTTGGTACTTATCGATCTCCGGGTCTCGAGCTCGATATCGACTCGAGTTCGATATTGACTCAGGCTCGATATCGAGTTGAGCTCGATATTGACTTGGGATCGGTATTTGACTCGAACTCGATATCGACTCGGGCTCGGTATTGACTCGAGCTCGATATTGACTTCGAGTTTGGTATGGAATCGAGCTCGATATTTACTTTGAGCTCGGTATTGATCGGTCCCTGAATCTTGAGTTTGATAACATGGCTTCTGATCTCGTTTCGATATTTTTGAAGACGACCCTTGGTCCATCATGTTCCAATCTTGACTAATTACACAAATGGTAAAATCGGTTTTGAGCGTATACAATCCACATGATATTTCGTTAGTGTAAAGAATTTTATTAGAACTACTGCATCAAACTAACCGTTGTAGGCGCGACCTCTAGGCCTCTGGATGTTTTGCTTCATTATGCAACCCATTTTGGAGTTTGTGTGTTTTTGTTTCCTACTCAGCATTCAATATTAATATAGAAATCCCAATTAATTCGAATCCGCGTTATGCAAGGTCATTAAAAGGAAAAAAAACACTCCCTATTATTTTTTATTTTTATTTTTATTTTCAAGACCCGAACCCAAATTTTCTCATTAAGACGAAGGGATCCTATCCATCACGTCATAAGGTATGATGGTCATTTTTTGTGTCTTGCATTTTCTCAATAACACTATACGATGAATACACTTAGCTTGATAATATGAATGACTACATCTATAGTTGAATAACTATGTTAGTACAACTAATCAAGGGAGAATCAATTGATTCTTTTTTAAAGTTCTAAGTAAGTTAACTAGCGTGTACGAGTAAAATGAGGGATAAAGTTACCCTCGATTTTCTTAACAAAGAAACGAGAGACAACGTGGTTCGACGCTGGCTCGGGTAAAGCCGAGGGAACCCACAGATCAGAGCCCAGGGGGACGAATGACACGTCAAGAATCTGGCATGGCCAAATATGGGAAGAATCAAGCTCAAGCAAAACAACCGGATATTACACCGCGGATCACGCCCGATATCAACTGCAGATTGTGTTTTACTAGAAGAAAAGGACTTTTAACTTATTTAGACCTGTACTAGGATTGAAACTCCACTATATAAAGGGGAGAACAATTCCATTTTTTTTACCATTGTTGGCACACATATCTAAGCAAAAAAAGTCTACGTTCGTATTTTAGCTATTGTTCAAAGTATTCTTTAGCTGTTCATTTCTTTGGTTACAACCGAGCTCATCTCGAGGGCTCGATCGGAACCGGTTTCCAACATTAAACTTAATGCTAGGCTTAATTGTTTCATCATATTTGGTTTGATCGCCTTGTTTTCTTTTAATATTTTTTATTGTTAGAACGCTCGTGTTAAATTAAATCATGTATCCTTTAAACCGTATACACATTTAATTATTACTCATTTTAAGGGTAAATAGTTTGGCGCCCACCATGGGACTAAGGATAATAGAGGTGATTTAATACGAATCTCTATAACACGCCTTATTTAACACTTGCTCTTTGAAGTTTGATTTCAGGATTAATCAAAATGTCAAATTCTCAGTCATCTCACTTGAATGTGGATGCAGGGTCAGGCCACCATGACGAAGATAATAACATGATATCAAGCAACGACGTACCCCATGTCGACCTTAATAGCGTTCCAATCGTTGATCCAGTCGATGCCAATTCACAAGTTGCAATCAATATCAACCTACTGATTGATCCCAGAAACAACATTTATGGGGCACCCCGACCATCGGCTCGAGAAGCGCCCAAAAATGGAGGTGATGCAGTTAGCTTACGTTTGATTTTTGAGATGTTACAAGCTCAATAAGTGGAGATAGAACAACTGCAGAGTCAAAATCACGCACAGAACGCGACCAAACCTGAACGTATTGGAGAAGATACTCGGAGAGAAAAATGGATTGTCACAGAATCAGATGGATTAGGATTCAGGGAAACTTCCTAGGTGATGAAAATGCTCGAAGCACCGACAAAACGGGTGGAGTCTGCCGAAAAGAAGATAGAGCCAAATGACAAGAAGGTGGAGACTTACAATTCGAGGGTCGATCAGATCCCGGGAGCGCCTTCGATATAAGGGACCAGAATCCAAAAAGTTCATTCAGAAACCTTTTCCTCGAGTGAGGCATCGAAGCCAATTTTGAAAAGGTTCTGAATGCCCGATATTCCCAAATATAACATAACCACGGATCCAAACGAGCATGTGACCTCCTACACGTGTACAATAAAAGGTGATGACCTTGAGGACGGCGAGATCTAGTTGGTATTGCTGAACAAATTTAGAGAAACCTTATCCAAGGGAGCAATGATATGGTACCATAACTTACCCCCAAATTCTATTAATTCATTTGTTATACTTGCATATGCTTTCGTTAAAGCCCATGGAGGCGCTATCAAAGTTGAGACGAGGAAATCAGACATGCTTAAAGTCAAGCAAAAGGACAATGAGATGTTTAGGAAATACGTGTCGAGGTTCCAGATGGAACGGATAGACCTGCCTCTGGTTGTAGACGATTGGTCTGTTCTGGCGTTTACTCAAGGGCTCAACCCCTGAATTTCGGTTGCTTCCCAACAATTAAAGCAAAACTTGGTGGAATACCCTTTTTTCACCGGGGTCGATGTCTGCAATAGGTACCATTCAAATATCAGTGTCGAGGACAATCATCTAGGAGCTCCCTCGGGGTTTGTTTACCCTAATAGAGTGAACGACAAGTTTAAAGAATTATGGATCAGGAGCCGAGACCATCCCAAAATCAATACGAGCCATACATTTTGGATATAAGGGGAAAAGGATACAATCGCCACCCGACCAGGAATGATAGAAGAAGCGACTAAGGTCTAAGCAACCGAAGTTTGGCAAATAGAAACGGTTTTGACAGATCACCCGGAGGAAGAGATTCCCCGAGACTATCAGAATATAACTTCAACATAGATGCAACAAGTATAGTGTCGTCCATCAGTCGCATCAAGGAGACCAAATGGCCGAGGTCACTCCAATCTGATCCTGCACAGAGGGATCACAACTTTATATGTAAATATCACGGTACGTGTGGTCACAAAATCGATGATTATAGATAGTTAAGGGAAGAAATGGCTCGTCTATTCAACAATGGGCACCTTCGAGAATTACTAAGTGAGAGGGCCAAAAATCATTTCAAAAACAGGGACGCCAATAAACCAATCGAGTAGGAAGAACCTCAACATGTGATTAACATAATCATTGGAGGTGTAGATCTTCCACACGGGCCAATGATAAAGCGCACCAAAGTTTCTATCACAAGAGAAAAACGAACTCAAGACTAAGTTCACGAGGGATCCATCTCGTTCAGCGATGAGGACGCCGAGGGCGCCATTCAACCTCACAACGATGCACTGGTAATATCTCTACTTATTAATAAATCTCGAGTTAAGCGTGTATTAATTAATCCAGGTAGCTCGGCTAACATTATCTAATGGAGAGTCGTGGAACAATTAGGGTTGTTGGATCAGATCATACTAGCAGTTCAAGTATTGAAAGGGTTCAGTATGGCGTGCAAGACAACGAAGGGTGAAATCACCTTACCGGTCAACACAGCCGGAACTAACCATGAGAATTTTTTTTATGTAATCTAGGGAGATATGAGATACAATGCCTTGTTCGGGAGACCATGGGTCCACAACATGAGGGCGGTGTCGTCGACCTTGCATCAAGCATTGAAATTTCCAACCCCGAGTGGAATAAAAATGATCTACCATGAACAAACAGTCACAAAAGAGATATTCGATGTCGAGAAAGTGAGCCTGGTGCCCGCAATCACGACATCAAAAAATGGGGGACTGGTCGAAGGGAAAGGCACCAAATAGCAATCACCGATCTAAACCCAGACCGGGTCGAAAAAATAGTAGGAACACCCAATGAATGAAAGAGATGACTTCGGGGTCCCGAGATCCTTCATAGCACTCGATGATACTGATGCCTCCAAGTCGACGTTCGAGGAACTAGAGCAAGTCATATTGATCGAGCACGTACCAGACAGAAAGGTATACCTGGGCAAGGGATTAACTCTCGAGCTCAGGAAAAAAATCATCGATATCCTTGAAGCTAATGTCAATTGTTTTGCCTGGTTCCACTTAGATCTGACAGGGATCCCGCCAGAGGTAGGACTTACAAATTGAGCTTGGATCCAAAATTTTACTCGATCAAACAGAAGAGGAGGCCACAGTCCAAAATCAAGCACATATTCATTAAAGACGATGTATCTAAACTCTTAAAAATAGGTTTCATTCGGGAGGTAAAATACCCGGATTGTCTAGCTAACGTAGTAGTCGTACCAAAAAAATAAACAAGCTTAGAATATGTGTAGATTATAAGGACTTGAATAAGGCATGCCTGAAGGATTCATTTTCTTTGCCTAACGTCGACCGAATTATCGATGCAACGGCTGGGCACGATACGTTGAGTTTTCTTGATGCCTATTGCGGGTACAACCAAATACGAATGGACCCGGATGACCAAGAGAAGACTTCTTTCATAACTAAATTTAGCACATATTGTTATAACGTGATGCCATTTTGGTTAAAACATGACGGTGCCACATATCAACGCCTAGTTAATCAAATGTTCAAGGAATATATAGGGAAATCAATGAAGGTTTATATTGATGATATGTTAGTTAAGTGCCTACGAGCAGAAGACTATTTGAAACATTTGCAGGAAACCTTCGACATATTAAGGGAATATAACATAAAGCTGAACCCGGAGAAGTGTGCCTTCAGAGTTGGCTCGGGTAAGTTCCTCGGTTTCATGGTATCACCGTAGTTGACAACGTCAAGGCGGTATAGAGACCGACCGGTCGGATAGCCGCATTGGGCTGATTTATTTCTTGGTCATCAGGTAGGAGCCACCGATTCTTCTTGCTACTAAAGAAAAAGAACGAATTCTCATGGACCCAAGAATGACAATAGGCTTTAGAAGAACGCAAATGGTACTTATCAAGACCTTTTTTGCTGCACACCCGGAAGGAGAACGAGCAATTATACCTTTACTTGGAAGTCTCCGAGGTAGCGGTAACTGGTGTCCTGGTCTGGGAAGAAGAAGGTATGCAATTTCCTATATATTATATTAGTAGAACCCTAGATGATGCCGAAACGATGTATCCACACCTAGAGAAATTAGGGGTTGCCTTATTAACCGTATCTAGGAAACTAAAACCATACTTTCAATGTCATTCTATATGTGACGTGACCTCGTATCTGCTAAGAAATGTCATGCATAAACTCGAGCTTTCAGGTCGGCTAGCAAAATGGGTCGTAGAGGTTAGCGGGTATGATATTGAAGTACAAACCTGGAACAACTATAATGCCTCAAATTTTGGCAGACATCGTGGCCAACTTCACACCGGCCTTAATCCCCGAGGTTGAGAAGGAATTATTACATGCCTTGGGGACTAGCTAGGGGGTCTGGACCCTATTCACGAATGGTGCTACCAATCCGAAAGGGTCTGGGTTGGAAATCGTGCTAAAACCACCCACGGGTAATGTAATAAGGCAATCTATTAAAATTGTGAAATTGACTAACAATGAAGCCGAATATGAGGCTATGATTATAGGTCTACTGTCACGACCCGAAATTTTCCACCGACGGGACCGTGATGACGCATAACATTTCACTTGCCAAGCAAGCCAATGTTAGAGAATCATTAAACCAATTCCTTATTTTCATTCATTAAGTAACAATAATTAACTAAAATAAAATATAATAAGTGCGGAATATCATTAAAAATATATTAATTACTACCACCTGGATCTGGAGTCACAATTAACGAGCATAGAATTTATTACAAGTAATAGTGTGAGAGAAATAAAACTGTCTGAATGAAAGAAACAGTAGAACAAAAAAGATAGACGGGAACTTCAAGGTCTGTGAACGCCAACAGATCTACCTTGAGTCTACGGACAGCGGTCCAATAGCAAAATCTCGATCAACCAAAGCCGTTATCAAAATTTGCACAGAAAGTGCAGAATGCATCATCAATACAACTGACCCCATGTACTGGTAAGTATCGAGCCTAACCTCGACGAAGTAGTGATGAGGCTAAGGCAAGGCACCTACAATCAACCTGTACAATTTAACAGTGTATATGCAAATAACATGAATGGAGAACTAAACAGGAAATGTCGGGAGGAGAAACATACTGAGGGGAATACAAGATAAAGAACTACAACAGAATGATCACCGGAGTAGTCAATATACCATGAATCAATAGGAATAGTGAATACAGTAAGGGAAAATGCACGACATCATCCTTTGTGCTTTTACTCTCAATCTCACCATAAAATTAATAGAAATGACACGACATCACCCTTCGTGCTTTTACTCTCATATCATGGCACGTCATCACCCTTCGTGCATTAACACTCACAATATGACACGACATTACCCTTCGTGCATTAATACTCACAATATGGCACGGCATCACCCTTCGTGCATTAATACTCACAATATGGCACGGCATCACCCTTCGTGCATTAACACTCTCTCTTATCATAATGCGATGCATAAATATCAACAGGGAGATAGAATAGCAAGTACAAACCTTACCTCAACATTTGGTTCCATAACATCAATCTCAACTTTGAAATAAAAACTCAATTATCACCAGAAAATCCGTAAACATGATGAGATGGCATCACCATTCGTGCATTAATACTCATAATATGGCACGGCATCACCCTTCGTGCATTAACACTCTCCCTTACCATAATGCAATGCATAAATATCAATATGGAGATAGAATAGCAAGTACAAACCTTACCTCAACATTTAGTTCCATAACATCAATCTCAACTTTGAAATAAAAACTCAATTATCACCAGAAAATCCGTAAACATGATGAGAACGATAAATTGAACAACACTAGTATAACACATCGCAATTAGGCATATGATAGAGACAATATAAGAAAAACTGAGAAACATGGAAAACAGGTAAATTGGCGGCGCATAAGTACTCGTCACCTCACATATACGCCGCTCACATGAATTTCACTTAGCAAGTAATCTAAGGTTCTAATTCTCTCAAGTTAGGGTTAGACACAACACTTACCTCGCTCTGAAGGCCACTTAATCCTCAATCACAACTTTTCCTTTGGAATTCACCTCCAAACCACTCGTATCTATTTAAAAATGACTCAATAATATCAAATATTACTAAAGGAATCAATTATATTGCATAAATTAAATTTTTCAAATTTTCCTCCAAAAAGTAGAAAAATCGACCCCGGGCCCGCTTGGTCAAAACTCGAGGTTCGGACCAAAATCCTTTTACCCATTTACACCCGAGCCCAAATATCTAATTAGTTTTGGAATCCGACCTCAAATTGAGTTCTAAATACCCAAATTCCCAAAATCCCTATTTTCTACCCTAACCCCTAATTCTACCATAAAAACTCTAGATTTTTGGTTGATAATTCAAGGAATGTAATGGGTAATTGAAAGAAAATGGTTTAGAATCACTTACCAATACTTTGGGGAAGAAAATGACTCTTTATAATCGCCTCTGCCCGTTTGGTTCTTGAAAAATGTTGAAGAAATGGCTTAAACCCGTGTTTGATTATGTTTTATGCGAGGCCACTGTCGCGTTCGCGAAGGGTACTGGCTGCCAAGCCTTCGTGTTCACGAGACGTTGCTCGCGTTAGCGATGGTTACGCTCCCCTGGCCTTCGCGTTCGCGAGACGTTACTCGCGTTCGCGATGAAAGAACGACCAACCCTCCCCAGGTCCCCAAGTGCTTCGCGTTCGCGATGAGCAAGTCGCATTCGCGAAGGGTAAATCCCCCCATCACTTCACGTTCGCGAAGAAGGATTCTCAGCCTCACCGGATTACTCTTCGCGTTCGTGAAGAAGGATTCTCAGCCTCACCGGATTACTCTTCGCGTTCGCGAGAGTACCTTCGCTAACGCGAAGAAGGACATGCCAGAACACAGATTCTACAGAAAAATGAGATTTCCAAAGTCCAAAAAATCCTATGGCCTATTCTAAACTCACCCGAGCCATCGGGGCTCCAAACCAAACATGCACACAAGTCTAAAAACATCATACGAATTTACTCGCGCGATCAAATCACTAAAATAACACCTAGAACTCTAAATTTAGCACCAATTCAAATGGAATTCTCAAGAACACTTTAAAATCCATAACTTCTCAACTGGACGTCCGAATCACGTCAAATCAACTCTGTTTCTCACCAAATTTCACAGACATGTCTTAAATATCGTAATGAACATGTACCGGGTTCCGGGACCAAAATACGGACCCGATACTAACAATGCCAAATATCAATCAATTCTTAAAAATAAATAATTTCCAAACTTTTAATTTTCATCTAAAATTCATAACTCAAGCTAAGACCTCCAAATTCGATTCCGAGCATACGCCCAGGTCCCATAATTTGATACGGACCTACCGGGACCGTCAAAGCACGGATCCAGGCATGTTTACCAAAAATATTGACCGAAGTCAACTAAAATGAACTTTTAAGGCAAAAATTCTTATTTTTATTAGTTTTCAACATAAAAGCTTTCCGGAAACCTGCCCGGACTGCGCACGCAAATCTAGGAGGGTAAAAAATGAATTTTTAAGGCTTAAGAGCGCAGATTCGAGTTCTAAAACATAAGATGACTTTTTGGGTCATCACATCTAGAACTAGCTAAAAGCCTATGGGTTGAGCTGATCGAAGCCAATTGTGATTCCCTCCTCTTTGTTAACTAAGTTAACGGAACATTTGAAGTAAAGGAAGACCGGATTTGAAGATACTTGAATAAATTACAAGTAATGTTACATCAATTCAAGGAATGGACACTATAACATGCGCTCCGAGATCAGAATAACGAGGCCGATGCATTGGCTAATCTAGGGTCGTCAGTCAACTCCGATGAATTTAATTTCGGTACAATGGTTCAATTGATGAGATCAGTGATAGATGAAGGTCATGCCGAGGTAAACTCAATGAGATTGACTTGGGACTGGAGAAACAATTACATAGACTACCTTCAGGAAGGGAAATTGCCATCGGATCCCAAAAAATCAAGTGCCATTTTAAACTAAGGCTACCGGGTTTAGCATGTGGAAGGAAAACTATACCGAAGATCATTTTTTAGACCGTAGGCGAGGTTCTTGGGTCCCGGGGAGACCGATTACGTGATAAGGAAAGTCCACGAGGGTACTCGCGGAAACTATTTAGGGGCGAAATCATTGGTTTGGAAATTGATCAGGGTCGTTTATTACTGGAATGAGATGGGAAAATATGCAAAGGACTTTGTTAAAACATGTAACGAATGTCAAAGGCACGCCCAGATGATCTACCAACTGGGGGAGATGCTTCACCCAGTCTTTTCCCATTAGTCGTTCATGAAATGGGGAATGGACATAATAGGTCCTTTGCCATGGGCACCTGGTAAGGCCCAGTACATCTTACTTATGATCGATTACTTCTCCAAGTGGTTTGAAGCACATACGTTCGATAAAGTTAGAGAAAAGGAGGTCATCAACTTCATCTATATCATATAATATGCCGGTTCGGGATACCGGTCGAGATCATGTGTGACAACAGGAGACAATTCATCGGTAACAATTTCAATAAGTTCTTTGAAGATCAAAAAATCAAAAAATTTCTATCGACCCCTTACCACCCGAGTGCGAACGGTCAAGCGGAGTCAACAAGCAAAACTATACTGCAGAACCTGAAGGAAATATTGACCAACTCATAATGGAAGTGGAAAGAAATTATGCCCGAGGTCCTGTGGGCATATCGAACAACTTTAAAGTCAAGTACTAGTGAAATACCGTTCTCTTTAGTCTACAGTGCAGATGCTTTGATTCCGGTAGAAGTGGGAGAACCGAGCTTAAGATTCCGATATGCTATGGAGACATGAAACAACGAGGCCATGGTCACAAGTTTAAATTTAGCAGACGAAAGGCGAGAAGCCGCTCTAGTCCGGTTAGCAGCTCAAAAGCAGCGAATGGGAAGATACTACAATCGAAGGGAAAACCTTCGACACTTCCAAGTCGGGGACTTGTTGTTCAGGAAAGTCGCACTGCATACCAAGAACTTGAATGACGGGAAACTAGGCCCGAGCTGGGAGGGACCATACAGAGTCACCGGTATAACCAGGAAAGGCTCGTACCGGCTCTAGTCCGAAAGTGGTGTATAACTACCCAACAACTAGAATGTGGCACACTTAAAGCGGTACTATTGCTAAAGTATGCACACATAATTTTTTTATGGTTTATTACACTTTGAACTAACTCATGCAGGTACTCAATCGAAGTCAAATTCAAGGATTAGGTGTGAAAGCACATGTTGCACTATTTTCTCTTCGACCAATTTTTTCCCAAGGTGGGTTTTACGGAAGGTTTTTAATGAGGCAACAATAAGCGTGCTACCCTAGTTTTGAAGACCAGTGATTGCGAGTCATACGTATCAGATAGATAGTATTCGAGCCCTCAAAATTCAGTCTTGAATACTATGGGGCTACCACACCTTGAGTCAAGAACCAAAGTCCTAAGTCCAGAAATTTAGAAGGCACTCCTATTTGATATTGAAAGCCAAGGCTTTAATATTAGGATTAATTGTAAGGCTCAAATGGTCAAACGAACTGTGCCCGGATAGCACACTCTCGCCATGGTAGATAGCTTTTGTACCTGCAATTACTTACACTACATTCAAAGTAATAAAAAGAAATTTGCTTTCTATGTTTCATCGGTTCACATTCGCACAAGCAATATTATCGTTACATCACTTAGAAATAATGGTGGGCTCAAAACTTTCCAGGCCCACATGCCACCATTAAACGGGGACATAAAACCTCGAAGGCAGTAAGAACCCACAATACCGTCTAAAGACCCCTAAGCATACGGGTTACCCCGAATCGGGGACTGTTACCTGAAGTAGGATCGGGAAAAATCGGGCAACTAAATCCCAAAGGCACCGAGCCTACAAGGCAGGGCCCAAACATGAAAGGCCACGACCAACTTAAGAAACAAAGCCTTTAGAGCTTGGATCACAACATATAAACGGCTCAGAGACGTCTGAATTCGTGTATAAAAAGTAAGGTCCTTATATATTTTTAATCCATAAAAAGATCACTTCAGACCTAGTCAAGTTAATCGGTCTCAAACTACGACCCTGAAAAGAGCCACCTTTGGCAAAGAATAGTTGTGTCAGGTTAGATCGCTCAAATATTTTAGCAAAGACTTTATTTTTTATCGGGTCCTCCGAAGTCAAATCAACTCGGAGTTACAATTTAACCCAAGTCTCATCCGAGCTTTGGGAGATTGAAAAGTTTAAGTGATGTCAAATTCTATGTTAAGGCACTGATGTATATTATTAAGTCTGAGACACGAGTTATATGTCATAAGTCTTAAACATAAGGAAATACATAAAAGTTAAAGGACACAACATATAGCCGAAGGGAAAATCATATATATATATATATATATATATATATATCAAAAGGTATTTACAGAAGCACTATAAAACGGCCCTAAAATACAAAGCATGTAGGTACAAGAAAAAACAAAAATAAGCTAAGGCCTTTCTTGCCTAGTCTTCGTCAAAGCCCAACTCGCTATCCGAACCGTCGGGATGGTACCTCGCTCTGGTCTCAGCTTCAAGCCTCTTTGCCTCTTAGATCTTGGCCGCTTGGTCAACCCCTCGGGCTTGGATCTCCTCGAGAGTCTCTATCCGAGATAGCCACTTCACATATTCGACCTTTGTTGCAACATAGACTTCGACTACCTCTACATCATTCTTGTACTGGGCCAGCATATCCTAAGCTTCATAGGCCTCGTTCGAAGCCATTTCCAATCTGTATTTCAGCGTCGTGTACTCTTGGTCGAGGGCATCGCGTTCTGTAATGGTCGAGGCATGTTGTTCACTAAGATCCTCATTCAACTAAGACCATTTATCGGCCTTCTCTCTCATTACTCGGATTTGCACTTTGGTCGATGCCAGATCCTCTTTGGTGGCATCTCGCTCTGATGCTAGGAGATCCTTTTGCCCTTAAGCTCATCGGATGAAGCCTTGACCTCATCCATCTCTGACCTGAGCTGGTTGGTCAGGGTTATTTTCTTCTGGACCTGCGAGGTTGTGGCATTAGCATTTGCATTTAAATTCTCGATATCGATCTCTAACACTTTTACATATTCAATAAGAAAGGCCTGATCATGTTTCACTTTCGAAGCCTCTTTTTGGGCTTTCTCTAGCTCGGCTTGGAGGGCAGTGCATCCAGCCATGTCCCTAAGGACTTCATCCTTCTTCTCGCAGAGAGCTTTGTACATCTCTCTTTGCCGGACCTACTCATTGAGCTCGAATTCGAAGTGGCTCACCTCCATATATGACCGGTGAAAACTGTCATGATAAAGCACAGATGCCTAAGACATAAAAAGAGAAAAATCATTAAAATGTCGTTAAGGCAAAAATAACTCTTTAAAGATACGAAGAGAAGAAGGTATACCCTAATTAGCGCCCGCTAAGCTTCGTTAAAGAGGCTTGGCATGTCTACCTCGTTCATCTTTACTTGGTTCTCTTCAGTTACCAAGGAACGGAGATAGATAGCCACTCCGACTCGCCCGGATAGCGGGCTAGTATCCACCAGTACTGCGAACATGACTATCTTCTTCCGGTCAGGGTCCACACTCAGGGTTGGAAACTACCTCTCGAGCTTTGGGCTCGAACTTAGCCCATCTGACCCCAGCTGCACAACCCTTTTCGAGATCTCCAGGTGGCCAAAGCTGGAGTAATCCTCTAGCACGCCGACATCTACGCCCTCAAAAAATGAGTTAAGGGCCTCGTCCACGGCCCGGGACGCCTCAGTCGATTTTTCTGCGGCATCCCGAGCCTCGTCCAAAAAGGCCTCTATATGAGGCGGTGACTTCAAAACGTGAATAACGTCGGCCATTTTTCGAGGCGACCTCCCTCGAAATTGGAGAAGCTTCTTGCGAAGCAGTAGCTACTTGATCTTTTTTGATCCCCGAGCTATAGGGGACTCAGACTTTCGAGCATCCTCTTTCGGGGACGCCACTCCAGGTCGACATCAATAAACTTGTGAGTGATTGAGAGATAATCCTTAAGCAGGAAAAGAGCTTCAGAATCCGGGACACGGGTATTGGAAGGTTTATTGGTGCTTATTCTGACCCCAACCATGATCCTTTTCTTCTTCTTAACCTCGGTAGGAGCGTTCAAGGAGTCAGATGACCTTTTCTTCTTCGTCGTTTTCTCCTTCCTCTTCGTAGCAACTTCGGCAATAGGTTGCAGTGAAGCAGGGGTTTTTTTAGATGGGGACAAGGCCACGATGTTTGGTGGTCTTGAGAAAACCTATGGAAGGAAAAGACTTAGTCAAAATAATGATAAGATGAAAATGACCCAAAGGTAAATTCAACCAGAAGAAGGGTAACATTCACCATGAGAACGAGCCTCCCACTAACCTTTGGAAAGCTTGCGCCACTCACGCGTGGAATAAGTGAGTTGTTTGCATATGCCCTGGACCTACTCCATAAAATGAGGGACCGCTCCTCGGGTGACAACTGCATGTCAAATAAGACAAATAATTAGAGAAAAGAGTAGATTCAAAGGAGTACTTTGACAAATTCAGAGGAAATAAACTTATGTTTTTAGTTCCACTTCTCGAAGAATGGCAAGAACTCGAAAGGAATAAGGTATTCGGTCTTTATCCGAACAAACCTCCCTTGCCAGCCTCGATCCCTGTCCTCGTCTACACAGGAGAATATAGGTTTCTTTGCCCGACAGGTGAGCTTAATTGACCTCCATCGAAAGATTCGGGGGCTGTAAACTCGGAGAAGATAGTCAACCGTGAACCGAGGCTATCTGTATTGTTAGCAAATTGATGGAGAAGGGTCATGATCCTCTAAAAAGACGGGTGGATCTACCCGAGGCAAATTTCGTACCTCTTACAAAAATTGAGGATCATCGTATCCACCGGATCGAACGTGAAAGGATATGTATAAATGCTTAAGTATCCTTCCACGTGTGTCGTGATATCCTCATCGGGACTAAAATGACTTTGTTTTTGCCTTCCTATCTGCAATCCTCTCGGACAACTTGGAGCGTCTCCTCGGTTATGGAGCATAAGTACCTCCACGCCTCTTCACCTCGGTCTCTTTGTTTGGAGACTTTTCCGACCTTGAAGTCGTTATCGATGGAGTAGCCTCCCGGGATAAATTCTATGAGAGGAGGTTTCGGGGCTATTACCGGAAGGGTTGCCTCGGTGCTTGTGGCCGAGATAGAAGTCGAAGGTGTAGTATTTTGGGGAACCAACATTTAAGTCTTAGCCATCTTAATCTGGAAATATGAACGTTTAAAGGTTGATATGAAGGTTTGAAGGTAAATTATGGAAGTTTGAAAACAATAGATGAAGATATGAAGATGTGAAGAACAACTTATGAAGATTTGAAGGATTGATGATGATAGTAGGCTATAATCTCGTATTTTAGTCGCTTATTAAACTTTAATTTACTGCACTTTATTCGTGTTGAACTTTAATTGATAGTGTTTTGCACTAATTATGTATTTTATGCCTTGTAGGATTGATTTCGAGTTATGTAGATGTTATGGAATGAATTCGAGCTATTTGGAGCTTTGAAGTCTGAGTAAAAGCCCAATGGATTAAGCCAGGATCGCATTCGGGATCCGAAAACTACGTCTGGATATCAAAAAATAAGAAAAATTCTGTACTCTGAGAAAATCCCACAGCCGCGGTGCGTGGGGCGCCGCGCATGTACAAATTCTTGATGCCTAACAAACTTCAAC
Organism: Nicotiana tomentosiformis; assembly: GCF_000390325.3. Lineage (NCBI taxonomy): Eukaryota > Viridiplantae > Streptophyta > Magnoliopsida > Solanales > Solanaceae > Nicotiana > Nicotiana tomentosiformis. The sequence continues at coordinate 119,570,981 of NC_090816.1, read as the reverse complement.
TCTCAGGAAATCCCCACTAACCCCCTGCATGGCGTGTCGCCCCATACGGCGCGCCTGTGTAAATTTTACCGAGTAATTGTCCTATTTCGCGTAGGAAATGATGTTTTTATCTGGACCCGACCCTACTTGGTATATATATATATATATGAAAAATGTTATTTTCTGGAATTTTGACATATTGGAGACCTAAGGAGGCTAAGGAGGAGTTGGAGAAGCAAAAGTACAAGGAATTCATCATCCAATCCTCACTCAAGATACGAATTTGGATCGTTTTATGTTTTTCTTTACTTTAAACATATTTATGATGAATTGCTCCATATCTATAGAGTAGTTCACTTTAGGATTTGATGGATTTGGTGTATTAATATTTGTTGATGGATTATAACTCTAGTTTTTATATATTGAATCGTTTTGGATGATTTAATTATTGCATCTATATTCACACGTTCATGTAATCAAAAAAGGCATAACTTGTGATATCTTTGTATTATCTTGTTGGTCGAATTCATTCATTCTTCTTAGTAATCGAAGGAGACTAGTTGAATTGTTGACTAAACCTAGTCAGGAGGATAATCGAGAGAGGTTCTCCTAAAGACTAATCCACTATGTATTCTTGCATATCTTCACATGCTTAAATTGGTTCATCTCGTGAGGTTAAAACTTAATCGAGAGAGAAGTTTTTGCTGAATGTTTGAATTAATCATTGAGCGAATTCGAGAGACTCACTTGAACATTAAAAGTGAATTATCTATAGTTAAATCCCATATAATTATCTTGTATCTATCCAATCAACTCCTATTTTTTTCCATTGATATCTTCCTTTGCTTAGTCCTTGCTTCAATTGGCATTAGTCAATTAGCTCTAGATTCTTAGTTAATTGTAGTTTTAATCACATAAATCTAAATTGTTGATCATCTTGGATAGCAATCTAGCTACAACCTACGATAATACTGTTTAACTCCAATCCCTATGGATACGATATTATACTATACTATATTTGACTAGCGAGCATAATTAAAGTGGTGTTTTGCGCTCGTCAGATAAGCAGATAGAAAATTCGAGGGTAACTCAGGAAGGTTCGAAATCAGATAGTAAAAAAGTAAAAAAAAAAAGGAAATCAGAGCTTTTATAGGAAAGAAATAATGAATGCGTGGCGTTTCACATTCGGTAACTACCAAGGATGGTCAACCAGAGGCTGACACGTGTCCGAAGTCAGAGCGACATGACTGATAGGACGTTTCAGTTCACCAGCTTGCTTATAGAGTACGAAGGAAGGAACCAAGGTCAATTAATCACTTCTCGTCGTTCCTATAAATCTATTCTCTGAGAAATGAGGGGACTATCAATGTACGGGTAAAATCGGGGATAAAGTTACCCCCAATTTTTCGATGAAGAAACGAGAGACAACATGGTTCAACGTTGGCTCAGGTAAAGCCGAGGGCGCCCACAGATCAGAGTCCGAGGGAACGAATGACACGTCAAGAATCAGACATCAACCAGATATCCGCCATCAAAGATTCGAGGTTAAAGGGAAGGCGGTTAGAGAGGACGAACGAGGAGCCAAAATATCCGCCATCAACTAGATATTACGGCGCAGATACGCCCGATATCAATTGCAAATAGTGTTTTACTAGAAGAAAGGGATTTTTACCTTATTTAGACTTGTACGAGGATTGAAACTCCCATATTATATAAATGGGAGAACATTTTTATTTTTACCACTTTGGCACGCATATCAAAGCAAAGAAGTTTACTTTTGTCTTCTAGCTATGTTCAAAGTGTTATTTAGTTGTTCATTTCTTTGGTTGCAACCGAGCTCATCTCGAGTGCTCGATCGGAACCGATTTCTAGCATTCAAACTTAACGCCATGCTTAATTATTTCATCACATTTGGTTTGATCGCCTTGTTTTCCTTTAATTCAATTATTTTTTGTTCTTAGATCGTTCGTGCTAAATTAAATCACGTATCCTTTAAACCGTGTACAAATTTAATTGTTACTCATTTTAAGGGTAAACAACTAGTCTCAAGAAAGTGTTCCATTAGAAAAACATAAGGAGCTTAGCACATTATATAGCAGTATAATTTACGTAAAAGAATAGTCAATAGATTGTTAATTAGTCATAAGTTAATAAACCTAATAAATATAGTCTATAAGTTAAATTTTATAAATGCCGATGGTAATAGGACTGCAATCCGCAAAGTATTCGAATGGGTAACGAGATTTAGTGAATAGAATCCAGACCTATATACGAGGTAATAGCCATTGTGTTACACCAAGTGAAAAAGTTATAAGTCGAAGAAAAAAAGAACTTAGATAATTGATAAAATAGAGACCGAGCAAGTGTTGCCCGAAGCATGAAAAAGGGGTTATTTCTAATGCGAACTAGTTTTTAGTAAGGGAAAATGATGTGATACATCAAACATTTACATTATATTTATTATTTGTAACTATACTTTTAACAAATTTACCATCTGCAGCTATATTTGAATGTTATAGTAAATTCATAAAATAAGAGATTAACTGTTTCGAACTAAAATAATAGAACAACAAGATCTCGTAGTTGAGTTGGTTAGAGCGTCCGCTTAGTTACGAAGGTCTTGAGTTAGACTCTCAACACGAATATTTTATTTTTCTGTATTATGTATTTCACCTTGATAGTATTCGTTGTATCATTTGTATACACCCTTGTATTTCGCCTTGGTTACAATTAATACATATTGTATTCGTTATACGAATGAATACAATTGCACGAACGGATACAGTTGATATACGTTGTATTCGTTGCGCGAATAAATACAATGGACACATGCTGTATCCGTTGCGTGTTTGAATAGAAGTGATATAAGTTAGTAACAATTGAATAGTAGCTATAAATGGTAATTAGACAAATTATAGCTACTAGGCTCTAAACTATAGCAGTTTATGAAAATTCCTCTTTCTAGTATTGCAATTTATGGGATTTAATAGGATTTTTTTGATGTTTCTAGTTAAATTTTCTTTTTTCACACTTTCCGTTACACTTTATAGTCAGAGTTTGTCAAATACTTAGTAGAGATCAAAGGTGCTCATTTTTGATAAATTTAAAGGATCAAAATAGCTGAGGAGTATATTTAAGAGATTATTTATACTCAAATAGTCAAATATAAGGGATCATTTTTGTCACAGTTGGATTGAGAGCTGGACTCTTAAATTTGGGCCCGGTTTATAGCCCAAATGGGCTTGGGTTTTCTAAACCGAATAAAGAGTGGGATTGAGAGCTATAAAAAACAATTTAGCCGGGACTCTGAAAAACCTCCAAAATCTTGCATTCTCCATCTTATCAAGCAGTGAGCAAAGAGTAGAAGACAAAGGGTTCAAAGGATGAGCAGGTCGGGTCAACCTCCGGATCTCAAAAAGTAGGTTTTTTTCTCTCATGGACCTTAGCTTCTCATTTTCCTATACTTGTTTTTTTTCTTTTCCTATGTGAATTTGGGGATTTCTTATTCCTTTGAATTTATTCCGTTTTGTTTGCTTTCTGCAGGTATATGGACAAGCAACTTCAAAGTAAGTTACTAATGCTTTATGTTCTTACGTACTGCTTTATTTGGATAGTTAATTTGTTATTTCTGCAGTTTATTCAGATTTAAGTATTTTTTGTCAAAAGTTTAGGGTTTATGCTTCAGGCCTCTAGTAGACTACCCCTCTTGGGTTTATGCGATGCGTATGCGATTGACACATAGGGATTCTCATTTTGTTTATGCTGCTTCAATTCTTCAATCCATGTGAAATACCAACATTTACATACACCTATGCGTTTTAAAACTATGATGTTTGAGTGTGTTGATAACTTATGTTAATTTTACGTGCTATTTCTGTGTGTTGATAACTTATGTTAATTTTACCTGCTATAAGAAACAGAGGCTGTCAAAAACCTTTTGTTTACCTGCTATAAGAAACAGAGGCTGTCAAAAACCTTTTGTATGCACGGGTCATTATCTTTTGTTAGACATTATTCAAAATAGACACTCTATGTCATCTGTGGACTAGACATGATAAATCATCCTCTCAGAAATAGATGTAAGCCAAGGATGAATCCGATGTGCTTGATTATATCATCCATGACTCAGCTTCAACAAAAAATATTGTCTAGAAAAAAAAAAGAAAAATATTGATCTAAGCGGCATTGGCTAGAGACGCCTATTTTGCGTGTTAAAGCAGCTGCATAGTGTTCTCAAAGATTTCTTCTGAAACAAAAATATCCGTTGGGTTTGAATATCATAGTTGAACCACAATGCTCCCTTTAATTGGAAACATTACTTTGCTGTGTTTCCTTTTTCCTTTTTCTTTTTATTAGATACATTAAGGGGAACCTTGATGTAACTTGTAAAGTTGTTGCCATGCGACCAGGAGGTCACGGGTTCGAGCCTTAGAAACAGCCTCTTGCAGAAATGCAGGGTAAGGCTGCATACAATAGACCCTTGTGGTCCGGTCCTTCCTTGGACCCCGCGCACAATGGAACTTAGTGCACCGGGTTGCCCTTTTTAGATGCATTGCCACATCAATTCAAGTTGGTTACACAAACTTTAGACCTATATGACATGAAGGTAAAGGGAGTCGGTAAAACCTAGATTTTTAGTGCATCAGTCTCATTTCAAGCCCATAGGCAGACTTCGTAGTTAGTACACATCCTAGAACTGATGTCGATTTTTTAGTTGTTTATGCTTGGAAGTTTCGATTTATTGCTATCCTCTTAAGGTCGTTCGTGATAGCTATCAGGGTTCGTCACTCATGGTTTGTGGTTGCTTCAGCGAAATCATGATTTCATTGTAAAGCCAAAGTGAGTGGAGATATTTTGGACTCCATTGTACTCCTTTGATTTCATATTTCACTCTTGGGTCAAAACTTCATTATGGCCATACAGCTCTATCTTTAACATACAATTCCACATTCTTGAACCTGCATTCTTGGAAATGTTTTTTACAATAATCCAAAAGCTGGAAAATGCTGTATTTCCTAGTTGGGGCAAGTTGCATTCTGCTTGCAATTGGAGTGTAAATACATCTGTTCTAAATGCCTATTTGGTATTTTGGTTGTTGCTAAGCAGGGAAGGAAAGAGAAGTCCATCATTAAAGGATGTAGAAAATACATAACTTCTGGGCTTAGTTCAAGTGGCAAAGGCTAAGGAACTTGTGGCATAGGTCACTTGTTTGAGCATGGGCCACGCAAACTACGCCTAATATTTAAGTGGAGAAGGGTAGAGGGGCGGATCCACTATCCTCCGGTTCCAAATGCTGCTATTGGTCCTAAGAATAGGACCTGGGCAGATTTCTTGGTCATAAAAAAAAAAAACATAATTTTAATAAGCTCGGAACTTTCTTTTCTTTTCCACATATCGATAAGCTGCAACAGATGCTCTTCGTGTGTTTCTTGCAGGAACTAGCGCTCTGTGTCATGGTTCCTTACTAGATTAGGAAATATTATCTTCCAAATGTTGCTCTATTCTTATGTTTAAAACAATCTCTTACTTTTCTTCCAAAAAAAAAAAGATGGAAGAGGGAAGAAAATGACAAGTCATGAGTTAAAGTAATTCTTGTAAACTAGGAGGAGGTTGTGGTTCATGAGCAAGTGAACCGTGTTAAAATTGCCGAGTCTTAGCTCAGCTGATATCTGATGGATAAAAGTTCCTATTCTCTCTTTTATAGCATTCTCCTCATTTGCATTTTCTTTGCTTTCTGTCAATGTGTATGCTTTTCTTGTAAGTCATAAAAGGGGGTAACAACTGAACAAGACAGATTGATTTTGGTGAGTGAACCTTATTCTTTGTAAGGGCATTTGTTTTTTTTTTCTCCTTTTGATAAGGAAAAGTTATAGGAAAAGCATTCGTACCTATCATGAACCAAATGAAAACAAATAATGTTAGGCGATTTTAAATGGTTTAGTCTGATCCTTATTTAATTTATTTTCAGTAGAACTCCGGTTAACTGCAACAAGCAAGCATTCGGCAGGCATGTCCTATCATTTTAATGTTAGTTTATTGAACTAGTCATTAGTTTTAAGATAAAGAATATTCTTTAAGTGGTTTTTAGGGCTCTTAAGTTTCTGGACAAACTGCACTGTGAAGTGTAGTTGCTTGGCTATTGCTATCTTCTGCACTGCTTACATTTGTCCATGCAAAATTGCTAGATATCTTTAGATAAATAAGGTAATGTTATATATGAAATCAACATCATTAGATTGCTGGTGGTGTGAAAATTACAATAAAAACAAGTCCGTACTGACTGTAAATAGCGAATGAAGTTGAGCATGACCTTTACATCTTGCGTGTCATGTACAATTGCCATATTGCTCAAAAAAGACAGCATTGAAATGCATACAAACTAAGACTATCATTTTGCAACTTTTGTCCAAGCATAGATGCCCCTTCACTTGAATAAATAACTTATCTTTTTGAAGCTGGAAATTGCATCAGCCTTGTATGCGTTCCTACATAGAACTTATTGATAGTGCAATTGAGCAGAGTTCTTTTTTAAAATTTCCCTATATCATTTTTTAACGAGAGAGGCTCAATCTTTATGGTCTGCACACACACACACACACATATGTTAGTTAATTGCCTTATGAGGTTATATGTTAGTTAATTGCCTTATGAGGTTGCTATCACATTTGAGTAATGCTTTTTATCTTTTACAGTCAAGCTGAATGCCAACCGCTTAGTAATCGGCACTCTTCGTGGGTTTGATCAGTTCATGAATTTGGTCATTGACAACACCGTGGAAGTTAATGGCAATGAGAAGAATGAAATTGGCATGGTGGTGAGTCTCTTATTCCCTTTTCTTTTTCTCCCTTCCTCTTTGCATGCAGTTCATCTCTGGATGTTTGGATCTCATATCCGTGTATACAGGTGTAAAAGCCAGACTGTTAATATATGATTAACAAGCCTATTTTCTTTGGAACCGCATTTGATTTTTTCTAATTTGATGAGATTTTGTTGCTTTAACTGTTACTTTTTAATCTGGAAAAGCTACATAAGGATAAATGTCCCGTAAGTGAATGTAAACTGGTCCTTAATTTCTCTTTCAGGTAATTCGCGGTAATAGTGTGGTGACTATTGAAGCATTAGAGCCAGTTGCCAGAGCGCAGTAGCTCTAAGGTATCTTTGTCTATGCTCTAGATTCTGCTGCTGCTCTTTAAGGAACATATATTTGTACCAAGTTATTCAGTATTTGACTAGATGACAGTTAACATGACAATGGATTTCAAGTTTGTTTTTTGATGCTCTCTCTATTCATGTAGAGGACAATGTGCTGAATGAAATTTCTCTTGTGTTTCATTTTTTCCCCAATTAAAATGAGCCCTTTTAACGCTCTAAAGTAAAAGGTGTTTTTCTGCCATTTTCAGTAGTCATAAAAATAGGCTCTCTCATAAAAAGAGAGCTTTAGTACCATTTCTCAATGGAAGGGCTGAAAAATAGAAAGATACCTTCTGACAAACTGGAGAAAATTAAGTGCTTATTCTTCGGAAAAAGGCTGCCAATAAATGACAGTAATTTGTTTGTTAAGTCCTGAAAATGGAGCAGTTTATTTGTTATTTTTACTGTTAAGCCTCTTTATAACAACCTCATTTGTTCAAGATATTTTTAGATGTTATAGCGAAGTGCTGTTATAGAAAATATATATTATGACAGAAAATGAAATTTGGTTCCGAAAAAAATTTGGCTTTTATAGTGAAGTGCTGTTATACAAGGATGTAGTTATAAAGAGGCTATGTCAAGCGATAAGCAGTTCAGTGACCCAAGATTTCAAGATTTTTATACTTAAAAAGTGACCAGTATACCAAAATCTTATTTATCAGCACTTAATGTAAATGGAAGATACTAAATTCTAGGTAAATAGGCTATGCTGTAATGTCATATTATTGATACAGTGCGTATCTCAGTCATCAAATCACTTTTATGCTTTTATTACTCTTGTTAACTTATGATTTATTTTTGAACTAATAAAGGTGAATTCAGTGAAAAGTCAAAAACCACTTGGTGGAAATCATGAGCTGATACTTGGTCAAAATACTAAGTTGACTGGCTGACGGAAATTAATTATATTCGTTAGCCTAAAAATGTATAAAATATATATATTATATGTATGTAATCATACAAATATATAAAAAAAAAAATATTATCGGCTATTACTTTTGGGAACGGATAAAAATAAATATTTCTCATGATACTTGCTAAAGAGTTAGATGGTAGCTCAATATAAGTAATTAAGAGGTGTTATATTTAGCCCATATAAATGTAATCTATTCAACCCATCCAAGTTTGATCGAGTTGGATAGGGGATGAATTCATTAATGGGCCGAATTGGACTGATTGGATTTGTGTAAGGATCCCTTTCATTAATGGGTCCATGCATCCCAAATTAACTCACTAGTGTTGGGTCAATTTGAACAACCGATATAGTGTAAATTAATTCGTAACGAAAACCCAAATAGTGCTCACCTAATTTCTTAAACTATAAATAGTCGGTGGATGTATAATGTATATTCAATTTATGTATAATATATGCATAACTATACATAATCAATATATAATGTATGTATACCGACTAAAAAACATAAATATTAAATCTGACGGGCTATTTGTGTAACAACCACTTGTTTTAACTTACTCAAATTTGACATAGGCGCAAAGCTTCTGGGCCGTACTTGTATAACTAGGATTAAAGTGAGGAAATAGAGTTAATACGTTTTCTTATTACGAAAAAGTGAATTCCCGTCAATCAATAGTACAATAACAACAACAACCCAGTATAATCCATTAGTGGGGTATGAGGAGGGTAGTTTGTACGCAGATTTTCCCTCCCTCCAAGAACTCTCCACCTTGCTCTTGGGGTGACTCGAACTCACAACCTCTTGGTCGGAAGTGGAGGGTGTTCACCAGTAGAGCAATCCTCTCACAAAATTTTAAGATATTAATGGCTAATTTTAAAGCAAGAGAAGCAAAGTTTTTATTAGAAATTCTGCCTTTTCATGATATTTAGAAGCACTTCTGCAACTCTCTCGCAAAATTTTTAAATTTATGGAAGTTTCTCAATGGTAATTTAGGCCTATAACATCAAAGCAGAAATTTTGAAATTCTATCCATTTTCACAAGTAATTAAAGTGAAATGCGTGGTGTTAGTATGTAAATTATAATTGCAAGATGCTCAAGGGCTATCTACTTCATTTGTTAAGTGACTTGTTTAGATTTAGTATTAAATTTATTACTTCTTAAGACAGGATTTTGGACGTTGACTGAAATACTTTGAATTCAAAATTTGCACTATAACCAAATCCTCCCTTGTGTAAAGAAATCTGGTATTACTACAGCAATTCTGTTGGGTTTACTAAGAGAAAATACAAATCGGATAAAATTAGAAACTATATAAAAATAATTACATAATTTCTATATTTAAAAATATTTAAACAATATATAAAAAGTTATAGTCAAATGAAAAACTGTTTGACTCACCTGCAACGTATTTTTGAATATTATGATTAATTATTAACATTACTCATTAAAATATTCTAAGCGAAGATGTTAGCAATACCATTATGGTGATATAATTAGCAATGATTAGTAAATTTCGGATTGATGTGTAAATTAAAATGCTATGCATGTGAATACCTTTTAATTTGCAAGCCTATTATTTGTTGTGAGTTTTTAAGGAAAATATTGAGGAATTTGCTCTTTCGATATTATCTTAAATAAGAAAGATTGAGACTCGTACTGTAGAACAAGCGAAAGAAAACGTAAAATTTCGCGTTATTGGCACTATTATGCATGTTATATTATAGCCTTTTCTTAGCAAATGGTTATTTTGTCTCTCTTCTTCAAAATATTCACAATACTATTAAATAACAATTTTGTTAAGCTAATCTAATTAACTTCATCTATTAATTGATAATCATCCATTCATTAACCACTCACCTATTCTCTACTCTCCAAAAACAAATAAAATTTTTAAAAACATTCAAAATTCAAATATAAATTCCCCTTATACCCTCATACTCCAAAGACCCCCCCCCCCCCACACACACACATCTTCTTTCTATATAAATTACTAGCACTTCCATTGACAATCAAGAAAATTAAGCTATGGCTAGTCAAAAGTTGTACACTTTTAGAGAGTTCATAGCAGAGTTAGATTCTCAAGAACAAAAGTTCTTTAAGAAACTAACCTCTAATGATAAATTTGATGATAATCCATGTTTGGCAAATGAGATGTTTGGTGAAGATGGCTTTGTTCCTCTTTTGCCAAATCCTCAAAATGACAAGGAAAATGGTGAGATGAAAACGTTGGTTGATGAGAAATCTTTAAACCCTGAAAGGTAATCACTAACTTGTTTTAGAGATTAACCGTTCTCTCTGTACTATTTTATATGTTACTCTTTTCTTTTTAATCTGTATAAAAAAGAATGACACTTTTTCATGTTTGAAAACTCTGTACCTTTAAACTTTCTTTCTTTCTTTCGCCGGCCATATAAATGAAATAAAGGAGTAATTTTCGTGGATTTTTAACATCATTTATCTATTATTTTCCTATGTTTGTATAAAATTAAGCTAGTGATTTGCTCTTGATGCAGGAAAATAAAGTACAGAGAATTTGATAATGAAGGTGATAATAAGATTCAAGATTTGGCAGTGGAAAATGAAACAAGAAATTCACATGGGGAAGAAAACTGATAATGAAAAATGAAGAAAGAGATTATATTGAATTTGCCCAAGTGTTTAGGTTTTCCAGTTTGTTTATGAAAACTTTATTCTTGTCTATTAGTATTGTTGGAAAAAATTACTACTAATAGGCTTCTAGATCTCTATGAACAAATTAAATGTACCCTTTTACAGTTTCAGTCTAAAGATTTAGAAAGCATTAATTCAGTCTCTTAATTATTACCGTTGCTCCTCAATTTCTTAATTTGTTACAATAATTTTAAGTTATAGTTTTAGAAGATGTGTCAATGGATTTACAAAGAAACATAGGATTGAATATGTTTCAGCAATACTTAATTTCAAACTGAAAAACAAATTAAAATGAGTAGTAAATTATTCTCTTAATTAATCTTCTGATATTAATGAACTGAATCTCAGAAGGGAATTACTGAAATCTATCGATTAAGTAGCCATTTAACATCTCTGATTCGCTCACATTTTCCTTTTTTTCTCGGGTAATTAAAACCGTAAACCTAAGTTCGCTAAGTGTTTACTCAAATACCACCATATAATAAAAGGTGTTACGTGAATACATGTTGGAGGGAGAGAATTACGTCCGATACTATTATTATAACAAATATGTTGAAGGGAGAGAATGACGTACGATACTACTATTATAACAAATATAATGTACTTCACGATTGAACTAGTTGACTGTCACGATCTGAAATTTTTACCATCAGGATCGTGATGACGCCTAACATTTCACTTGCTTGGCAAACCAACGTTAGAGAATCATTAAACCAATCATTATTCCATTAAGTAAATAACAACAATTAGCTAAGATGAAATATAATGAGTGCGGAATAATATAAAAACTGCATTAATTTCTACCACCCGGATCTGGAGTCACAATTTACGAAAATTCTAGAATTCACTACAAGTAATAGTTTGAAAGAAATACAACTGTCTGAATGAAAGAAATAGTAGAACAAAAAAGATACACGAGGACTTCAAGATCTGTGAACGCCGGCAGATCTACCTTGAGTCTCTCGATAGCGGTCCAATAGCAAAATCTCAATCAACCCGAACCGGTACCAAAATCTGCACAGAAAGTGCAGAGTGCAGTATCAGTACAACCGACCCCATATACTGGTAAGTGTCGAGCCTAACCTCGACGAAGTAGTGACGAGGCTAAGGCAAGGCACCTACAAATCAACCTGCACAATTTAACAATGTATATACAAATAACAGTAATGAAGAACTAGACAGGAAATATTGGGAGGGGGAACACATGCTGGGGGAAATACGAGATAAGGAACTACAGCAGAATGATAACTGGAACAACCAATATACTATGAATCAACAGAAACAACGAATACAGTAAAGGAAAAATACACGGCATCACCCTTCGTGGTTTTACTCTCAATCTCACCATAAAAATAATAGAAACATCACGACATCTCCCTCCGTGCATTAAACTCTCATATCATGGCACGATATCACCCTTCGTGCATTAACACTCACAATATGGCACGACATCACCCTTCGCGCTTTTACACTCACAATATGACACGGCATCACCCTTTGTGCATTAACACTCACAATATGGCACGACATCACCCTTCGTGCTTTTACACTCACAACATGGCACGACATCACCCTTCGTGCATTAACTCTCATATCATGGCACGACATCACCCTTCGTGCATTAACACTCTCTCTTACCATAATGCAATGAATAAATAATAACAGAGAGATAGAATAACAAGTACAAACTTTACTTCAACATTTGATTCCACAATATCAATAAATAAATATTCAATTATCACCAGAAGATCCGTAAACATGATAAGAACGATTAATTTAACAACATTAGACTAAACCTGTAGCAATTAGGCATGGGAAAGAGACAATATAAGAAAAATGGGAGAAACAGGGAAAACAGGTAAATTGGCGGCGCATAAGTACTCGTCACCTAACATATACGTTGCTCACATGAATTTCACATAGCAAATAACCTGAGGTTCCTAATTCTCTCAAGTCAGGGTTAACCACAACACTTACCTCGTTTCGAAGGCCACTCAATATTCAATCACAACTTTTCCTCTAGAATTCACCTCCAAACCACTCGTACCTATTAAAAAATAATTCAATAATATCAAATATTGCGAAAGGAATCAATTACATTGCATAAATTTAGATTTTCCAAAATTTTCTCCAAAAAGTCGAAAATGACCCCGGACCTACTTGGTCAAATCCCGAGGTTCGGACCAAAATCCATTTACCCATTCACCCTGAGCCCGGATATATAATTAGTTTTGGAATCTGACCTCAAATTGAGGTCTAAATTCCCAAAATTTTTAAATCCTTAGTTTCTACCCAAACCCCTAATTCTACCATGAAAACTCTAGATTTTAGGTTGAAAATTTCTGAAATGAAATGGGTAATTGAAAGAAAATGGTTTAGAATCACTTACCAACACTTTAGGGAAGAAAATGACTCTTGAAAATCGCATCTAACCGTTTGGTTCTTGAAAATGTTGAAGAAATGGCTTAAGTCCCGTTTTGATTCTGTTTTATGCACTGGGCGATAGTGTGCATCGCGTTCACGAGGCCATTGTCGCGTTCGCGAAGAGCATAGCTACCAAGCCTTCGCGTTTGCAAGACCTTGCTCGCGTTCGCGAAGGTTACTCTCCCCTAGCCTTCGCGTTCGCGAGACATTGCTCGCGTTCGCGATGAAGGAAAGACCAACCCTCCCCCAAGTCCCCAAGTGCTTCGCGTTCGCGATGAGCCTGTCGCGTTCGCGAAGGGTAAATTCCCCATCACTCCGTGTTCGCGACGAGGCCTTCGCGTTCGCGAAGAAGAAATCTCAGCCTAACCAGTTTACTCTTCGCGTTCGCGATAGTACATTCGCGAACGCGAAGAAGGACATACCAGAACACCTGCTGCAGCAAAATACCAGATTTTTTCAAGTCCAAAACATCTCGTGGCCTATCCGAAACTCACCCGAACCCTCGGGGCTCCAAACCAAATATGCACACAAGTCTAAAAATATCATACGAACTTGCTCGCGCAATCAAATCGCTAAAATAATACCTAGAACTATGAATTTAGTACCAAATCAAATGAAATTTTCAAGTACACTTTAAAATTTCTATCTTCACCACCGGACGTCCGAATCACGCCAAATCAGCTCCGTTTCTCACCAAATTTCACAAATAAGTCATAAATATTATATTGGACCTATACCGGGCTCCGAAACCAAAATACGAACCCGGTATCAACAAGGCCAAACATCAATCAATTCTTAAAAATAATTAATTTTCAGACTTTTAATTTTCATCAAAAATTCATAAGTCGAGCTAGGGACCTCTGAATTCGATTTCGGGCATACGCCTAGGTCCCATAATTCGATACGGATCCACCAGGACCGTCAAAATACGGATCCGGGCTCATTTACCAAAAATGTTAACCGAAGTCAACTAAAATTAACTTTTAAGGCAAAAATTCTTATTTTTATCAATTTTTAACATAAAAGTTTTCCGAAAACACGCCCGGACTGCGCACGCAAATCAAAAAAGGTAAAAAATGAGAATTTTAAGGCTTAAGAGCGCAGATTCAAGTTCTAAAATATAAGATGACCTTTTGGACATCACATTGACTGATTAGCATGATACTCTTATGGAACCAATAACTTAACTAAGAAAGTTGCAAAAATTATAAGAGAAGAGTTTGATCTTGACCCAAATAAAAAATATTAATTAACCGCTTCATACATATACTAGGATGTGAATTTATAAGAGGCCACTATAAAAAGAATTTAGAATTTAACTGCCGAATCACCTTTTAAATTAAGCTTATGGGGACAAAATTGTGATTCCCCCAAATGTTGGTCCAAACAGCTCAAAACGGACAATACCTTTGCAATTAAATTTGACAGTAACAGTTGGAAGTCGATTATATAAATCCTTATTGTCTCTCCATATTGTTTCAATTAAACCTGTCCTCATTCTCATATACCAAAATTGAGGGTACATTTGATCAACACCTCCTAGATAACAAGTTAGTGAAAACGTCAATAAAATTTGACACGTAACGCAGACCTTTATTTTCTACTAAATTTCCATTAGAAAAGCTCCATCGATAGCTTATCAAGAGATTCAGAGAAATGTTCCAGTTGGAATTATAAGGAATAGAAAATTAGAAGAGAAAGTGGATTTAGAATATATATATATAATCAAATACCACCGTATTTGATGATTCCTATAGAAATTTTATTATGGTCTTAATTAGTTAGAGTCCAGAAGATGCAAGCCTTATGGTTACTTAATTTCTAAAACTTAAAATCCACATATGAGTGATTGCATCTCATAAATTTCTTTTGATCTCTGTATGTGACTATCTTGCTTAAGCTTATCATTTTCACCTAAGCTTAAGTTGTTAGAAATAACATATTTTTTTATTAATTTATTTTATCTTTATATATTAAATATATTTATATTTAGATTCTCGCCGTGAAATCCCATATAAGGGGATAAAATATTTTTTAACAAAGACAAACTTCATACTCAAGGTTCGACTTTAGAGATGTTTGATTAATAATAAAAGAATACTTACCACTTCATTCACACCTTTTATTGCTGCATGGCTTATCTCTTGTTTACATCGAAGATGCTCAACATCAAAATCGACAGAATTTAAAGCTTATGAGTTGTGAATTTGCTATCAAGTCCATATAACTTATTTTAATTATTAAGTTTCACAATTAAATATTTATATATATTTAATAATTTTTTTAATACAATACATAATCTAAACAAAAGCTATTAGTTTTTGCTCGTAATACTCTAATTCCGCTGCTGATCAGCGTGTCACCGCTAAACTCTTTGGGTAGGTTTTGTAGTTTTGTGCATGCAGTTTCTAAGGAAAAGAAGAGTAATAGCTCTCATTTGTCTTTACATGATTATTACACTTGATTCCAATACTCCAACTGTGTTTTCGGTTACAACACTTAAAAGTAATTTGACTAGCAAGGTTTGCTTTTGGCATTTAGCAATAATCGTAAAATCAAAGTTTAATTATTTCAAGCCACTGTAACTCTTTCTCAACTTTGAAAAAGTTACCATGGGTGCCACTCTTCATCAATTCTCACTTAAATCGCTTGATTTAATTAAAAAGGAAATTTTCAATGAAGTTTAAGAATTTATTTGATTTTACTTATATACCAAAATTAGTGTGCTAATTATAGAGGTGCAAGCACCATATAGAGATGCATATTTCCTCTCAGAGGCGGAGCCAGAGTTTGAAACATATGAGTTCGAAATTTCAGATCTTTTAAAGTTAATGAGTTCTAAATTAATAATTTGTAATATTTAATGAATTTCTTAAAAAAATACATGATTTGAACAAAAGTTGTTGTGTTCGGCCTAACCCGTATGTTCTACACTCCCTCCACCCCTATTTCCTCTTTGTACATTAAAAAAAGTTTAGCTTTTGCCAGCTGATACAACTTTATAGTTTGTACATTTTATTAAAAAAACATGCATAGATGAATATATTCATGTCTCCAAGTTGAAAAAAAAGCTCTAATAGCAAAGAGTAAACAACACACACACACACACATATATATATTAGTTATCTTTTTTTATTTTTATTATTTTTTGGCTAAATCGAATCTTTTAATAAAAATTTAACAAAGTCCTCGATATGTTCATGTTTGTAAGTTGAAATCAAGAAGACAGTAAAAATACTAAGAGCAAAGAATAAGCAACATATAACCTGCGAGGGTTAGTGATAGATCAGTAAATACTTCTTTATCCTTAATTAAAAGTCTCGGGTTTAAACACTGAATATGAAATTACCTTTGTTATAAAACACTTTAACCCCTAATATGAAATTTTTCGACGTAAATTCGAATTTAATTGATCCCCTATGTAGATAGACACCGAGTAAGAAAACAAAAAATTTTAAAAATTAAACAACATATAGTACTAGCTTTTTTCTTTTTGAGTGATTGAGTTAAATCTTTTAACTAAAGTTTAACAAATTTAAATCCATCCGTTACTAGTTTTTTCTCTCGTGTAAATCTCATTAGGGATGATATCATCACTCACTTATTACTCTTCTCCTCAACAAGAAATGTGAATGAAAAAAAGAGAAAACTCCACTCAACTAATTTTAACCTCATCTGCTCCATATGGTCAATATATATAGCACTAAAAATCAACTCCATTTTCTCCACTACTACACCTCTAATATCTCATTACTTCTGCATTATAAATCAAACAATTATGAAAAATCAGTTTCATGAATTAACACTTGAGGAATTTCTTGAAGAGATAACTAAACAAGAACAAAGTTTTTTCAAGAAAAAGGCTGCTGAGTCTGAGAAATCTTATGTTACTGAAATGTTTGGTGAGCTTTATTTTAGAGAAAATCCTGAGTCATCTATAAGTCACCTTTTTCCTCCAATGCCAAAACCTTCTTCTGCTAATGAAAATGCTAATAAAGCATCCATTTCAGAAGCTGAGTTTGAGAAAATTAGTATAAGTGAGAAGCTCCCCAATGGTGACATTGCTCTGCATGTGAATGAGATGCAAATAGGTATTGTTTTTTTTTTTCTCTTCTTAAAGGATAAAAGGTCGAAAATACCCTTCTGCCATATAAAATATCTTAATTTTACTCTTCGTTATACTTCAATTAGGGTCATTCATACCCTTACTGTTAGCGGATCGTCTCTTGCTCTTGACCTTAATGAGAGCTCCAACCCGAAGTTTAAAGTAGGATCCACAATTTTAAACTATAGTTAAAAGTAGAGAGCTAAATTAGAATTCTTTTTTTTCCCAAATTTTTTTTGACACGTGAAATTAATCTGCCGAGGAGCTATGTTAAAATTAAAGAAACTTATAAGACGATTTGCTAACCATAAGAATATGAATGATCCTTAAGTATACAGTAGAGGCGTAGATTTGGACTTTTCATTTTTCTTGATAACATGTCCCTAGTAAAATGATGGAGTTTTTTGATCTTTTTCTTTTGGGTTTAGCAGGTTAGTATGTGTTTGACTGTTTTATATCACTTGTTTTGATGCAGGGAAAGGGGGAGAGAAGAATCAAAAGCTTAATTAAAAGGAGGAAGAATGTGGTAGGAATGTGGCAGCTTAGAATAGTTAAAAATAAGTGGGCAAACTATAATGTAGCTGTAAAATAAATGAACTCAATGTTCTTGGTTTAATGGAGTCAATGTGATGCATGTTTGTGTCTATGGATTCTTAAGTTAAATTAAATAAACATCTTTAATTTTATGATGTCTTGATTAGTTAACTTGCTTATTATGAATTGGAATGAGGATGAATCGATCTGTAAGATCATAACAAAAACATAGTTTTTGTTTTTCTTATAGGCTCAAATTGTTTTCTATATATATTTAAAGACTAATATTTAATTTTTCTTTTCCTTTTCCGGTTTGTAAGTTTTGAAATAAGACAAGTTTAATTTGTTACATTTTGTCAAGTAGGTAAACTACGCATATCATTGCTCACAATAGTAAAAACCAAAAAAGAAGAAGAAAAGGCAAACAGATTACAGTTTTCTCAGTGAATTTTAGGGAAATCATGACCAGCTCACAGAAGTGAAAAATACGGGGAAGCATTCAATCTTATAAATGACTCTGAAATATGAAGTTAAATTAAAAGATTAAAATAAACTTAAGAAATTAATCAGTACAAAATTCTGAAAAAGCTAGAAAATATATGTACATGCACTTATTAATTACCTAGAAAATAAGAAAAATAACTTGTTACAGAAAATATAAAATTCTTTTCATTGTTAGCATATATCAGTTAAATCCAAACTTAAAAACTTTGAGCTTTGGACTAAACCTTTTGTTTCTTGCTTTTCTGTCCATATCTACCTTTGCAAAATTATGTTAGGTAGGTTGGACAAAACTATCCATTTTTATTTACTGTCGTCATCTAATTAGTGCATATATTTCTAATACGAAAAAATAGAAAATGCATAAAAAGAGAAGCAACGACGTATATCATACAGACTGCTAGAAAAGAATTCCAATGTTACAAGGAAAATAAATTTTAATGGAACTAAATATTAAACTTTTCGCTGTGGTACTCCTCTGGAGGGCGACTTCACGGACTATAGGTTAGCCCTAGCCCGTATGAGACATGAAGAAATGATTCCCTATGATTAAAATAAAAATAGAAGAAAACAATTATGGAAAAGTCTCATATAATTTATTTACTAATGTCCTATTGAAAAGGGCATATAATTAAAATAACATTTGCAATGAACCATGTAGATTAAACCAAGACCTCGACTAGTCTACCAAATATCTCAGCTAGGTAAGTGTTTGATCAAAAAGTGTAACTTTCGGCTAAACTATTAAATTTAAGTAATACTGGGTTAAATCTAGTTAAGGATAATAACACTAGATGCAAATCTTGGAAGCGTGTGTGTGTGGGGGGGGGGAGGGGGGCAGATCCCGTAAAGGTTTGATGACAATAAATACAAAATATTCTTAAGGCATGGGCAATAAAGGAGGTGTAACTAACAATAAATAGGAATAAATGACATTTAAGTAAATGAGGGGAATGATTCACCCAATAATGGATAAATTGGACGAATATTTCTCCTGACAGAAAGATCCAAGATTTGTTTGATCAATCCTCGGATCTGGTGGAAAGGTGTGGAATAATATGAACAAGAACTTTTATCAAAATGTAATCTTTGTATTTTTATCAGGCAGAGGGAATCTTTTTCTCAAAAGTGTTCTTATCAAATGAATATTACCCCCATTTTATCCCTTTCCTTTTCCCCTTATATCTTTGGCACATATCCCTAGCAAACCCTAATAGTACAAGTGCAAAGAATATTCACTAGAATATTCTTGTGCAGAGAATATTCACTAACCGATGCTATCCCATCAACGATGCTCGATCTCGGCCATCACTCGCTTCTTTACCGCGAACCTCGCTATCCCCTGGCCGTCCTCGACTGATTCTTTCCTTAACGATACATTTCCCTAAATATTTTAGGGTAGATTTTGGCCTATACAGTTAGTCCCTCCGCTTATTGAGGCCCTCCTCAGATGGACTTGACGAGCGGATATTGTGTAACGTGACCGAAGTGTTTAGATGATATGAACCGGTCGCGATGATTGGGGCGAGTAGACAGCGTGTCCCATTATGAGTCACAAGTTCTGGGGTTGTAACTCCCACGAATTAAGGTGACGCCATGGCGGTTGATGTCATTATGATATGATTACTCGAGACGTTGCTTCGTTTCGTGTGCATATTCTGACTGAGTTTGCCGCTTCGGTTACAATGCCATGTAATGATGGCTAGTTCCTTAGTTTCGATGCCTGCATCCTTATAAATAGGGGTGTGCGGGTAACGTTCCCAACCTTTACGAGATCTTTTGCCCCCAGCAAACTCTGTATCTTCTTCTTCTTCTTTTTCTTCCATTGTTTGAAACTTCTTTCTGGTTTTAGTGATTCTCGATACTTCTAACATTTCTGTACCTGATACATCTTCTCTCGAAAATATGGTTAACGTACCCACTGGTTCCGGCATGGCAACTGACCCTATCCCTTTGGCGGTGCGTATGCCTCCTCACGACGATAGTGATTCTGATGCCATTGAAGACGAAAACTTTCCTACGGTGGAAGAAATAATCCCTCGTAGTGAAAAAGTTAGGTCCGCCTTTTCGAAGATGCTTGAGGACGACCCTGAGGTCTCGGAATCGGCGATGAAAGAGGTCGATCTAGCTGAGCTTAGGGCAAAGTTCAAAATTCCTGCCCATATCGACCTGATCCCAGCAGGGCGCGATGTGGTACAAATACACCCCCCTGGTATTGCACGTTTTATGCGTATCCTTTCTACGTTGTCTATTCCTTTCCTCTTCTCCCAGTTGCGGAGGTTTTTTGCCGCTATTACGACATTTGCCCAGCCCACTCTCTCCATATATCTACAAGCTTATCCGCATGCTGACGAAATATGCAGAGGTGGGCGGAGTCGGGGTCACACTCCGCCACCTGATGCATCTCTTCGCCCTGAGTTTCTATAGGGGGACGATGTTGCACCTTCGCCATCGAGGAAGTAAATGTCTGGTGGTAAAGATGGACGACAAGGCAAATCGATAGTTCTAGCTCAACTACTTTTTCGTCAAGACCGAGACGTGGTGGTCAACGCGCTCAGATTCCCTGAGACTTGAAATTTTGCCCGTAAGTATCCCTTCTTTTATTTTTGTCAAGAGTTTGTTCTGCTTGTTTTAATCGTTGTCTGATATTCCGTCTCTTCTTCGTGCATCCGAGACTACTCCCCCTCCTTTGGTCGGGGATATTCATGGTTGGGCCAGTCAAATTCTGCCTCACACAGTGGGGATTCATGAATGGCTGGCCTTTTTTAAGAAGTTCGGGACTGTGCCTTCTGCGACCGGCGAGTTCATCTATATATATATATATATATATATACACACACACACTGTTTTTCTCTCATAGTCGCTTGCTTGCTATAGTTTGGTATAGGAAGTGATTATCTTTTAATCTTTTCTTTTCAGCTCAAGGATCTTCGAGGAGACCGAGGACTCCTGCTCTGAGGGCTCCTACTCCTGCATTTCGTAAGAGGAAGGCTTCTTCTTCTTCCGAATCTGTTCCCGTCATGACCGCGACCAGGCTTGCCCGATCGTCTGCTATGTTCCTTCTTCCACGGCTAGGTTTGCTTAGTTGTCGACTATATCTGTAGTAGAACTCCCGACTTCCCCTTTGAGTCATCTAGTAGATGGGTATGATGAAGAGGAATCGTCGCCGAGTGGTGGAAACTTGCTTCCCCGCAAGAGGAGATCAGTGGACATCGGCAAAGGAGTTGTCCGTGCTGTGAGTTCAGTGATGGGGGATTTCATCGTCCGAGAGATGGCGACCATAGATCTTGACGATGACGGCGAATTACCACGCGTGATTCTGCCACCATTTGAAGCCGAAGAAGTCATGTATCTCCATGAGACCGTGATGGAATTTGAAGGGCCATCGACGAGAGTCCCTGACGACTTGTGGCGGGATGAGCCATCGGTCTCTCAACCCACCGAGGATCCTTCTTCAAGGACCGACATAAAAGGTAAATGCGTAGCCGAGGAAGGTTACGAGACGGGATCTGGTATGGATGCTGAGGAGGTGAGGATGATGGGGGAGGGACTTCCCCGACTTGAGGTGAGATTGGAGGGGGCCACACGGACTATTGCGATCCCCATGGATCGGGATTTGCTGGTTGACACGGAGGACGTGGTCCCTTCTTTTGGTCCCATATGTTCTGATGTGGAGGGTAAAACCTTTGAAAGCGCCAATTTATCTGGGAGCATAGCCAGCCTCGCTCTTAGGGTAAGTTCTTGGATCCCTCTTCGTTTTTGTATGTAGACTTCAAAGCTTCGTTCTTATTCTTCATTTTCTGTTTTTCTTTCTTTCAGACTACGATTTTGGAGATTGAGAGCACCCGATGAGAGGAAAGGCGTAAGGCTATTTTTCAGAAGATGAAGCAGAAATATCGTGAATACCGTAACAAGCACCGCGAGATCTGTAGACGGTTCGGTGAGAGCGGCAATTTC
The DNA here is from genome assembly GCF_000390325.3 of Nicotiana tomentosiformis. Lineage (NCBI taxonomy): Eukaryota > Viridiplantae > Streptophyta > Magnoliopsida > Solanales > Solanaceae > Nicotiana > Nicotiana tomentosiformis. Next base: position 119,548,702 of record NC_090816.1, on the reverse strand, counting down.
CAGGCTCTCCGAGATGAACTGAAGGAGAAGGATGACGAGTTGGTAAGAGTCATTGGAAAATACAGCGTCCTTGAGGGGGCGTTAAGGGACAAAGAATAAGAGCTTGAGGTGAGTAAGGGTGTCGAGGCTCAATGTGCCAATCTTCAAGCCCAAGTGGTCTCATTGCGCGCCGATCTCGAGGAGTGTCAATTCAAAGCGGACGCCCTAAGTGGTGAGGTCGCTGAGAAGGTAGCAAACTTAAAGGAGGCGGAGTTAGTCCGATTGGGGGATGCGAGTAAAGCGGAGGCTTTGGAGATCATGATCCATATTCTTCATTCTGAGCGGGAGAGTGCTCTGGAGACGGATAGGCTCAGAGAGGAGCGACTTGATGAACGGATAGGGGAACTGGAAAAAGAGGCTTCATGTCTTTGTGATCGAGTTGCTACTCTCGAGATCGAGAAGGCACAGTTATTGGCTCAGACATATTCTTCCCGTACTTTTGCTTTTCCTGACATTCCTCGGGATTTGTACGAGGAATGAATTCACCCCAAGGCCCAGCTGGATATATTTAGAGATCTGATGGGGGCGGGAAATGTTTTAGAGTCTGACTTTGAGGATGCTCATGTTAAGGCACATGGAGCTCGGGTTTCTTGTGGCTATGATCCTGCTACACCGGAGGCTGGTGATGTCGAGGAGGGTGCGAGCGTGGATCAGATTGAACAGGACGCCTGGTATAAGGATGAGTATCCCGCTGGTGATGGCTAAGAGGCAGATGGAGATGGCCTAGGTGATCAAGCTGATGGCGCTGCTGGGACAGTCAACGATTAGTTGTTTTTTCTTTCCTTCTTTTTAGTTTAGCCACAGACTTGTGTATTTGTTTTGTGGGAGTGTTTTCGAGCCTTTGTAAAAAATATTCTACGTATGAAATGTTAGTTCTGTTACTCGTACCTGACTGTTTTTCTTCTGTTCGGGTTTGTATGCTTTTTTGATTTTGTTGCTTGGTTGCCCTAGTCATAATAACTTTGTTCAAGTAGTTTGAATGAGGTTGAAACAAATTCTTATGTTTGATTATGGCCGAGGGCCAGTAGGTGCTGGTTTGAATGAGGTCAAATACATCGCATATTTATTTATGGTCGAGGGCCGATTAGGTATTGATTCGAACGAGGTCGAACATCACCTATATTTAGTTATGGCCAGGGGATGAATATGTGTTGATTCGGATGAGGTCGAGTATAACCTATATTTAGTTATGATTGGGTTCTGAATAGGTGTTGATTCGAATGAGGTCGAATATAACCTATATTTAATTATGGCCGAGGGACGAATAGGCGTTGATTCAAACGAGGTCAAATATAACCTATATTTAGTTATGGCCGGGGGACGAATAGGTGTTGATTCGAACGAGGTTGAATATAAGCTATATTTGATTATGGACAAGGGCCGAATAGGCGTTGATCCGAATGAGGTCGAATATAACCTTTATTTAGTTATGGTCGGGGGTCGAATAGGTATTGATTCGAACGAGGTCGAATATAACCTATATTTAATTATGGCCGAGGGCCGAATATGCGTTAATTCGAATGAGGTCGAATATAACCTATATTTAGTTATGTCCGAGGGATGAATAGGTGTTGAGGCAACGTTGCTTTGGTTGTACGTTTGGCAAAAACATGGGTAAACTTCATGTATTTATGCTTTGTTCATACACTTAGAGAAATTTACATATTTTTCGGGCTGGCATTCCAGTCCCAGTTTATCTAGTCCCTTCATTGGTCGACTTGGAGAAGCATATTGAGAGGTTGAGCAACGAACTAGCCGTCTTGTGCCTCCGTCTGTTCGTATTTCAACTTGAAGTGTCCCATTCGTCGCCTCGTTAAAAACCTTCTTGAGAAAACCCAATTGGGAAAAAACTTGAGTGAGGGAAAAAAGAGTACGACTTGGAGGATTTTTTTCTTAAAAGTTGAAGTACTTGAGGTGTGTAATATTCCAATTGTTTTGTAGTCGCTTTCCTTCCATTGTTTCTACTGTGAATGACCCTTTGTTTGCCGTCGCCGTGATTTTGTAGGGGTTGTTCTAGTTTGTTCCTAGTTTTTCTTCTCGCTGGTCTCTGCTTGCTTGTGTTTTAGATTTGAGCACGTAGTCCCCGACTTTAAGTGGCGTGATTTTTGCCTTTTTGTTATAATAGCGTTCTGCTTGTTGCTTTTGGGCGACCATTCTCACGTAGGCCATATCTCTTCTTTCCTTGACTTCATTGAGTTACTGCATTCTACTGTCATCATTTTAGGGTCCGCTTTTGTGGGAGTACCTCAGGCTGGGCTCCCGACCTCGATCGGCATTACTGCATTAGTCCTATAGACTAAAAAGTATAGCATTTCTCATGTGCTCGTCTTTGGTGTTGTTCGGTAGGCCCAGAGTACTTCTGGTAATATTTCCAGCCATAGTCCCTTGGCGTCTTCGAGTTTCTTCTTCATGATATTCAGTATGGACTTGTTGGAGGATTCCACTTTCATGTTACCCGCGAGGTGATACGGTGTTGAGAGTATTCTTTTGATATGCCATTTCTCAAAAAATTCGATGATCTTTTTACTGTAAATTGGGGTCCGTTGTTGCAACTGATCTCTTTGGGGAGGCTAAAACGACATACAATGTTTTCCCATATGAAGGCGATTACTTCCTGTTCCCGCATTTGGGAGAATGCTCCTGCTTCTATCCATTTAGAAAAATAGTCAGTTAAAACCAAAAGAAATCGTACGTTACCTTGCCCCGTCGGGAGGGGGCCCACGATATCCATTCCTCATTTGATGAACGGCCAAGGGGAAGTGACTGAGTAGAGGTGCTCGCCTGCTTGGTGGATCATCGGGGCTTACTTTTGGAACTGCTTGCATTTTTTTACGAAATTTGCGACCTCTTTCTTCATGGCAGGCCAATAATATCCTGCCCGTATGAGGCATCTGACCAAAGCTCGATTGCCGGAATAAGCTCCACAATGGATTTCGTGGACTTCTTTAAGGACGCACCGTGTTTGATTTGGGCCTAAGCATTTCGCTAGGGGACTGTCATACGTCCTCTTGTATAGGTCGTTATGAATGATGATGTACCTGGCTGCTTGCATTCGAAGTTTCTTGGCTTCTTTTTTATCATCTAGGAGTACGCCATCCTGCAAATATGCAACAATACGGTTGCGCCAGTCCCAAGTCAAGTTTATAGTTCTTACCTCGATTTGATCTATCGATGAGTGGAGGAGGTGGACTACATTTCTTTCTCCGGTCGTAATGTTTTTGGTGGCTGCTGCTAATTTGGCAAGGTCGTCCGCCTCAGTGTTCTATGCTCAGGGGATCTGGTCGAGCTGACATTCGTCGAACTCGGGTAGTAGCTTGCAGATTTCGGTCTGGTACTTTTGCAACCTTTTCTCCTTGATTTGGAAAGTCCTTGTGACTTGATTGACCATGAGTTGAGAACCGTAGCGCAACCTTAGTCGCTTCGCCCTGTATTTGAGTGCTAGTTTCATTCCTATAATTACGGCCTCATACTCGTCCTTGTTGTTAGTCATGTATGGGCATCTTATGGACTGGCGAATCACTTCGCCTATTAGGACTTCGAGTACGAGTCCCAACCCAGATCCTGACGCGTTAGATGCACCATCGGTGTGCAGGACCCAGAGGTCTTGTGTTTGGGGAGAAGCGTGGACGACTTCTTTTTTGACTTCGGGTATTATTTTTGCATTAAAGTTGGCGACGAAGTCTGCAAGGACCTGTGACTTTATCGCTGTTCGCGGCCGATATGTAATATCGTGCTCGCTTAGTTTGATGGACCATTTGGCAAACCTACTTGATAGTTCGGGTTTATGTAAAATGCTTCTCAAGGGGAAAGTCATGACGACCGAGATGGGGTGGCATTGGAAATAAGGTCTAAACTTTCATGAAGCTACGACTAAGGCCACACCCAGTTTTTCAAGATGGGGGTATCTTGTCTCGGTGTCGACTAGTGTTTTGCTAATGTAATAGATGAGATATTGCGTACCTTTATTTTCTTGGACCAGGACTCCTCTCACAACTACTTCGGACACGACAAGATAGACGGGAAGGGGCTGTCCCGATTCCGATTTTGAGAGCAACGATGGCGAGGACAAGTACACCTTTAACTCCTTAAGAGCTTGGATGCACTCAGAGGTCCATTGGAGGCAATTTTCCTTTTTGAGTACGCCGAAGAACTTATGGAACCTATTGGAGGATCGTGAAATGAACCTCGAAAGGGCCGCGATATGGCCAGTCAACCTCTAGACCTGTCTTTTTGGTGGTCAAGTGCTCTGGTATCCCTTCGATGGCCTTGATTTGGTCGGGATTGACCTCGATACCTCGCTGCGACTCTAGGAAACCCAAGAATTTTCCTGAGGCCACATCGAATGCATATTTTTTGAGGTTCAGTTTCATGCCGTATTGCCTCAGTATGCCGAAGGCTTCTTTCAATTGGTCGATGTGATCTTCTTTACTTTTGGACTTGACCAACATGTCATCGATGTAGACTTCCATTATTTTACCGAGTTGATCTTTGAACATCTTTGTTACCAACCTTTGGTAAGTTGCCCCCGCATTTTTCAGTCCGAAGGACATGACCCTGTAGCAGTACGTCCCCTGGTGGGTGATGAAGGTGGTCTTTTCCTGGTCCTCTTCCTCCATGAGGATCTAATTATAGCCCGAGTAGGCATCCAAGAAACTCAGTAGCTCATGCCCGACTATTGCGTCGATGAGTTGGTCAATATGAGGTAATGGAAATGAATCCTGGGGCAAGCTTTGTTCAGTTCAGTGAAATCTACGCACATTCGCCACTTGCCGTTCTTCTTTTTCACCATGACCATGTTGGCGATCCATTGGGGGTACTTCGACTCCCTGGCGGAGCCATTTTCCAACAATTTCTCCACTTCTTTGCGTAGTGCATCATTAATTACGGAGTTGAATGTCACGACTCGAAATTTCCACCTTCGGGACTGTGATGACACCTAACATTTCACTTGCTAGGCAAGCCACCATTAGAATAATATTAGCCATTTTAAAATAATTTTAAATTAATTAATAACAAGGGAACCAATGCGGAAGTAAAGTCTGAAATGTAGTGAAAGATCCATAATAATAGCAGTGTCTAAATACCATCCCAAAATTGGTGTCACAAGTGCATGAGCTTCTAGAATAATACAAATAAAAGTCTGAATAAAATAAAATTGTCTAGAAACAAACACACAGCTAAAGTAAAGTAGACTGGGACTTCAGAACTGCGGACGCCGTGCAGTTATACCTCAAGTCTCCTCTGGTAGCTGAAATCCGAGCAAGTCTATGGTACGCCGCTGGGACCAACTCCGAAATCTGCACGAGAAGTGCAGAGTGTAGTATCAGTACAACCGACCCCATGTACTAGTAAGTACTGAGCCTAAACTCGACGAAGTAGTGATGAGGCTAAGACAGGTCACTTACATTAACCTGTACGCAATAATAGTAATAACCACAATAATATAATTAAATTAGATAACTCATTTTTAATAGTTGAAGCCAACTCACCAGTCATAACTAATTATTATTTTAACCAATTTCCGTTGCAGCGTGCAAACCGCTCCCACAATATATTCATTTTCAACCCTCCAATATATTTATTTTAATCAAGTATATATATAGACTTTTAAATAAGTCTGTTGCGGCGTGTATCCCAATCCCCCAATATGGACTTTTAATCAAGTCTGTTGCGGCGTGCAACACGATCCCCCAATATGGACTTTTTTAATAAGTCAGTTGCGACGTGCAACCCGATCCCCCAGTATATTTATTCACTTACCAATTCTTATAAACGAATTTGCCCCAATAAATGCAACAATTAGTATAAAATTATAAGACACCAAACATATAATAATTATAATTTATTCATGAAACAGACAATGACAAGTAGAAATTTATTTTGGAAATTACGGAGAAAATAGGCAGTTTAATATTTAATATACTAAATGTCAAGTAACAGTTAAGACACATAAATCAAATAACATGTAATAATTATTGCAGGAATTTAAGAATTAATATTTAACAAAGAATAGGAGAGAAATAATTATTATAACAATTAATTTGTATTTTAGAACAATTTATGATTTTCAAATAATTATGCAAAAATGGAAAATAGTTTAAAATGGGACGAATCCCAATTTTCAGAACTTAAGTTCTGTTTCTCGGATTTTTACCCTTCGCGAAGCACAAATTTGTGCTGTCTAATTTTTACTCTTCGCGAACGCGAGGGATACCTCGCGAACGTGAAGCTTGCCTGGCTTGGCCTTCTCGAACGCGAGCTGCCCTTCGCGAACGCGAAGGCAAATTTCTCTCTGGTTATTTCCGCGAACGTGAAGCTTTGCATCTCGACCCTTTGCGAACGCGTTCCCTCTGTTGCAAACGCGAAGAAGAAACCAAACATGCACCCAAGTCCTAAAACATCGTACGAACTTGCTCGCGCGATCAAATTGCCAAAATAACACCTAGAACGACGAATCAGACACCAAATCAAAGGAAATTTTTCTCACCAAATTCGGCAGACAAGTCATAAATATTATAGTGGATCTATACCGGGATCCGGAACCAAAATACGGACTCGATGTCAATAAATCCAACATCAGTAAATTCTTAAAAATTATTAAGTTTTCTAAATTTTAATATTTCATCAAAATTTCATATCTCGGGCTAGGGACCTCGAAATTCGATTACGGGTATACGCCCAAGTCCCATATCACGATACGGACCTGCCGGAACTGTCTAAACACTGATCCGAGTCCGTTTGCTTAAAATGTTGACCAAAGTCAACTTAGTTGAGTTTTAAAGCTCTATTTCACATTTTAATCCATTTTTCAGAAAAAAAACTTTCCAAAAAATTATACGGACTGTGCATGCAAGTCGAGGAATGATAAATAGTGATTTTCGAAGTCTTAGAACACAAAATTACTTATTAAATTTAAATATGACACTTTGGGTCATCACATTCTCCACCTATAAAACAAACGTTCGTACTCGAACGGAGTTAGAAAAAGTACCTGAGCTAGAGAAAAGGTGTGGATATTTACTCCGCATGCCCGACTCAGACTCCTAGGTAGATGCCTCTATCGGCTGACCTCTCCATTGCACTCGAGTTGAAGAATAACTCTTAGGCCTCAACTGCTTGACCTGCCGGGCTAGAATAGCCACCGGCTCCTCCTCGTAAGTCAAATCTTTGTCTAATATGACTGAGCTGAAATTTAACATGTGGGACGGATCACCATGATATTTTCGGAGCATAGACACATGGAACACCGGATGAACCGCTGATAAACTAGGTAGTAATGCAAGTCTGTAGGCTACTTCACCCACCCTTTCAAGAATTTCAAAGGGTCCGATATACCTAGGGCTCAACTTGCCCTTCTTTCCCAACCTCATTACACCTTTCATAGGTGAAACCCAGAGCAATATTTTTTCTCCAATCATGAATGCAATATCACGAACTTTACAGTCGGCATAACTCTTTTGCCTAGACTGAGTTGTGCGAAGTCGATCCTAATTAATCTTGACCTTATCCAAGGCATCCTGTACCAAATCGGTACCCAACAACCGAGCCTCTCCCGGTTCAAACCATTCAACTGGCGAATGACATCACCTTCCATATAATGCCTCATATGGAGCCATCTAAATGCTCGATTGGTAGTTATTATTATAAGCAAACTTCACAAGTGGCAAGAACTAATCCCAAGAACCTCCAAAGTCTATAACACAAGTGCGAAGCATATCTTCCAATATCTGAATGGTGCGCTCTAACTGTCCGTATGTCTGTGGATGAAATGTTGTACTCAACTCAACCCGCGTGCCTAACTCACGCTGTACAACCCTCCAGAAGTGTGAGGTAAACTGCATACCTCGATCTGAAATAATAGATACGGGCACACCGTGAAGGCGAAAAATCTCACTAATGTAAATTTCAGCTAACCTTTTTGAAGAATAGGCAACTACCACTAGAATGAAATATGCTGACTTGGTCAACCTGTCCACAATGACCCAAACTACGTCAAATTTTCTCTGAGTCTGTGGGAGTCCAACAACAAAATCCATAGTGATACGCTCCCATTTCCATTTAGGAATTTCTAACTTCTAAAGGAAACCACCAGGTCTCCGATGCTCGTACTTAACTTGTTGACAATTCAGACACCGAGCTACATATGCAACTATATCCCTTTTCATTCTCCTCCACAAATAATGTTGCCGCAAATCTTGATATATTTTGGCGGTACCTGGATGAATAGAATACCTGGAACTGTGTGCCTCTTCAAGAATTAATTCACGAAGCCCGTCAACATTAGGCACACAAATATGACCCTGCATTCGCAAAACTCCATCTTTCCCTACAACAACATGTTTGGCATCACCGTGACGCATCGTGTCCTTAAGGACAAGTAAATGAGGAACATCATACTGCCGCTCTCTGATGCACTCATATAAAGAAGACCGAGCGACTGTGCAAGCTAGAACCCGATTGGGTTCTGAAACATCTAACCTCACGAACTGATTAGCTAAGGTCTAAACATCTGCAGCTAACGACCTCTTACCAACCGAAATATACGCAAGACTGCCCATACTCACAGCCTTTCTACTCAAAGCATCAGCCACTATATTGGCCTTTCCGGGGTGATACAAAATGGTGATATCATAGTCTTTCAATAATTACAACCATCTTCTCTACCTCATATTAAGTTCTTTTTGTTTGAACAGATATTGAAGGCTATGATGATCAGTAAATACCTCACACGAGACACCGTAGAGATAATGCCTACAAATATTCAACGCATGAACAATGGCTGCCAATTCTAGGTCATGAACATGATAATTCTTCTCGTGAACTTTCAACTGCCGCGACACATATGCAATCACCCTGCCATCTTGCATTAATACTGCACCAAGCCCAATATGAGATGCGTAATAATATACCGTATACCTGAACCTGTGGGTAATACCAACACTGGAGCCATAGTCAAAGCGGTCTTGAGCTTCTAAAAGCTCAACTCACACTCGTCTGACCATCTGAATGGGACACCTTTCTGGGTCAGTCTGGTCAATGGGCTTGCTATAGATGAAAACCCTTCCATGAACCTACGATAGTAACCTGCTAAACCCAGGAAACTCCGAATCTCTGTAACTGAGGTAGGTCTAGGACAATTCTGAACAACCTTAATCTTCCTAGGGTCCACATTTATTCCTTCTGCCGATACAACATGCCCCAAAAAGGAAACCGAGCTTAACCAGAACTCGCATTTTTGAAAATTTAACATATAACTGATTATTTTTCAAAGTCTGAAGCACACTCCGAAGATACTTCTCATGCTCCTCTCGACAACTGGAGTAAATCAAGATATCATCAATGAATACAACCACAAAAGAATCCAAATAGGGCTTGAACACCCGATTCATCAAATCCATAAATGTTGCTGATTATTTGTTAACCCAAATAACATCACTAGGAATTCGTAATGCCCATATCGAGTCAGAAAAGCTGTCTTAGGGACATCAGATGCACTAATCTTCAACTGATGGTAACCAAACCTCAAATCGATCTTCAAAAATACCTTGGCACCCTGAAGCTGATCGAATAAGTCATCAATTCTTGGCAGTGGATACTTGTTCTTGATAGTAGCCTTGTTCAACTGCCGATAATCTATACACATTCGCATTGAACCAACTTTCTACTTTACAAATAATACTGGTGCACTCTAGGACGAGATACTGGGTCTAATGAATCCCGGATCAAGCAAGTCTTGTAATTGCTCCTTCAATTCTTTCAACTCTGGCGAGGCTATATGATATGGTGGGATAGAAATAGGCTGAGTGCCCGGAACCAAATTAATACAGAAGTTAATATCTCTGTCGGGTGGCATTCTTGGCAAATCTGCAGGAAATATTTCTGGAAATTCACGAACCACTAGTACTGAGTCGATATAAGGAACATCCGCATTGGGATCGCGAATATAAGCCAAATAGGCTAGATGCCCTTTGTCTACCATAAGCCGGGCTTTCATATAAGAAATAACTCTGTTGGCAGAATAACAAGGAGTTCCTTTCTACTCTAACCGAGGTAACCCCGACATGGCTAGGGTCACTGTCTTGGCATGACAATCCAATATAGCATGATAAGGTAACAACCAATCCATACCCAAGATGACATCAAAATTTACCATATCAAGAAGCAGAAGATCCATACTAGTCTCAAGACTAACGATAGTAACCACAAATGAATGATAAACATGATTTACTACAACAGAGTCTCCCACCGGTGTAGATACATACACAGAAGCACTCAGAGAATCACAAGGCACATCCAAATATGAAGCAAAATAGGATGACACATAGGAATAAGTAGATCCTGGATCAAATAGAACTGAAGCATCTCTATGGAAAACTAGAATAATACCTGTGATCACAACATTGGATGACTCGGCCTCAGGCTTAGCTAGAAAAGCATAAAATCAGGGCTGAGCCCCACCACTCTGAATTGCGTCCCTAGGATAGCCTCTAACTGGCTGGCCTCCACCTCTAATGGTTTGACCTCCACCTCTAATGGCCTGACCTCCACCTCTAGCTGGCTAGGCAGGCGGTGAAGAAATCAGTGCCGGTATGCTGGCACGAGAATCCTTCCGAGATCTATTACTCGCCAACCTAGGGAAATACCTCCTGATGTGACCAATGTTCCCACATTCATAACACCCATCCTGATGCCATGGCTGCTGAAGCTGAAGATGACCCGAATAGGCCGGATAACCGCTGTAGTAACTCTGGAGTGGTGGTGCACTGATAGGAGCTGAATGTGCACTAAATGCTGGCTGCCCATAGTAAGGCATAATAGGACCATGACTCTCCAAAGCACCGGGAGATGTATGAAGTGCTGAATGAAATGGTCTCGGAGGATGACCCCTACCAAAATTACTCCTGCCTCCAGACGAGGCACCACTGAAACCACCAAACAGACGAGGCCTCTTATCAAACCTGTGCCCTCTCTCCTGTGCAAGAACCATCTTGATCCTCCTAGCGACATTAGTAGTTGCTTGAAACAAAATCTCACTTCCGGTCTCCTTGGCCATCTGAAGCCTGATAGGATGTGTGAGTCCCTCAATAAACCTCCTCACTCTCTCTCCCTCAGTAGGTAATAAAAGGAGAGCATGACGGGCCAAATCCACAAAACGGGACTCATACTGAGTAACAGTCATACTGCCCTGCTGTAGACGCTCAAATTGTTTGCGGTAATCCTCTCTCAGTGTGATATGAAGGAACTTATCCAGAAATAGCTGAGAGAACTGCTCCCAGGTAAGTGCAGGCAATCCAACTGGTCTGGACAATGTATAATCTCTCTACCACCTGTTGGCGGAACCCGTCATCTGAAATACAACAAAATCAACCCCATTAGTCTCAATTATACCCATGTTCCGCAGCACCTCTTGGCAGCGGTCAAGATAATCCTGTGGGTCCTCAGGAGGTGTACCCCTGAAGTGAACTGGAAAGACCTTAGTAAACTTATCCAGTCTCAATAAGGACTCAAAAGACATGGCGGGGCTATCACCGGTCCGTGCCGTAATAACTGGCTGAACTACCCTAACTGGCGGGGCTGCTGGAGCTTAATTCTGGGGAGCCATCTGTTTTGGAACGGGAGTAGTGGGAGTCTGTACTCCTCCCCCAGCCTGTGAGATGGCTGGTACCACTGGAAATGTACCATTCTGGGTCATGCCCTCCATAAGACTCACCAAACAGACTAGAGCGTTCTGAAGCACTAGAGTAGCTATGAATCCTTCCGGGACCTGAATTGGTCCAACTGGTACATTATGAACTGGAACCTCCTCCTGAAGATCCACCTGAGGTTCTACAATAGGTGTAGCTGCTCGAGCTCTAAACTGAGCTTTACCTCTGCCTCGGCCTCTAGCACGACCTCGGTGTCGACCTCTACCCCTGACCATAGTTGCCATCGGGAGCTCTGGTCCCTGTCCATCGGTAGATATTACGTGTTCTCACCATCAACGAGAGAATAAGAGTAGAATGGTTTAATCATCGATGATAGAATAAAATCGCACGACAGAATAAGAAAGAAGTGATATTGTTCCTAAATTTCATAGCCTTTGAGAGATAAGTGCAGACGTCTCTGTACCGATCCTTCAGACTCTACTAAGCTTGCTCGTGACTCGTGAGACCTATGTAACCTAGTGCTCTGATACCAACTGTCACGACCCAAAATTCCCACCTTCGGGAGCGTGATGGCACCTAACATTTCACTTGCTAGGCAAGTCAACGTTAGAATAATATTAGCCATTTTAAAATAATTTTAAATTAATTAAAAATAGGGGAACCAATGCGGAAGTAAAGTCTGAAATGTAGTGAAAATCCATAATAATATCGGTGTAAATACCATCCCAGAATTGGTGTCACAAGTGCACGAGCTTCTAGAATAATACAAATAAACGTTTGAATAAAATAAAGCTATCTGTAAACAAACACACAGCTAAAATAAAGTAGACGGGGACTTCAAAACTGAGGACGCCGTGCAGTTATACCTCAAGTCTCCTCTGGTAGCTGAAATCCGAGCAAGTCTATGGTACGCCACTGGGACCAACTCCGAAATATGCACAAGAAGTGCAGAGTGTAGCATCCGTACAACCGACCCTATGTACTGGTAAGTGCTGAGCCTAACCTCAACGAAGTAGTGACGAGGCTAAGGAAGGTCACTTACATTAACCTGTACACAATAATAATAATAACCACAATAATAGAATTAAATCAGATAACTCATTTTTAATAGTTGAAGCCAGCTCAGCAGTCATAACTTATTATTATGTTAACCAATTTCCGTTGCAACGTGCAAACCGCTCCCACAATATATTCATTTTCAACCCTCCAATATATTTATTTTAATCAAGTATATATATAGACTTTTAAATAAGTCTGTTGCGGCGTGCATCCCGATCCCCCAATATGGACTTTTAATCAAGTCTGTTGCGGCGTGCAACCCGATCCCCCAATATGGACTTTTTAATAAGTCTGTTGCGGCGTGCAACTCGATCCCCCAATATGGACTTTTTAATAAGTTTGTTGTGGCGTGCAAACCGCTTCCACAATATATTCATTTTCAACCCTCCAATATATTTATTTTAATCAAGTATATATATAGACTTTTAAATAAGTGTGTTGCGGCATGCAACCCGATCCCCCAATATGGACTTTTAATCAAGTCTGTTGCGGCGTGCAATCCGATTCCCCAATATGGACTTTTTTGATAAGTCTGTTGCGGTATGCAACCCGATCCCCCAATATATTTATTCACTTACCAATTCTTATAAAAAAATTTGCCCCAATAAATGCAACAATTAATATAAAATTATAAGACACCAAACATATAATAATTATGATTTATTAATGAAACAGACAATGACAAGTAGCAATTTATTTTGGAAATCAGGGAGAAAATAGGCAGTTTAATATTTAATATGCTAAATGTCAAGTAACAGTTAAGACACATAAATCAAATAGCATGTAACAATTATTGCAGGAATTTAAGAATTAATATTTGACAAAGAATATGAGATAAATAATTATTATAACAATTAATTCGTATCTTAGAACAATTTATGATTTTCAAATATTTATGCAAACAATTAATTTGATGACGTATAGACACTCGTCACCTCGCATATACGTCGTTCACATGCAATTCACATAACAAATAATTTAAGGGTTCTATTCCTCAAGTCAAGATTAACCACGACACTTACCTCGCTTTGCAATTTCAATCAATTATTCGACCACAACTTTTCCTTTTGACTTTGTCTCCAAAAGCGTCAAATCTATTCACAAACAATTCGATATACTCAATATGAATCATATGAATTAATTCTATTTGAATTTACTAATTTTTCGGATAAAATCCGAAATTCACTTTAATGGAATTGCTAACTTACCCCAATGTTTTTTCGTAAAAATCGCCTTACCCGAGCTCAAAAATGGAAAATAGTTGAAAATGGGACGAATCCCATTTTCCAGAACTTTCGTTCTGTTTTTCGGATTTTTACCCTTCGCGAACGCGGTCAGTGCCTCGCGTTCGTGAAGCACAAATTTCTGCTGTCTAAATTTTACTCTTCACGAACGCGAGGGATACCTCGCGAACGCGAAGCTTGCCTGACTTGGCCTTTGCGAATGCGAGCTGCCCTTCGTGAACGCGAAGGCAAATTTCTCTCCGGTCATTTCCCCTTCGCGAACGCGAAGCTTTGCATCTCGACCCTTCGTGAACGCGTTCCCTCTATCGCGAACACGAAGCACAAAAATGTGCCAGTCCTATTTGCTCTTCGCGTTCGCGAGAGTTCCTTCGCGAACGCTAAGAAGAACACACCAGAAGCTTGAAGTTTGCGGAAACCAGATTTTTCAAAGTTCAAAATCATCCCGTGGCCTATCCGAAACTCACCCGAGCCCTCGGTGCTCCAAACCAAACATGCACCCAAGTCTAAAATCATCATACGAACTTGTTCACGCGATCAAATCGCCAAAATAACACCTAGAACGAAGAATCGGACACCAAATCAAAGGAAATTTCAAGAAAACTTTAAAACTTATATTTTTACAACTAGACGTCCGAATCACGTCAAATCAAATTCGTTTCTCACCAAATTCGGCAGACAAGTCATAAATATTATAGTGGACCTATACCGGGTTCGAAACCAAAATACAGACCCGGTGTCAATAAATTCAGCATCAGTAAATTCTTAAAAATCATTAAGCTTTCAAACTTTTAATTTTTCATCAAAATTCCATATCTCGGGCTAGGGACCTCGGAATTCGATTCCGGGCATACGCCCAAGTCTCAAATCATGATACGGACCTACTAAAACTGTCAAAACACCGATCTGAGTCCGTTTGCTCAAATTGTTGACCAAAGTCAACTTAGTTGAGTTTTAAAGCTTTATTTTACATTTTAATCCATTTTTCACAAAAAAATATTATACGGACTGCGCATGCAAGTCGAGGAATGATAAATAGTACTTTTTAAAGTCTTAGAATACAAAATTACTTATTAAATTTAAAGATGACACTTTGGGTCATCACATTGAACTTACGCCTAACCTGCCTCACCGGGGAGTAGAGTGGATCGACGTTCAATTTGTGCGTGGCGATGTCCTTTGGGATACCTGGCATATCTGCACGGCTAAAAGCAAACAAGTCCGCATTAGCATTTAAAAATTCACAAAACTTACCTGGTTCCTAAAGTTTGCAGCCGATGTGAGCTTTCTTGTTGTGTTCGTTGCTGTCTATTTGAACGGGATCAAGGTCCTCTATGGTCGATCATGAGGCCTCGGCCAAATCGGGGTCTCTGATAACATCCTCGCTGTCGTCGCATACCGACCTCAACCTTGATAATTCCTATGCCTTTTTTTCTTTATCCTTTGTTTGTTGGGTGGCCGTACAGTCTAGGGCGATGCGGTAGCATTACTGGGATATGCGTTGCTCCCCTCATATACTGAATATTCCTCATGGAGTCGGGAATTTGATGACTTGGTACAGGATGGAGGGGATGGCCCTCATGGTGTGGATCTATGGCCGCTCTATTATGGCTTTGTATGCCGTGTCATGGTCTGTTATGTGAAATATGGCTTCCAAAGTGATGCCACCCACTAAGACGGGGATTGTGATCTCGCCGGATGTTTGATCAACTGCATTGTTAAAGCCTGTTAGTGTGATGCATCGTGGCACTATCTTGTCCTCGAGTTTCATTTGTGCGAGTACTCGAGAATGGATAATACACGCGCCACTCCCATCGTCCACCATAACCCGTCTTACGTCAGTATCTAAAATTTGTAAAGTGATAACAAGAGCATCATAGTGAGGGAAAGCCAAACCATCAGTATCTGACTTATCGGAGATGATACTTTCTTCGAATTCATCATACTGTTCGTGGGTGATCGACCGTTTGAGCTTGTGGGTTGTGGTGAACTTCACACTGTTGATGGAAGCATCATCTTTGACACCGATGATCATATGGATGGTGCGGGTTGGCAAGGGTGGTTTCGGTGGCCCCTTATGTTGTTTACGTCCCCTAGCAAAGTTAGTCCTTCCCTGATCGCTCGGTAATTCTTTGAGGTGTCCTTGTTGTAGCATGTTTACGACCTCATGTCTTAGGGTGATGCAATCTTCGGTTTTGTGTCCTTGCTCTTGATGGAACTCGCAGAGGGCATATGATTTTCTGGTATCCGGGTCCGACCTCATCTTTTGTGGCCACTTCACCTTTGGTCCAAGCTTCTCCAAGGCGTAGACTGTCTTTGTAGGAGACACGCAAAAATTGTGAGCGGATAATAAAAGGGGCATACCTCTTTCATTCCAGTAAGTCCCTGTTCTTGATCGGGGTGGGCCTTCCTCATGACGGGAGGAGGATGTGGCAGTGGTTCTGACGTATGGGAGATTCTGTTATGGGTTGGGTCGTAGAGCTACTGGATCCCTCCTGATATCATTTCTTCGATCTTTTCTGGATCCGGCTTGTACCGAGGTCAATCGATGAGTTGGACCATTGAGCTCGTCCTCGTCTGCTCGGACCTCGACACAATATGCATTGTGTATTTCATCCCAAGTAGTTGGGGGGGGGTACTTCATAAGCCGACTTAATAATTTTCTGGTTTCCCTCAAACCATTTTTGCTCAGCCTGTTATGAAAAGCTGCTACCGCTATTCCTTTCGATAAATTTGGCAATGTCATCCTTACTTGGTAAAAACAGGCGAGGAAATCCCTCAGCCCCTTCCCAGAGACTGCTTAATTGCAAAGATGTCGTTTACTCTCGCCTCAGACTTCTTGGCCTCGGTATGGGCCATTACGAACCTATCGGCCATTTCCTCAAAGGTCTCGATGGAGCGTGTATGCAGTTGTGAATACCAGGTCAATGCGCCTCCCGTGAGGATTTTGCCGAATTTCTTTAGCAGAATGGAGGATACTTATTCTTTGGCGATGTCATTTCCCTTCACGGTGGTGACATATATGGTCACATGATCTTCGGGGTTAGTTGTGCCGTCGTATATTTTTAGATATGGTAGCATCTTAAAGGTCTTTGGTATGGCATGTGAGGCAGCACCATCACTGTATGACTGATCGACGAACCAACCGACATCCCTCTTCGGTAATATCTTAGGGGTGCCCGGTATTTTATCGATCCTTTCTTGGTGTTCTCTCATTTGGCCCCGAAGCGCCTTGTTTTCATTTTTCATTTCCTCAATTCTTTTCAGAATGGCCGGGAGAGCATCGTCACCTGCATTGTTAACAACACTGTGAGTGATACCTATCGTCGTGAGAGGAAGGGGATGTTGATCCTGTTGCTCGTCCACTGGTGGCGTAACACAGGTTCTCGCATTTTCTGCGACCGTATCCCGAACGTGCTTATGGAGGATGCTGGTTAGGGTCAGTGTATCAGTTAGCCAGGCCTCAAGGAGCTTCTTTATCGCTGGTGTTGCCTCTTCTCCCACAGATGTGGAGGCTGTCTTACCAAGAGATTTTGTGATACGTTAGTAACCAGTGGCGACTGTAGATCTAGACGAAACTAAAAGACTTACTAGAAGATCCGCACAGATGGCGCCAAATTGTTTGACCAAAATGAGTAACTTTCGGCTAAACTATTAAATTTAAGTAATACTGAGTTAAATATAGTTAAGGATAATAACATTAGATACAAATATTGAAAGCGTGTAGGAAACGGGGACAAATCCCGTAAAGGGTTGATGTTAATAAATACAAAATATTCTTAAGGTATGGGTAATAAAGGAGGTGTAACTAGCAATAAATAGTGATAAATGTCATTTAAGTAAATGGGGAGAATGATTTACCCAATAATGGATAGATTAGACGAATATTTATCCTGACAATGATGAGTGACAAAAAGACCTAAGATTTATTTGAACAATCCTCGGATCTAGTGGAAAGGTGTTGATTAATATGAGCAAGAATCTTTATCAAAATATAATATTTGTATTTTTATCAGATAGAGGGAATCTTCTTCTCAAAAGTGTTCTTATCAAATGAATATTACTCCCTTCTATCCCTTTCCTTTTCCCCTTACATCTTTGATACATATCCCTAGCAAACCCTAATAGTACAAGTGCAGAGAATATTCACTAGAATATTCTTGTGCAGAGACTTATTTCGAAAACTAGCCGAAATTCCTGCCTATATCGATCTAATCCCAGTGGGGCACGATATAGTACAAATACACCGTCTTGGGTATAGCATCGGCTAGTTTTTGAAATAGAACCGTGAGGCCTCTTTTGGCCGTTGGAACTGAGATGTGACATAATGATATCTTTCATAATACAGTGGTAGGTCAAACCTCAGCAAGGATGCTGGGTTCCTATACGAGGTTGAGCGTAATAGTCCATGTACCGCTAGCAAATTGAACTCGCAAGAGGATTCACTGTAAAGCTTACAAATGAATCCCATATTAAAGTGTGAAGGAAAGGTCGTGGACAATATAAGGGCGAGTTCAAGATTCTACTATTGAGTTAAAATTTTGCGCAACACCTGGTTTGTACGTTACTATTTAACATGTATCCACTTTTTTAAAATTATTTAACTTGTACACAATTTTAATAAACTTCAAACAAAGTATATTACTTTCTCCTCCTCTCTTCTTCTTTCTTTCTTTCTTTCTTTCCTCCTCCTCCTCATCCTCCTTTCTTTCTTTCTTTCTTTTTTTTCTTTCTTTCTTCTTCTTCTTCTTCTTCTTCTTCTTCTTCTTAATTGTTTAAAATGTAGAAGAAGAATTTGTTGCCAAAATATTTTTTTAACGTGAAGGTTTGAATGGTGAGTGGAACTTATGTCAGATTTATTGTTGTTTAATAAAAATAACTCTAGAACATTGACAAATTACCATTTTTAGGAAATGGGATTGTTAGATTTGTTATCATTCTGATAAATTAATGATTGAAGTTTGTTTTTATGATATTTGAAACTTCTATTTTAGATTTGAGATCATTTAAAATAGATTTGAGCATTGAATCGTGTGTTAGATTGTTGAAATTTGAAGAACAAAAAGATTCAACTCAACAACTGAACTTTAGATGAAAACGTCGTAAGTGCATACAAAAATTAGCTGCACTTTAGACGCATACGTCTTAAGTGCATCTTAAGTGCTAACGTCTTAAGTGCAACTAATTTTTTGCATGCACTTAAGACGTTTTCATCTTAAGTACAAAACTTGCTTAAGATGCACTTGAGACGTATGCGGTATCTGAAGTACACTTAGTTCTTTATATGTAGTTAAGACGTTTACGTTTGAAGTCCCTAACTTCAGACTATGTTCGTAACTTCAGACGTGAATAGTGTTGCTTCAGTCACGTACGTCTGAAGTTGTGTATGAAAGTGTGTAGAGTTGTAAAACAATTTTGAACTTAGGGTACAACTTAAACAATAGCCCAAAATTGGGTACTTGTGCACTTCCTGCTCCTTTTGAATTAAAGCCCAACGAAACAAAATCATGATGCCCAAAGTGGACGTTACCTTGGCGGTTGACTTAGAACAGTAAATATGCCCTTGGGCTCTAGTTAACCTTTTGTTCCTCAAATCAACCCCTTTCAAAAAATTATTTAATTTACTGGTTGATTCTATATCACTGTGGTACCTAAGTAGCAATGGCAACAAAAGAAGAGTACGGTATTGCTACATCGGGAGTACAAATTAGTTCAGATTTAACATAAAAACAATAAAATACCATGTCGCAAATACTAAACATGCCAAATAAACACTATACTTTTCCAACTTATAGTTTAAGGTTAGACTAACATGTTCTAAATTCACAATTTAGAAGGTGCAAGCACCATATAACAGCGCATATTTCTTCTTTTTTGTACATAGAATAGGTTTAGAGAAGCTCTTATCGACAGATACAACTTCAGAATTAAACGTGCACGTTAACATGCATATACGTTGGTCTGCACGTGAATGAGATGCAAATAGGCATTGCCTTTATTTGTATAAACTACACATCCTTAATAAATTAAGTGATAGAATTTCTAAAAAAAATTGGGTTTTAATTAATAAGTACTAATATTTGACTTTTTAAGTATATGATCTATCATTACAATACCAGGATGCTTTTTGATCGCATTGTTTTTTATGCAGTTCCTACAGTGTTTGCCTTAAATGCTTCCGGGGCAGGCAAATTAGAAATTACTTTTGTCAAAAAACACACACTAATATTTCAGACAATAATAGTAACTTAGGTATTAACTAGCTATACTCCTATTCATATAGGTCTGCTGCCTGAGGCGGATTTAGCCTTAAGCATATGAGTTCTCGTGAATCCAGTAATTTTTATTCATATTTTGTATTTGTATTAATAAACACAGTTATTATTGTACATATAACTCGAGGTCGCTGTCTGTCGTGACCCTAACTCCATGTTATGATTCATATCAATTAGTAAATACAAATATCGTTTCTACCAAAAATGCAAGGAAGGGAGGAGGAGAAAAAAGGCAGATCCGGTACACTAAGCTCTCGCTATGCGCAGGGTCCGGAAAAAGGTCGGGCCATAACAACCTATTATACGCAGCCTTACCCTAAATTTCTGCAAGAGGTTGTTTTCACGACTCTTATAAAAGCTAATTATAAGGATGAAGGTAGTAAGAATATACAACAACAAGAACAAGAACAACAACAAACCCAGTTTAATCCCATAAATGGGGTTTGGGGAGGGTAGTGTGTACGCAGACCTTACCCCTACCTCATAGAGATAGAGAGGCTATTTCCGATAGACCCTCGACTCAAGGAATAATGGAGATAAAGCAACCAAGTAGGCAGTAGCAAAGAATAGTAACAACAATGTAATATGGTAACATGCACGAATGACACACTATGTAATAATAAAGAACCATGAATAAGAAATTACAAAAATAGTCCTAGTACTACTGGTCAACCTAGGAGGAATACACTACTATCTGTCAACCTACAACCCTGATC
Source organism: Nicotiana tomentosiformis (assembly GCF_000390325.3). Classification (NCBI taxonomy): domain Eukaryota; kingdom Viridiplantae; phylum Streptophyta; class Magnoliopsida; order Solanales; family Solanaceae; genus Nicotiana; species Nicotiana tomentosiformis. The sequence goes on along the minus strand of NC_090816.1, from coordinate 119,527,727 downwards.
CTCGACCTCCATCCCTTCCTAGCGTAGGCCATATCCTCGATAAGCTGAAGCAATGACATGTCCTGTCTAATTACCTCTCCCCAATACTTCTTAGGCTTGCCCCTTCCATTCCTCAGACCCACCATGGACAACCTCTCACACCTCCTGACCGGAGCATCTATATATGTCTCTCCTATTCACATGCCCGAACCATCTCAGCCTTGATTCTCACAACTTGTCTTGCACAGATACCACTCCTACCTTGTCCCTAATAATTTCATTCCTAATCCTTTCTTTCCTGGTATACCACACATCCATCTCAACTCCTTATTTCAGCTACTTTCATCTTCTGGAAATTGGACTTCTTGACGGGCTAACACTCAGTTTCATATAATATAATCGGTCTAACCACCACTCTATAGAATATAGCAGTTTCTAAATATTTAGACTAAGAGCACAACAATGGATCTGTAAAATAATTACACTCTAAAGTTAGGAGTAATGAAATCAAATGTGATGCATTTCTGTATCTTTGGCTTCGGAAGTCAATTATCAATTAATTTCTTTTTGTGATAGCTTATTTTGTGGATTTCCTTGACTAAATAGAGGAAAGATTAAATTGTTTCGAGTTAGATTCTGTCTAAATATATTTCTACTTGCGTAGCTTCTTTTAATTTCTTTTCTTTATTATTAACCAACAATAAAAGTGAAGTTTCAATCAAAGATTATAACAAAGAATATTTCAAAATTCGATACTTGAGATTGTCCCATTATATATATATATATATATTAAAAGCACGAAGTCCCTTATTAAAATGTCGTTCGCCTTTTTTATTTACCCTTTAAAAATAGAGTTCACACTAAATAAAATAGTCATTTAATTTTTTTTTTAATATTTAAGTATTTAAAATCTACTAAGTTTTATTTACCAAATCCTTCCTTATTTGCACTGGGTACAAAATTCTAATATTTAAAACTTAAAAATCTATTTAGATTTCACCATTTTAATTAAACACAAACGTAGAATAAACACATAAAATTGATCACTAACCTAAATATCTCAACTTTTATGCAAATTACCTTACACATATAAAACAATTGACGATGGAATAATCATTAAAAGATAATGAATACTTATGTAGGCCTACTTATATAATTAAATAAGAAAACATATATAAATATTGTAGCTATATATGTCATATAGGAGTGCTAAAATAAAAATACACTCATGTACTAATTAAAAATAAGAAAATATCGCATATATAGGAAAATATCAAACTTCTGCAGGGCAGAGTGTCTTATTTTATTGAGTAATTAAATTATTAAGATTAGTAATCACTATATATATATATATATATATATTTCTTTTCTTATAATAACTCGAACATAATTTTTAATATAAGATTTATATAATTCTTTTAAAATTTTATACTCATTAAGCGGAAGTACATGCGCAACACGAGTACCCTAAAAACTAGTATATATATATATATTCGAAAATAAAACAAGTTTGTTTCATTAATAATTAAGTAGGTAAAGTATATATACCAGTGCCTATAAAACTAAAAAGCAACAAATTAAATTAAAAGTTATAATAAAGAAATCATTTATCTAATTTTAAACTCATTCTCAAATGTGACAACTGGAGTTGTGCAAAGTCTTCAAGTTTACTAAAGATGCACATTTGTTTCCTGAACCCATTAAATATTTTCAAGAGTATTGATAAGTTTTCTCAATCATAATACCGAAATCTTGACCTTCTAACAAATGTGAAAACACAATATGATTCCAATCTTATAAATGATGATTTTTAAAAAATGCAACTAAAGATAAAATAAATGAGGATCATGCCTCTTTTTTTAAATTGTTTTTTGACAAAAGTTTCAAATGTCTATATATTTTATCTGAGTCTTTCTGTAAGTCAAACTATCTTTGGAATCTCTTAAGACAATTTTATTTTGACTGTATTCTAATTCAACGTTCTAATATATCTCTAATCGGCTACCAATTAATTAACTTTTATCCCAAGGTGAAAAAAAGCTGTCACATAATCTACACTCATATTACAAGCATACTATATATATGTTACTTTTTTCCAATAAACAAACATCAATTTCTTTTTTTCTTCAATTTATTTTGCAAGAAAAAACATGGCAGAATCTAACTATGTTAGCCTCCGTGACCTTTTGAAAACCCACCCAGTCAATTTACCAAAATTCAAAAATGCAACACCATCATTTTTTATGCCTTCTCCAGAAAACAGTGAAGAATCTAATGGTATTTTCTTTTTTTTTTAAAAGTTTACTTGAATTTTCTATGAAGTTTGATTTATGTATAAAAGAATGCTTTTACTTTGATTGATTAAACTCCAGTTAGGGAACGCTTCCTTATTTAACGGGCATAAGCAGCGCAAATCTAGAATAGTCAGACCTATAGAAATATTTTTGATACTGAATGCATAAAGTAAAACAAAAAAGAACATTGACAAGGATTACTTCTATTTTATTGTTTTTAATATTTTTTTTTGTTCTTTTTATGATTTTCAGAAGTTATTAAGGCAGATGAGGAGGAAGTAAAAAATAAGGAAACAAATGAAGTGGAAGGAGAGGGAGAAGGAGAAGGAGAAGGAGAGAAGGTGGCAAGAAAAAGCCACAGAGGCAACAAAACAAAAGTCAAAAAGATTTTCCTCTTAAAGAGGGACAGAAGGCAGCAAATGAAGTGGAAAAGCATGTCTTAAGAATTTATGTTTATGTTGAAGTTATGTGCCATTTGGTTTCTATTTTTCAAGATTTTCTCCTATGGAACCCCTAGATAATCGTAAACACCAAAAAGGGCACTTGTTATCGAGTTTTACATGGTCATTTATGATCAAATCTATATATCTATGCAATTATTATCATCTTATTTTAAGGGTTTTATGTTTGTTGGAATTGATTCGATAGTTTTATTGCAATTTTGTTGATCTTACTCTTTCATTTTCATCCCTAAAGCCTTAAAGATTCAATCCAACCATAGGTTTCTCTTGATATTAACGTAACTTTTAATAGTATGTCTGAAAATGAAAAATAAAACCGAGTATTAGACCAAGAAAATAATACAGGTTGAGCAATATAAAAATACTACTCCGTTAATTATTATTGAAAATTTTCAAAACTTCCTTTATTGGAAAGGGGCTCGCAAAGCTTATTATTATTTTGAATTTTTATTTTATGATTTTGGCCCCTACCCCTGTTAAAAATTAAATATTTCGATACTTTAGTAGGTTACTAAAAGTATTTGTCAGTCTTAGATGATTATGGTGAATCACATATAAATTATGTACCGAATTAGACCAGTGTTGTCAAATACAAAAAAGGTAGAAAATTGCCACGGGCTTAAGAGGATTTTTAGTGCAAAGCGCAATTAAAGAGCATGCTTCAGTGAAAAAGGGCACAAATCAAGAAAAGAAAAATATATACATGTTATGAATAAGAATTACTATATAAACATATGACATTTATATGGGTAAAAACATTAAAAAATGCAATTTAGTGAAATGCATGAATTTTAAAATAACAATGTCAATCAAATTTAAATTCCATATATATTTCTAATTTAGATGCAAAGATCATTTTTTTAGTTTCTAAGTGTGATTTAGTGACTAAACAAGATCAACTTCTTGACCTTTATTCCCGTCAATAAGAACTAAAATACTTATAATAAATAACGTTGTCTTATCAATTTATCTATATCTATAACTATACTATACTATATGAAAAGTACGAAAGTTCTTAATGAAATCGCCTTTTTATCTTATTAAAACATAATTTATATTGGACTAAATTGATAATTCCTTATTAGATGTGTATTTTTTATTATTATTTATGTTAAGAACTCTAGGAATGCTTTCTTTTTACCTTTTCTTATTTTATAAGAATTTTACGAATACATTTTGTAAGGAGGTATAATTTTATTTAGAGAACAATATATTAAACACAGAATAAAAACTAAATTACAATACATTCCTCTAATTTCATGTCATCGAAGGTACACTTTATCTAAAAAGAATGACTAAACATGAAATAAAAAATTACAATTCTTTGTTTGGTTAGTTTAATATCACTAATCTTCTTTATATTCAGAGATTTAAATATTTTTTAATCTTTATTTTACGTCTCCCATATATTATTTAATAATATTTATGTAATTTTAAAAAATATATATACTCACTGATAGGATACATGCACGAGTTGCAACACGCGTAGCATAAGATTACTATAGTAATTTAAAAATTATGTTTTTTTTCCAACCAAAGAAATTAAATACCAACCCTACTTTGCACCGAGCTGTAAAACTTAAGCGTAACTCAAACGCAACTTTTATGTCTTCTTAAGATTGATAAAATCTGAATTAATAACAAGAATAAGCTTGGGGTCCTCTACCAGTAATTCTTGGTCAAATAAAAAGATAGTTTTATTACATGGTCAAAATTCAGCAAATCCTATTATGGATTATTAAAATCGATAATCCAACGAATTACTATATAAAATATATACTTTATATCTCTTTTTGATTGGCAAGAAGCTTTATGAAATGGGAGGAATTTGGTTTATGAAGTTCAAATGGCACTTCTAGGCCCGAATCTAGTTTCTTTAATATGGTCTATCCAAAATCGTAGTTTGAATATTCAACTACCTCTCTAGGGATCAAAATATTCGTATGTGAGTTTAAAATCTGTGGTTCCTTAATTACAAGTATCTAAAAACTCTTATATCGATTTTCCAATAATCAAAACAAGAATTAGTTTATTATGTGTCAAGCGTCCTACTATCGTTCTTACTTTTTTGTTTTAAAATAAGCTTCCCAGTCTTGTACTAGGTTGTATTATGTCCAAAAAGATACAATAAAGAGGGGGATTTGGCCTAAACCTCTTAACAAAGACTGTGTAGTTCCAACTGTTAGAGTCATACACAGACGAGAAATATACAAAAGGACAATTAGCTTACAAAGAAATTAGCCCTGTCATATCTGATTCTTATGCTAGGTAGTTGCCACTTATTTAATTGATAAGCTCCCATAGCATCTCTTAGAAGATCCTGGAATTGAAACATCACAGATTCTTGTTGAGTAGCGGAGGCCATCTTTGCAAGTCCACCGGCCACCTAATTAGCCTCTCTGAAACAGTGCATTACATCAAAATTAGACTGTGATAGCAACTGGAAAGTTTCATCTATCACAATCTTTATTTTTCCATTGTCCACATATATGTTCTTAAGCATATTCACCACAATAAGTGAATCCAGTTCTAAATCCATCTCTGTGTAGCTATTATTCAGGCACCACTCAGTTCCAAACCTAGCAGCAATAGCTTCTGCCAGGTTGTTACTGCAGCAGCTAAGTGTTATGGCAAAAGCCATAATTAGTCTCCCTTCATGATCTCTTAGAATGCCTCCAGCTCTTACTTGTCCACTCCCCTGTATATAACTCCCATTTGTGTTAAGTTTGTACCTACCTTCTACCGGCAACTGCTATAAGACAGTTATGCTTTTTGGTATAGGCCTTAACCTTTCTACCATATCACACATATTGCACCAGGACTGATCCATAGAGCAGCTAGGAAATGCCAATTTCATAACTGTTGTAAGGATTTAAGAAATTTCACGTTTAATAGGGATATATACCATTCTCCTCTGATTACCAAATTTACATGAACAAAAGCCTTTCCAGATTTCCCAGCATATAACCACGGAAGTGACTTGCAAAACCATCCTATGGACATAGTTCTTTGGCTTGATACTGAACTAGTTATTAAAAACCTGTGCTACAGGTATCAGTTGATGTTTAATTCCCAGTGGTGCTCCAAAGAAATTCCACATATGTCTTGCTACATCAATCTCAACAAATACATGTTGCATGGCTCTAGACAACAAAAGCATCTAGAAACCAATTTTTTTTCCAAATCTAGCTAAAATATCATCTAAAGGAAATTTTCTTTTAATCATTCTTCATACAAAAAATAATATCTTGAAAGGAATTTTCTTATGCCAGAGTTTCTTTAGGAAATGACTATGTTGACCCCTCTCTCTACAACTATCCCAGATCGATTTGTTTGTAAACTTTCCGTCCGAGGACGGCTCCCATACTGCATAATCCTGCTGATTACATTTACCTATATCAATAGTTTTGATATGTTCTACCATATTCCTAGATAGGTATCTCGCAAACTTCCTTATGTTCCATTCTTTCTGATAGAGGAAATCAGCCACCTTAATATTATTGGATCTTGAAGGATACGGTTCTAGATTGGCTAAAGCTCCTTTACCCGTCCAGTTATCCCACCAAAAATTTGAGTTACCTTTGTTGATCACCCATTTTATGTTTTTTCTGTGTGCTTGACGAGCACAAAATACACACTTAAATTGTGTTCACTAGCCAAAGATAATATAGTATAATATCGTGTCCACAAGGATTGGATTTAAATAATGTTCTCGTAATTTGTAGCTAGATTGCTATTAGGGAGAATCAACAATTGAGATTTATATGATTAATAATTAAATTAACTAAGAATCTAAGGCTATTGACTAATGACAATCGCAACAAAGGTAAGCAAGGAAGTTATCAATGAGAGAAAATAGGATTTTGACGGAATAAGTGCAAGATAATTGTTGTCACGACCCAAAATCCAACTAGCCGTGATGACACCTAACCCAACCCGTTAGGTAAGCCAATTTATAAATATCTGATTCAAATAATATTTAACTGACCCTATTAAACTCCCCAAGGACTGATAGTACAAATTATGAGCTTCTAATAATAGAATTTACAAAACTGGTATGAAATAATACATCATCTGTTCAAAATGTACATGAACAGATTGTTATAAATCTAAGGCTATCATGAATAAGAGGCAGCTACAACCGGAACGCAAGTACATCTTCAGATCCAGCTCTCAACGAACACAACAACATCAACATCTAATATCTACACGCAAGGTGCAGAAGTGTAGTATGAGTACAACCGACCCCATGTACTCAATTAGTAACAAACCTAACATTAGGTTGAAAGTAGTAACGAGCTTGCACCAAGGCCAGAGTCCACTCCAATAACCAATAATATCTCATAACAATACAATTTAAAGCAACACAAGTAATAACTCAATAATAGAATGCTCAGCTCGTATACAATTCCGGAAAATAAATATTTTCTTTTCAAGTATAATAGTAAAACTCAAATCCTTTGCCGAAAATCACCAAAAATATGTGTAAGTCTGAAAACTATGATTTTTCCAAAAATTCCTTTCAACAATAAATAAGATGTTTCATTTTCTTTCCACATAGCTAGTGAAAAATGCATCACTATGCCCATATGCCAATATGTGTGAGAAATCATGAATGACGTGATACCGTACAACATGAGAAAAATGCATCTCTGTGCACGCATGTCAAGTGTGCATGTCAATGCGATGCACCTCAGTTATAAAACCATATGCATACTCTCAGAGTATCATTTCACTCAGTCCTCCCAGTCACTCAATCTTATCAGTCACTCAGTCCTCCCAGTCACTCAATCCTCACAGTTACTCAGTCCTCCCAGTCATTCAATCCTCACAGTCACTCATGCCTCATAGTCACTCAATCCTCCCAAGTCACTCGGCACTCGCGCTCGACACTCGCAGTCGGCACTCGCACTCAGTAGGTACCTGCGCTCACTAGGGGTGTGTATAGACTCATGAGGGCCTCCTTCAGCCCAAGCGCTATAACAAGCCAATCATGGCATAAATCAATCACTCATGCTGCGGGGTGCAGCCCGATCCCATAAATAATAATATATATAAAGCCAATATGGCCTGCTGCGGCGTGCAGCCCGATCCCATAATCATCCTCACAATCAGGCCTTCGGCCTCACTCAATCATCAATCTCTCCAGTCTCTCGGGCTCACAATGTCATGAAAATCAGCCCAAAAATGATGAATCAATAAATATCAACAGAAACTGAGAGATGATATGAAATGAGTGAACATGAATGAATTTCAAATTTCAATTTAAACAAATTCAAAAACAATGTGACCTCTGTGGGTCTCAATAATACTGGCATATAGCCTCAACATGATTTTAACACGATTCTCAGCTCAATAGCTATAGTACATAGAGATTTTCATGATTTCAGATAAGTTCAAGTAACTACACAATGCTATAGGAATAACGGAATCACAGTTCACACGGTGCACGCCCACACACCCGTCACCTATCATGTGCGTGACCTCAACACCAAACACATAACACGTATAATTCAGGGTTTATACCCTCAGCTCCAAGATTAGAAGAGTTACTTACCTCGAACAAGCCAAATCCAATACCGAGCAAGCTGTACAATACTCCGAAAATTTCATTCTATGCGTATCAACCTCCATACGCCTTCCTATCTCCTCAATTCAAGCGAAACAACTCGTATCTATTCAAACAATGTGCAAATTAATCACAAATTACTGTAATGTTTACAATTTAACATATTACAAAAATTCTCAACACCACTCGAAAAATTGACAGTGGGGCCCACGTCTCGGAATTCGACGAAACTTACAAAATCCGAACACTCGTTATGATACGAGTCCAACCATACAAAAATTATCAAATTCCGACATCGGATTGACCTTCAAATCTTCATTTTACATTTTTGGAAGATTTTATAAAAATCCGATTTTTCTTCCATAAATTCACGGATTCATGATGTAAATGAATATGGAATCATGAAATATAATTAATATAGGATAAGAAACACTTACCCCAATGTTTATCCGTAAAAATCGCCCAAAAATCGCCTAAACCGAGCTCTCCAACTTTTTTTTGTTTTTTGTTGTTGTCAAAAATGGCTGAAAACCCCCGTTTTATGGGATTTTTACGTCTCTGGCGCCACAGGTGGCGTGGGGCGCTGCCTGTGGCGCCCTTTCCCGTACCTCCAGCAGTCCCAGTGCCAGGGATAGCGCCCCACGCTACCCTGGGCGCTAACGGCGATGACAAATCTCTTCCGACATGGAAATGAGCATAACTCTCTCATACGATATCCGAATTCGACGATTCTTTTTGCTATGGCTCCGTAATTTCAATACGGATCTAATGATTTAATCAAAACCGAATTTGGAGCTCATTTTATTAAGGTGATACCACGTATTCTTGAAGAATTGACGTAAAAACATTCTAGGCTCGATGCCGAAAATAGCAAATTAAGTCCGATTAACTTCAAATTTTGCACACAAGTCATAAATGACATAACAGACCTATTCCAAATTTCTAAAATCAGATTCCAACCCCGATATCAAAAAGTCAACTCCCCGGTCATACTTCCAACTTAAATTTCTATTTTAGCCATTTCAAGCCTAATTTAACTACTGACTTTCAAGTAATTTTCCGGATATACTCCTAAGTCCAAAATCACCATACAGAGATATTGGAACTATCAAAACTTCATTCTGGAATTGTTTGCACAAAAGTCAAAATCTGGTCAACCTTTTCATTTAAGCTTCCAATATGAAATTCATTCTTCCGAACTAATCCCGAAACGCCTAAAAATTAAAACCGACGATTCACACACGTCATAATACATCATATGAAACTATTCAAGACTTCAAATAGTAGAAAAGAGAGTAATTACTCAAAACAACAAGTCGAGTCGTTACATTCTCCCCCACTTAAGCATACGTTCGTCCTCGAATGTGCCAAGAGTTGTTTCCAGGCCATTAAATCACTATTCTACCTTACCACGCACATATTCGGGGGTTATGCCGCGTCACCCTATACCATATAGGCCTGACAACACCACATAACTAAAAATAACTAATTTAGTCTTAGCTCATTAACCATGGAATCCAATTTCCAACATCCAAACATTTTGTTTCAAGGCCCGAATCTCATACCTACACACTGTATGAGTCTTAATAAGCTGTACTAGGCCTTAGCCATAGCTCCAGATGTAATCACATGATATACCACACAACTCACATACTTGTAATAATTTATAATCAATGTAGTTGCTTAAAACAAACCTGATACCGATATTAAACCACATATCAAACAACAGCTCATTCCAAAACCTTCGTACATATCCGGTAATAAAAGAAACACATGAAACCTCATAACCCCTTATCAGATCAACAAGTCATGGAGCTATCTTGCCTCAACCAGAACCATAATCACTTTCTAAGCCGACTTTCAATATTATCCTCCCGAATATACCGTAAACAAATATGATAGTACACATTCTAGGTCCAATGACCCTATATTATTAAACACAACAATCCCAGAGACATGCCACACCAATATAACTCAAGTCACAACTGCGCTATCTGTGTACCCAAAAATGGGAAAAAGAGAACAGTATTGGAAGTTCAACAAGCACCACCAGAACCGCAATGCTATGAGCTCATCATATATAGTAGAACCAAGACATACAAATCTAATAACGGTAACCAGCTCTCCTAGATCTCACATTAACATCAACTGCACGGACAACTCACGTGCTATAGTATCAATATATGAATCTGCAAGGACAACTCACGTGCTATAGTATCAATATATGGATTCGCACGGACAACTCACGTGCCAATAACATAATCCGCCTGGCATGGTCACCGACCTCCAGTCTAAGCATATAATACATGAGCAATCAATTAAGTACATATGTATATGATACATGAAATAAGATTCTCTTGCTCCTGGACTGGTATAAATAACACGCTATAGTGTAAGCATGTGCAAAGTCTGCTATCACACTTCAAATCAACAATTTAACGCAGAATTAGTAACTACCCCGTTTATTCAGGGAATTAGCCATTTGTAACCTCAAGTGCAGCCCAGATAGTTCTCCACAAAGGTAAGAACACAAGAAACGTTATAACTTTACGCTTAACAGTCAACTCTAGGCATATCATAGTCTAAGCATTCTTTCGAGTATAAATACTTGCCCCGATGCCCGCACATTGGCTCAAACCTCACATATATACGCACTCATAGTGCGTAGCTGTCCCAAATAATTAACGCAACTAGTGCCTCCACTGGATTTAAATAAAATACTCACTTCAAATAGGTCACAACCTTGAAACAATATGCTTCTGAGAACTCCTAGTCTCCAAATTCATAGGACGTATGAATCATCATAACTGATCCTAACTCTAGAATTTGAATGACTAACACATCTCTCATGCACAATCATCCTACGAGGAATTCTTCCAAAAATTTTCCGTTCCACATAGCAATAACTACAATATCAACAGTCTATCAACCAGGTGAGTACTGCAATACCAATGAACATATGCAAGTCAAAACACTATGTGCCTTCTGAAATGCGCATCCTTCTCAGGGATTATCGAGCAGTTATAACATTCACCTAAATATCTGAAATCGACCATGTTGTCCAAAATTCTTGACTTTCCCTTCAAGACTGAACTGCCAACTTGTAGATGTAAATCTTAATCCCACATAACACACCACATATATCATGCCATCATGTGATAAGCACAAGAATCTCATTATGAACTCTGAGTCACCAGCAAATTACATACCTGGTTAGTTAGAAACCTTTCTCTTGCTCCCTTCCAGGAGGAAATCATAATACATAATACGTTTCCCCACACCGGTAAAAATAATATCCGATTCAAACCATAGTAGAAACCATCAAGAACACTTTGAAATCCATTTGCACATAACTAAGCCATTAGAGCTGAATCTCCCTAACTCTACCAAGCCACGCAGGTCACCAAACCTAAGAATATTGCCACCAAAACATCTTTAGAGTCCCACCACATCATAGGTAACCAAAGAGCTGATCATACCATTACCATACTGGTCTAACCTACTACCAATCGTTCTATTTTCTCCAAGTTTCTTATGAATTATCCCCAAGTTGACACTTCTCCTTGTCAGAACTCCACAATCCTTACCCAAAGCTCACTACAAGACATCCTAATATAAAATCACATCGCCCTAAGGCCCATAAGTTACTGTATTCTTCTTAAGGACCCCCATAAGTACCATAACCGAAACGTCCACTCTAAAAATACCTTATGTAAATTTAAAATTGTTATTTTACCTTTCTTATGCTGGACTATACAATCCATAGTCATACAGAATTACCGCAAGTCCAGCACCATTAAATATAAATCTTAGATTCTATCCATACCCAAATTCGGAAAAATTCTCAATTGCCATATATAAATCTTGAACCCATTAAAACTTACTCGAGAGTCATCCACTCTCCTCAAATATCAATTTCACCGCCCAAACGGGCTGAACTGCTTATGCTCAATTAGCACAACAACACCCCAAAGAAGTAACCATGCCTTAACGCAACCGAGCAAATTCATACAGCGTGTACACTACATCCGTCAAGAATAACAATTCAACTCATTCCGTAATTTTCATATACTCATAAAGTGAAATGTAACATGTATCCAGGAATTTCTTTACTCGAGTCATCCTCGATCTCAATCTATGCAAGTCATAACCGATTCATATGTATGTCTCCAACCGAAACCAATATAACACATAACCACGAAATCAAAGCGTCAATAGAAGGCTCCCCCACTTGGCTCAAATCCATAGAACAAAACATTCCATAACTCATAATATCCAAACTCTATTACTACCATAATATTGTAGTCATTTCAACGAAAATTCTTCACAAGCTCAGGTAACACAAACCATAAAATACCTCAATTTATCTGCTAAGCTCGCATTTATTCTCTTGACAGTCGAGTCAACTTTATCACCCAGATTCGAATTCAAATCTCAACACATACCCTCCGCTGGTAGAAAAGAAACTCTCCACTCAACATTATAAGGAACACACCTATGTAGATTACTCTACAGGAGATAACCCACCTGCTTAGCCTCAAATTGACATCTTGTTATACCCTTTCGCAGCCACAATTTCTACGCAATCACTTAATCTTTCCGAGTCCAAACTCATTATCAAGACATGAGAATTTAATTTGTCCCCAATTTCACAACGTGAAAGACCCTTCTACACACTCATAACCCGAGACTATATATCACATCAAGACAGGAATTAAGCACCCAATAGTCCTTTTCACATCCCAAACAAACTTATCTCGTCATATTCAAACCATCTGGACACATTCTGTAATTAGATCATGCTCATCATATAGCTATTCAACCGCTCATCAAGCCACAAATTCCACTCATAGGGACACTACTGGACATATGAGTCCAAATGTATATGTTCACACAACTAAAGCTACCGAGCCTAAGCTGCAGTCTAAATATGGACTCATTTCCTCCAGAATGGCTCATCACCAGAACACAGAATACAAATCTCAAACATCGTTCATGGAATCACAAGCCGGCGATACACAACTGATACCGATCGCTCACATGCGCACACGGATGCATGGAAGGAATTCAAAGAGTTATCTTTCAAGATGAATCAATTCTGCACGATAATGAAAGAAAGATGGGAAATTATCCTAAATGTCCTGTAGCCTCTCAAAGATAAGTATGGACGTCATCATACCGATCCGCAAGACTCTACTAGACACTTGCTCATGGCTTGTAGAACCTATGAACCTAGAGCTCTGATACCAACTTGTCACGACCCAAAATCCAACTAGCCGTGATGGCACCTAACCCAACCCATTATATAATCCAATTTACAAATAACTGATTCAAATAATATTTAACTGACCCTATTAAACTCCCCAAGCACTGGTAGTACAAATCATGAGCTTCTAAGAATAGAATTTACAAAACTGGTATGCAATAATATATCATCTTTTTGAAATGTACATGAAGAAATTGTTATAAATCTAAGGCTACCATGAACAAGAGGCGGCTACAACCGGAACGCAGGTACATCTTCAGATCTAGCTCCCAACGAACACAACAACATCATCAGCCAACATCTGCACGTAAGGTGCAGAAGTGTAGTATGAGTACAACCGACCCCATATACTCAATAAGTAACAAACTTAACCTTAGTTTGAAAGTAGTGACGAGCTTGCACCAAGGTCAGAGTCCACTCCAATAACCAATAACATCTCATAACAATACAATTTAAAGCAGCACAAGTAGTAACTCAATAATAGAATGCTCAGCTCATATACAATTCCGGAAAATAAATATTTTCTTTTCAAGTATAACAGTAAAACTCAAATCCTTTGTCGAAAATCACCAAAAATATGTGTAAGTCTGAAAACTATGATTTTTCCAAAAACATAACACGTATAATTCAGGGCTTATACCCTCAGCTCCAAGATTAGAAGAGTTACTTACCTCGAACAAGCCAAATCCAATACCGAGCAAGCTTTACAATACTCCAGAAATTTCATTCTGGGCGTATGAACCTCCATACACCTTCCTATCTCCTCAATTCAAGCCAAACGACTCGTATCTATTCAAACAACATGCAAATTAATCACAACTTACTCTAATGCTTACAATTTAAAATTTACAAAAATTTTCAACTCCGCTCGAAAAATTAACAGTGGGACCCACATCTCGGAATCTGACGAAACTCACAAAATCCGAACAGCCGTTCCGATACGAGTCCAACCATACAAAAATCATCAAATTCCGACATCGGATTAACCTTCAAAACTTCATTTTACATTTTTGGAAGAGTTTAAAAAATATAATTTTTCTTCCATAAATTCACGGATTCATGATGTAAATAAATATGGAATCATGAAATATAATCAATATAGGATAAGAAATACTTACCCCAATGTTTATCCGTGCAAATCGCCAAACATTGCCTAAACCGAGCTCCTCAACTTTGTTTTTTTGTTAAAAATGGCTGAAAACCCCCGTTTTATGGGGGTTTTACGTGTGTGGCGCCACAGGTGGCGTGGGGCTCTGCTTGTGGCGCCCTATCCAGTACCTCCAGTAGTCCCAGCACTAGGGATAGCGCCCCACGCTACCCTGGGCGCCGACGCCGATGAAAAATATCTCCCGACACGGAAATGGGCATAACTCTCTCATACGATGTCCGAATTCGACGATTCTTTTTGCTATGGCTCCGTAATTTCAATACGGATCTAATGATTTAATCAAAACCGAATTTGGAGCTCATTTTATTAAGGTGATACCACGTATTCTTGAAGAATTGACGTCAAAACATTCTAGGCTCGATGCCGAAAATAGCAAATTAAGTCCGATTAACTTCAAATTTTGCACACAAGTCATAAATGACATAACAGACCTATTCCAAATTTCTAAAATCAGATTCCGACCCCGATATCAAAAAGTCAATTCCCCGGTCATACTTCCAACTTAAATTTCTATTTTAGCCATTTCAAGCCTAATTTAACTACTGACTTCCAAGTAATTTTCCGGATATACTCCTAAGTCCAAAATCACCATACAGAGATATTGGAACTATCAAAACTTCATTCTGGAATTGTTTGCACAAAAGTCAAAATCTGGTCAACCTTTTCATTTAAGCTTCCAACATGAAATTCATTCTTCCGAACTAATCCCGAAACGCCTAAAAATTAAAACGACGATTCACACACGTCATAATACATCATATGAAACTATTCAAGACTTCAAATAGTAGAAAAGAGAGTAATTACTCAAAACAACAAGTCGAGTCGTTACATTCTCCCCCACTTAAGCATACGTTCGTCCTCGAATGTGCCAAGAGTTGTTTCCAGGCCATTAAATCACTATTCTACCTTACCACGCACATATTCGGGGGTTATGCCGCGTCACCCTATACCATATAGGCCTGACAACACCACATAACTGAAAATAACTAATTTAGTCTTAGCTCATTAACCATGGAATCCAATTTCCAACATCCAAACATTTTGTTTCAAGGCCCGAATCTCATACCTACACACTGTATGAGTCTTAATAAGCTGTACTAGGCCTTAGCCATAGCTCCAGATGTAATCACATGATATACCACACAACTCGCATACTTGTAATAATTTATAATCAATGTAGTTGCTTAAAACAAACCTGATACCGATATTAAACCACATATCAAACAACAGCTCATTCCAAAACCTTCGTACATATCCGGTAATAAAAGAAACACATGAAACCTCATAACCCCTTATCAGATCAACAAGTCATGGAGCTATCTTGCCTCAACCAGAACCATAATCACTTTCTAAGCCGACTTTCAATATTATCCTCCCGAATATACCGTAAACAAATATGATAGTACACATTCTAGGTCCAATGACCCTATATTATTAAACACAACAATCCCAGAGACATGCCACACCAATATAACTCAAGTCACAACTGCGCTATCTGTGTACCCAAAAATGGGAAAAAGAGAACAGTATTGGAAGTTCAACAAGCACCACCAGAACCGCAATGCTATGAGCTCATCATATATAGTAGAACCAAGACATACAAATCTAATAACGGTAACCAGCTCTCCTAGATCTCACATTAACATCAACTGCACGGACAACTCACGTGCTATAGTATCAATATATGAATCTGCAAGGACAACTCACGTGCTATAGTATCAATATATGGATTCGCACGGACAACTCACGTGCCAATAACATAATCCGCCTGGCATGGTCACCGACCTCCAGTCTAAGCATATAATACATGAGCAATCAATTAAGTACATATGTATATGATACATGAAATAAGATTCTCTTGCTCCTGGACTGGTATAAATAACACGCTATAGTGTAAGCATGTGCAAAGTCTGCTATCACACTTCAAATCAACAATTTAACGCAGAATTAGTAACTACCCCGTTTATTCAGGGAATTAGCCATTTGTAACCTCAAGTGCAGCCCAGATAGTTCTCCACAAAGGTAAGAACACAAGAAACGTTATAACTTTACGCTTAACAGTCAACTCTAGGCATATCATAGTCTAAGCATTCTTTCGAGTATAAATACTTGCCCCGATGCCCGCACATTGGCTCAAACCTCACATATATACGCACTCATAGTGCGTAGCTGTCCCAAATAATTAACGCAACTAGTGCCTCCACTGGATTTAAATAAAATACTCACTTCAAATAGGTCACAACCTTGAAACAATATGCTTCTGAGAACTCCTAGTCTCCAAATTCATAGGACGTATGAATCATCATAACTGATCCTAACTCTAGAATTTGAATGACTAACACATCTCTCATGCACAATCATCCTACGAGGAATTCTTCCAAAAATTTTCCGTTCCACATAGCAATAACTACAATATCAACAGTCTATCAACCAGGTGAGTACTGCAATACCAATGAACATATGCAAGTCAAAACACTATGTGCCTTCTGAAATGCGCATCCTTCTCAGGGATTATCGAGCAGTTATAACATTCACCTAAATATCTGAAATCGACCATGTTGTCCAAAATTCTTGACTTTCCCTTCAAGACTGAACTGCCAACTTGTAGATGTAAATCTTAATCCCACATAACACACCACATATATCATGCCATCATGTGATAAGCACAAGAATCTCATTATGAACTCTGAGTCACCAGCAAATTACATACCTGGTTAGTTAGAAACCTTTCTCTTGCTCCCTTCCAGGAGGAAATCATAATACATAATACGTTTCCCCACACCGGTAAAAATAATATCCGATTCAAACCATAGTAGAAACCATCAAGAACACTTTGAAATCCATTTGCACATAACTAAGCCATTAGAGCTGAATCTCCCTAACTCTACCAAGCCACGCAGGTCACCAAACCTAAGAATATTGCCACCAAAACATCTTTAGAGTCCCACCACATCATAGGTAACCAAAGAGCTGATCATACCATTACCATACTGGTCTAACCTACTACCAATCGTTCTATTTTCTCCAAGTTTCTTATGAATTATCCCCAAGTTGACACTTCTCCTTGTCAGAACTCCACAATCCTTACCCAAAGCTCACTACAAGACATCCTAATATAAAATCACATCGCCCTAAGGCCCATAAGTTACTGTATTCTTCTTAAGGACCCCCATAAGTACCATAACCGAAACGTCCACTCTAAAAATACCTTATGTAAATTTAAAATTGTTATTTTACCTTTCTTATGCTGGACTATACAATCCATAGTCATACAGAATTACCGCAAGTCCAGCACCATTAAATATAAATCTTAGATTCTATCCATACCCAAATTCGGAAAAATTCTCAATTGCCATATATAAATCTTGAACCCATTAAAACTTACTCGAGAGTCATCCACTCTCCTCAAATATCAATTTCACCGCCCAAACGGGCTGAACTGCTTATGCTCAATTAGCACAACAACACCCCAAAGAAGTAACCATGCCTTAACGCAACCGAGCAAATTCATACAGCGTGTACACTACATCCGTCAAGAATAACAATTCAACTCATTCCGTAATTTTCATATACTCATAAAGTGAAATGTAACATGTATCCAGGAATTTCTTTACTCGAGTCATCCTCGATCTCAATCTATGCAAGTCATAACCGATTCATATGTATGTCTCCAACCGAAACCAATATAACACATAACCACGAAATCAAAGCGTCAATAGAAGGCTCCCCCACTTGGCTCAAATCCATAGAACAAAACATTCCATAACTCATAATATCCAAACTCTATTACTACCATAATATTGTAGTCATTTCAACGAAAATTCTTCACAAGCTCAGGTAACACAAACCATAAAATACCTCAATTTATCTGCTAAGCTCGCATTTATTCTCTTGACAGTCGAGTCAACTTTATCACCCAGATTCGAATTCAAATCTCAACACATACCCTCCGCTGGTAGAAAAGAAACTCTCCACTCAACATTATAAGGAACACACCTATGTAGATTACTCTACAGGAGATAACCCACCTGCTTAGCCTCAAATTGACATCTTGTTATACCCTTTCGCAGCCACAATTTCTACGCAATCACTTAATCTTTCCGAGTCCAAACTCATTATCAAGACATGAGAATTTAATTTGTCCCCAATTTCACAACGTGAAAGACCCTTCTACACACTCATAACCCGAGACTATATATCACATCAAGACAGGAATTAAGCACCCAATAGTCCTTTTCACATCCCAAACAAACTTATCTCGTCATATTCAAACCATCTGGACACATTCTGTAATTAGATCATGCTCATCATATAGCTATTCAACCGCTCATCAAGCCACAAATTCCACTCATAGGGACACTACTGGACATATGAGTCCAAATGTATATGTTCACACAACTAAAGCTACCGAGCCTAAGCTGCAGTCTAAATATGGACTCATTTCCTCCAGAATGGCTCATCACCAGAACACAGAATACAAATCTCAAACATCGTTCATGGAATCACAAGCCGGCGATACACAACTGATACCGATCGCTCACATGCGCACACGGATGCATGGAAGGAATTCAAAGAGTTATCTTTCAAGATGAATCAATTCTGCACGATAATGAAAGAAAGATGGGAAATTATCCTAAATGTCCTGTAGCCTCTCAAAGATAAGTATGGACGTCATCATACCGATCCGCAAGACTCTACTAGACACTTGCTCATGGCTTGTAGAACCTATGAACCTAGAGCTCTGATACCAACTTGTCACGACCCAAAATCCAACTAGCCGTGATGGCACCTAACCCAACCCATTATATAATCCAATTTACAAATAACTGATTCAAATAATATTTAACTGACCCTATTAAACTCCCCAAGCACTGGTAGTACAAATCATGAGCTTCTAAGAATAGAATTTACAAAACTGGTATGCAATAATATATCATCTTTTTGAAATGTACATGAAGAAATTGTTATAAATCTAAGGCTACCATGAACAAGAGGCGGCTACAACCGGAACGCAGGTACATCTTCAGATCTAGCTCCCAACGAACACAACAACATCATCAGCCAACATCTGCACGTAAGGTGCAGAAGTGTAGTATGAGTACAACCGACCCCATATACTCAATAAGTAACAAACTTAACCTTAGTTTGAAAGTAGTGACGAGCTTGCACCAAGGTCAGAGTCCACTCCAATAACCAATAACATCTCATAACAATACAATTTAAAGCAGCACAAGTAGTAACTCAATAATAGAATGCTCAGCTCATATACAATTCCGGAAAATAAATATTTTCTTTTCAAGTATAACAGTAAAACTCAAATCCTTTGTCGAAAATCACCAAAAATATGTGTAAGTCTGAAAACTATGATTTTTCCAAAAACATAACACGTATAATTCAGGGCTTATACCCTCAGCTCCAAGATTAGAAGAGTTACTTACCTCGAACAAGCCAAATCCAATACCGAGCAAGCTTTACAATACTCCAGAAATTTCATTCTGGGCGTATGAACCTCCATACACCTTCCTATCTCCTCAATTCAAGCCAAACGACTCGTATCTATTCAAACAACATGCAAATTAATCACAACTTACTCTAATGCTTACAATTTAAAATTTACAAAAATTTTCAACTCCGCTCGAAAAATTAACAGTGGGACCCACATCTCGGAATCTGACGAAACTCACAAAATCCGAACAGCCGTTCCGATACGAGTCCAACCATACAAAAATCATCAAATTCCGACATCGGATTAACCTTCAAAACTTCATTTTACATTTTTGGAAGAGTTTAAAAAATATAATTTTTCTTCCATAAATTCACGGATTCATGATGTAAATAAATATGGAATCATGAAATATAATCAATATAGGATAAGAAATACTTACCCCAATGTTTATCCGTGCAAATCGCCAAACATTGCCTAAACCGAGCTCCTCAACTTTGTTTTTTTGTTAAAAATGGCTGAAAACCCCCGTTTTATGGGGGTTTTACGTGTGTGGCGCCACAGGTGGCGTGGGGCTCTGCTTGTGGCGCCCTATCCAGTACCTCCAGTAGTCCCAGCACTAGGGATAGCGCCCCACGCTACCCTGGGCGCCGACGCCGATGAAAAATATCTCCCGACACGGAAATGGGCATAACTCTCTCATACGATGTCCGAATTCGACGATTCTTTTTGCTATGGCTCCGTAATTTCAATACGGATCTAATGATTTAATCAAAACCGAATTTGGAGCTCATTTTATTAAGGTGATACCACGTATTCTTGAAGAATTGACGTCAAAACATTCTAGGCTCGATGCCGAAAATAGCAAATTAAGTCCGATTAACTTCAAATTTTGCACACAAGTCATAAATGACATAACAGACCTATTCCAAATTTCTAAAATCAGATTCCGACCCCGATATCAAAAAGTCAATTCCCCGGTCATACTTCCAACTTAAATTTCTATTTTAGCCATTTCAAGCCTAATTTAACTACTGACTTCCAAGTAATTTTCCGGATATACTCCTAAGTCCAAAATCACCATACAGAGATATTGGAACTATCAAAACTTCATTCTGGAATTGTTTGCACAAAAGTCAAAATCTGGTCAACCTTTTCATTTAAGCTTCCAACATGAAATTCATTCTTCCGAACTAATCCCGAAACGCCTAAAAATTAAAACGACGATTCACACACGTCATAATACATCATATGAAACTATTCAAGACTTCAAATAGTAGAAAAGAGAGTAATTACTCAAAACAACAAGTCGAGTCGTTACATTCTCCCCCACTTAAGCATACGTTCGTCCTCGAATGTGCCAAGAGTTGTTTCCAGGCCATTAAATCACTATTCTACCTTACCACGCACATATTCGGGGGTTATGCCGCGTCACCCTATACCATATAGGCCTGACAACACCACATAACTGAAAATAACTAATTTAGTCTTAGCTCATTAACCATGGAATCCAATTTCCAACATCCAAACATTTTGTTTCAAGGCCCGAATCTCATACCTACACACTGTATGAGTCTTAATAAGCTGTACTAGGCCTTAGCCATAGCTCCAGATGTAATCACATGATATACCACACAACTCGCATACTTGTAATAATTTATAATCAATGTAGTTGCTTAAAACAAACCTGATACCGATATTAAACCACATATCAAACAACAGCTCATTCCAAAACCTTCGTACATATCCGGTAATAAAAGAAACACATGAAACCTCATAACCCCTTATCAGATCAACAAGTCATGGAGCTATCTTGCCTCAACCAGAACCATAATCACTTTCTAAGCCGACTTTCAATATTATCCTCCCGAATATACCGTAAACAAATATGATAGTACACATTCTAGGTCCAATGACCCTATATTATTAAACACAACAATCCCAGAGACATGCCACACCAATATAACTCAAGTCACAACTGCGCTATCTGTGTACCCAAAAATGGGAAAAAGAGAACAGTATTGGAAGTTCAACAAGCACCACCAGAACCGCAATGCTATGAGCTCATCATATATAGTAGAACCAAGACATACAAATCTAATAACGGTAACCAGCTCTCCTAGATCTCACATTAACATCAACTGCACGGACAACTCACGTGCTATAGTATCAATATATGAATCCGCAAGGACAACTCACGTGCTATAGTATCAATATATGGATTCGCACGGACAACTCACGTGCCAATAACATAATCCGCCTGGCATGGTCACCGACCTCCAGTCTAAGCATATAATACATGAGCAATCAATTAAGTACATATGTATATGATACATGAAATAAGATTCTCTTGCTCCTGGACTGGTATAAATAACACGCTATAGTGTAAGCATGTGCAAAGTCTGCTATCACACTTCAAATCAACAATTTAACGCAGAATTAGTAACTACCCCGTTTATTCAGGGAATTAGCCATTTGTAACCTCAAGTGCAGCCCAGATAGTTCTCCACAAAGGTAAGAACACAAGAAACGTTATAACTTTACGCTTAACAGTCAACTCTAGGCATATCATAGTCTAAGCATTCTTTCGAGTATAAATACTTGCCCCGATGCCCGCACATTGGCTCAAACCTCACATATATACGCACTCATAGTGCGTAGCTGTCCCAAATAATTAACGCAACTAGTGCCTCCACTGGATTTAAATAAAATACTCACTTCAAATAGGTCACAACCTTGAAACAATATGCTTCTGAGAACTCCCAGTCTCCAAATTCATAGGACGTATGAATCATCATAACTGATCCTAACTCTAGAATTTGAATGACTAACACATCTCTCATGCACAATCATCCTTCGAGGAATTCTTCCAAAAATTTTCCGTTCCACATAGCAATAACTACAATATCAACAGTCTATCAACCAGGTGAGTACTGCAATACCAATGAACATATGCAAGTCAAAACACTATGTGCCTTCTGAAATGCGCATCCTTCTCAGGGATTATCGAGCAGTTATAACATTCACCTAAATATCTGAAATCGACCATGTTGTCCAAAATTCTTGACTTTCCCTTCAAGACTGAACTGCCAACTTGTAGATGTAAATCTTAATCCCACATAACACACCACATATATCATGCCATCATGTGATAAGCACAAGAATCTCATTATGAACTCTGAGTCACCAGCAAATTACATACCTGGTTAGTTAGAAACCTTTCTCTTGCTCCCTTCCAGGAGGAAATCATAATACATAATACGTTTCCCCACACCGGTAAAAATAATATCCGATTCAAACCATAGTAGAAACCATCAAGAACACTTTGAAATCCATTTGCACATAACTAAGCCATTAGAGCTGAATCTCCCTAACTCTACCAAGCCACGCAGGTCACCAAACCTAAGAATATTGCCACCAAAACATCTTTAGAGTCCCACCACATCATAGGTAACCAAAGAGCTGATCATACCATTACCATACTGGTCTAACCTACTACCAATCGTTCTATTTTCTCCAAGTTTCTTATGAATTATCCCCAAGTTGACACTTCTCCTTGTCAGAACTCCACAATCCTTACCCAAAGCTCACTACAAGACATCCTAATATAAAATCACATCGCCCTAAGGCCCATAAGTTACTGTATTCTTCTTAAGGACCCCCATAAGTACCATAACCGAAACGTCCACTCTAAAAATACCTTATGTAAATTTAAAATTGTTATTTTACCTTTCTTATGCTGGATTATACAATCCATAGTCATACAGAATTACCGCAAGTCCAGCACCATTAAATATAAATCTCAGATTCTATCCATACACAAATTCGGAAAAATTCTCAATTGCCATATATAAATCTTGAACCCATTAAAACTTACTCGAGAGTCATCCACTCTCCTCAAATATCAATTTCACCGCCCAAACGGGCTGAACTGCTTATGCTCAATTAGCACAACAACACCCCAAAGAAGTAACCATGCCTTAACGCAACCGAGCAAATTCATACAGCGTGTACACTACATCCGTCAAGAATAACAATTCAACTCATTCCGTAATTTTCATATACTCATAAAGTGAAATGTAACATGTATCCAGGAATTTCTTTACTCGAGTCATCCTCGATCTCAATCTATGCAAGTCATAACCGATTCATATGTATGTCTCCAACCGAAACCAATACAACACATAACCACGAAATCAAAGCGTCAATAGAAGGCTCCCCCACTTGGCTCAAATCCATAGAACAAAACATTCCATAACTCATAATATCCAAACTCTATTACTACCATAATATTGTAGTCATTTCAACGAAAATTCTTCACAAGCTCAGGTAACACAAACCATAAAATACCTCAATTTATCTGCTAAGCTCGCATTTATTCTCTTGACAGTCGAGTCAACTTTATCACCCAGATTCGAATTCAAATCTCAACACATACCCTCCGCTGGTAGAAAAGAAACTCTCCACTCAACATTATAAGGAACACACCTATGTAGATTACTCTACAGGAGATAACCCACCTGCTTAGCCTCAAATTGACATCTTGTTATACCCTTTCGCAGCCACAATTTCTACGCAATCACTTAATCTTTCCGAGTCCAAACTCATTATCAAGACATGAGAATTTAATTTGTCCCCAATTTCACAACGTGAAAGACCCTTCTACACACTCATAACCCGAGACTATACATCACATCAAGACAGGAATTAAGCACCCAATAGTCCTTTTCACATCCCAAACAAACTTATCTCGTCATATTCAAACCATCTGGACATATTCTGTAATTAGATCATGCTCATCATATAGCTATTCAACCACTCATCAAGCCACAAATTCCACTCATAGGGACACTACTGGACATATGAGTCCAAATGTATATGTTCACACAACTAAAGCTACCGAGCCTAAGCTGCAGTCTAAATATGGACTCATTTCCTCCAGAATGGCTCATCACCAGAACACAGAATACAAATCTCAAACATCGTTCATGGAATCACAAGCCGGCGATACACAACTGATACCGATCGCTCACATGCGCACACGGATGCATGGAAGGAATTCAAAGAGTTATCTTTCAAGATGAATCAATTCTGCACGATAATGAAAGAAAGATGGGAAATTATCCTAAATGTCCTGTAGCCTCTCAAAGATAAGTATGGACGTCATCATACCGATCCGCAAGACTCTACTAGACACTTGCTCATGGCTTGTAGAACCTATGAACCTAGAGCTCTGATACCAACTTGTCACGACCCAAAATCCAACTAGCCGTGATGGCACCTAACCCAACCCATTATATAATCCAATTTACAAATAACTGATTCAAATAATATTTAACTGACCCTATTAAACTCCCCAAGCACTGGTAGTACAAATCATGAGCTTCTAAGAATAGAATTTACAAAACTGGTATGCAATAATATATCATCTTTTTGAAATGTACATGAAGAAATTGTTATAAATCTAAGGCTACCATGAACAAGAGGCGGCTACAACCGGAACGCAGGTACATCTTCAGATCTAGCTCCCAACGAACACAGCAACATCATCAGCCAACATCTGCACGTAAGGTGCAGAAGTGTAGTATGAGTACAACCGACCCCATATACTCAATAAGTAACAAACTTAACCTTAGTTTGAAAGTAGTGACGAGCTTGCACCAAGGTCAGAGTCCACTCCAATAACCAATAACATCTCATAACAATACAATTTAAAGTAGCACAAGTAGTAACTCAATAATAGAATGCTCAGCTCATATACAATTCCGGAAAATAAATATTTTCTTTTCAAGTATAACAGTAAAACTCAAATCCTTTGTCGAAAATCACCAAAAATATGTGTAAGTCTGAAAACTATGATTTTTCCAAAAACATAACACGTATAATTCAGGGCTTATACCCTCAGCTCCAAGATTAGAAGAGTTACTTACCTCGAACAAGCCAAATCCAATACCGAGCAAGCTGTACAATACTCCAGAAATTTCATTCTGGGCGTATGAACCTCCATACACCTTCCTATCTCCTCAATTCAAGCCAAACGACTCGTATCTATTCAAACAACATGCAAATTAATCACAACTTACTCTAATGCTTACAATTTAAAATTTACAAAAATTTTCAACTCCGCTCGAAAAATTAACAGTGGGGCCCACGTCTCGGAATCTGACGAAACTCACAAAATCCGAACAGCCGTTCCGATACGAGTCCAACCATACAAAAATCATCAAATTCCGACATCGGATTAACCTTCAAAACTTCATTTTACATTTTTGGAAGAGTTTAAAAAATATAATTTTTCTTCCATAAATTCACGGATTCATGATGTAAATAAATATGGAATCATGAAATATAATCAATATAGGATAAGAAATACTTACCCCAATGTTTATCCGTGCAAATCGCCAAACATTGCCTAAACCGAGCTCCTCAACTTTGTTTTTTTGTTAAAAATGGCTGAAAACCCCCGTTTTATGGGGGTTTTACGTGTGTGGCGCCACAGGTGGTGTGGGGCTCTGCTTGTGACGCCCTATCCAGTACCTCCAGTAGTCCCAGCACTAGGGATAGCGCCCCACGCTACCCTGGGCGCCGACGCCGATGAAAAATATCTCCCGACACGGAAATGGGCATAACTCTCTCATACGATGTCCGGATCTAATGCTTTAATCAAAACTGAATTTGGAGCTCATTAGCTTAAGGTGATACCACGTAGTCTTGAAGAATCGACGTCGCAACATTCTTGGCTCGATGCCGAAACATAGAAAATTAAGTTAGATTGATCTCAAATTTTGCACACAAGTCATAAATGACATAACAGACCTATTTCAAATTTCCAAAACCAGATTCCGACCCCGATATCAAAAAGTTAACTCCCTAGTCACACTTCCAACTTAAATTTCTATTTTAGCCATTTCAAGCCTAATTTAACTACTGACTTCCAAGTAATTTTTCGTATATACTCCTAAATCCAAAATCACCATACAGAGCTATTGAAACTATCAAAACTCTATTCCGGAGTTGTTTGCACAAAAGTCAAACTCCGGTCAACCCTTTTCAATTAAGCTTCCAACATGAAATTCATTCTTCCGAACTAATCTCGAAACGCCTGAAAATTAAAACCTATGATTCACACACGTCATAATACATCATATGAAACTATTCAAGCCTTCAAATAGTAGAAAGGAGAATAATTACTCAAAACGACAAGTCGGGTCGTTACAATTGTTTGGGATTTAACTTTAGATAATTCACTTCTAATGTTCAAGTGAGTCTCTCGAATTCACTTAATTATCAGTACAAATGTTTAGTAGAAACTCTTCTCTCGATTAAGTTTCAGCCTCATAATATGAACCAAATTAAGCTTTGTGAAGATATGTAAGAATGCATAGTGGATCGGTCTTTAGGGAAACCTTTTTCGATTATTCTCCTAACTAGATTTAATAAATGATTCAACTAGCCTCTTTCGATTACTTAGAAGAATCTATGAACTCAACCAATGATATAGTGCAAGGATATCACAAGTTATGTCTCTTTTGATTACAAGAACAAGTGAATATAGATGCAACAATTAAATCTTCCAAAAATGATTCAAATACATAAAAATAGAGTTATAATTTACAAACAATCATCAATACACCAAATCCATCAAAACCTAAAAGGATCTAGTCCATTAACATGGAGAAGTTTTTTCACAAATATAACAAAAATATAGGAAATCATAAATTCAATCCAAACTCGGATCTTGAGTGAGAAAGGAATGATGAAATCCTTGTGCTTGTGTTCTTCCTACTCATCCTTAGCCTCCTTGGCCTCCTTAGGCCGAAATCTGTCCAAAAGTCCCGAAAATGGTATTTTTTCGTGTATTTAAGATACCCCCAATAATCTCCGGATGAAAATATCATTTTTAGCAGAAATGGGAAGATACTCTAATATTTTTGTACTACCACGCCGTGCGACTTGCTTGTGGACAATTCCAGTACGATTTGCAAATCACTTTCTGGGCATAATTTGCACTGCCACGCCGCATTGGGCGACGCGGTGTGCGTCGCGTTAGTGGCATTTTCCAGCAACTTTCAATTTGCCCAAAATTGGCCAAAAATCTTTGTCCCCCATCTATGCAGACATGCTAATTAGATGTGACTCTTTAATGCTTTGTCCCCCCAAGAATGCTCACTTTAATGCTTTTTGCCTAACTTTCCATTATCTCTTTCATTTCCCAATTATTTGTGGCTGTCTTCTTATATTAGCTTTAATCCTTTGCATTATGGATTTTTCTACTAGCACCTCATTAGTCACGTTAGCTTGCATCATAATTTCATCCAGTTTCTATGCATGCTCCTCTTTCGACCCCGAACTCGATCCCGACTTAATCCCTTGGGCCTTTACTCAGACTTCAAAACTCCTAATAGCTCGAATTAGCTCCATAAAATCTAAATAACTCGGAATCACTCCTACACGGCATAAAACACATAATAAGTACAAAACACTACTAATTAAAGCTCAACATAAGTAAAGTGCAGTGAATTAGAGTGCAATAAACGACTAAAAATACGAGATTATAGCCTACCATCAACACCCCATACTTTAACCATTTCTCGTCCTCGAGCAATCAAACTACACTTTATATAGACACGAACTTTTTAAACAACTCTCCTAACTCATCATACCATGAGTAATAGAACAGATTAAGCACAATACAATAACATCCTCGCCTCAAGAGTTGACTCAATAACACCACGTATTTTTCACAACCTGCTCACTTACTCTAACACAAAGGTCAATGACATTACCTTTCCTTCGTGAATCAAGTGCCCTCACACAACAACATAGAGTAGTTCCACACGCAATAAAGTTTAAGACCAATTAGGAACTTAAGATAGGAAGAATTCACTCGCTCTCAGAAACAATATTCATGTGCCACAAAGATGTACCATAATCTTTCCTGTAATGTACTACTTTACTAATTTAGCTCATTCGGTCAAGGATCAAGTAAAACTTTATTTGGTTGTAATGTAAGCTGCGGGATGGGTATGATATATTTGATTGACTACACCTCCCTAAGTACTTTAATACAAATAATTTAACCATTTAAAATTCCATACTTAAGTAAAACCATAACTTCACCTTCACATCCGTATATGTCAACTCCCAACTTCTTTAAGCACAAATGTATCAAAAGTTACCATTATCAATGAATATTTGCACAACAATGTGGTTTGCACAACAAGTTACCAATATCAATGAATATTTGCACAACAAGTTGCCAATATATATATATATATACACACACACTTTTTCTTTTCAATATAAGTGGTTCTTAATTTTTTTCCAGAACAGTGTACCTTTCTCTTTATTTCATTATCCACTCAAAACCCAAAACAATACCCCACAATTTCAAGTGCTCGCGAGAGGTAAAATAGGTAAGGCTTGTAATGTGGTTGTCAAAGAAACAAGATTACATACTCAAAGGGGTTAACTAATATACATAACAATTAGGTGGGTACAACATATAAATGGCTCAACAAAGAAATCCCTATATCACTTCCAAGACTGAATGAAACTACTATTTCGCTTTGCAAACACACGGGGCAAGTTCTAGACATCAAATGCAATGCACAAAATACACAAAGCCTCACACACATATGGCACAAAACTCGCTCAGGATTGGACTCATCAAGACACTCTAATCAAAGTAATTAAGCAAAGTTAAGATCATACAATTTAAGGTGCTTATACAAGAGTCAAATATTGAGCCTAAGCGTCATAACTAAAGCGCTTACTATTCTCAAGGCATTATATAGTCAAGCGATATTACTTTCAAATCACAGCACAAGGTTTCCTACTCCTAACAAAAATAAAAACTAACTACACCCAGTTCAAACAAAACCCTTGAAAAAGAACCGCGACACAAAGAAAAACCAAGGAGAAATTCAGACGCTACCTAAAAAAATCTTTTGTTTTTTTCTTTTGACTTAATCCCTCAAGAAACCTGTCGAATGACATCCATCGTCTAGAAAAATCAAAAAATTTAAAATTTTCAATCAAATGAATTACAAAAATATACATACACATAGACATTTATACATTCTATACATATATACATCCCCACCCCACACTTTAAATTATTTTATGTCCCCATGGCATACAAATAAAAACAAGAGGTATGGAAAATGTCCCGGAACATCTAGTCGGGATTTGAGTCGAAGTTGGGCTCCATCCCTTGTGCCCGAACTAGTGCACTCTTCCATGCCGATAGATTCTTCTCGGCCTTCTTGGGTTGCACCCCACACTTTTCTTTCTCACTCACTGCAACCTTCTCTTTCTCGCCCTTCAGTTTCCACACAATACTAGCAGCTAGCTTCTCCCTTTTTACCCCCGTTTCTATAGCCATCTCAAAAGTCATAATCTCCTCGCCCACTCTAAGCATGAGTTTTATCTCATATATATCTAATATTGTTCTGCCCATTGCTAGGAATGGTCTTCCTAGGATGAGGGGGACCTTTTTGTTCTCTTTTATATTACCCACTATGAAATCCACAGGAAATACAAACTTATCTACCCTAACTAAGACATCTTCAACTATTCTCTTGGGTATTAGAGTCGTTTGGTCTGCCAGCTGCAAAGATATTGGTCAAGACCTTATCTATCCAATATCCTTATCCAGTTTTCTGTAAATAGATAGAAGTATTAAAGTAATTGAGGCACCAGAATCACATAGAGACTTATCAAAATTAGTAGTGCCTAAAGAGCAAGGTATGATAAAACTCCCTGGATCTCCACACTTTTGTGGGAGTTTGTTTTGAAATATTGCACTGCCATGCTCTGTGAGCTTGACCACTGAAGCCTGTTCTATTTTCCTCTTCTTTGTCAGGATCTCCTTCAAGAACTTAACATAAGCTGACATTTGTGAGAGCACTTCTGTGAATGGTAGGCTTACATGAACCTGTTTTAGCACATATAGAAATCTCTCGAACTGCTTATCTAGCTTTTCTCTACTTATCTTTTGGGGAAAAGGCAGTGTAGGCATATGCTTGCTCACCTCAGGTTCCTCCCTTCTCGAGCTTTCTTCCTTCTTCTTTTCGATACCACTTTTCAGCTGCTCCCCGCTTTCTTTTTCATGTCTCATATCTTTGTGGATTGGGGTGAGATCTTTCAACACTTACCCACTTCTCAAAGTTACAACATTCACTATTTCTTTGGGATTTCTTTCTGTATTAGCCGGAGTGTTGCTAGGGATCTCTTACACATTAGAGTAGCTAAGTGCCCAACCTGTCATTCCAGGCTTCGAAAAGATGTACCCAATTCTTTGATAGCTGCATCATGGGCATCAAGCCTCTCATCCGTCTTGATAATGAAGGTCTTCATAAGATCTTCCATGCTGGGTTGATTCGACTGTGGAGGATGATACTGTTGCCTCTGTTGATTTTGAAAACCTGGAGCTCCTTGTTACTAGAATCTGGGGTTGTTTTGTTCCCATGCATTTGCAGTACCCCCAGGTGAACTCCATGAAAAACCGGGGTATCTTTGACCCATTGCATTAAAATTATAGTTCCCTACAACATTCACTTCCTTAGTTGAAGCTTGACATTCATGAGTAGAGTGTCCTCTTCCACATATATCACAAGCTGTGTGGTGTACATTTTGCATCGAAGCTACAGTTAGCTTTCTTATTTCTTTAGCCATAGCATCAAGCTGTACTTACGCAGATGTAGTAGCATCAACTTGGTGAAAACCAATTGATTTTCTTCTTTCCACACTATCAGAGGGCCACTGATTAGCATCTTCTGGTAACTCATCAAGAATTATAACTATCTCCTCTGTAGTCTTCTTCATAAAGGGGACTCCAACTGCATTGCTTAATGTTCTATGCGAGGTCGGTCTCAATCCATCCCAAAAATCTTGGAGTTGCATCCATAGTTCAATTCCTTTATGTTGACACCTTCTAACTATCTCCTTAAACCTCTCCCATGCTTCAAAAATAATTTCATTCTCTTTCTGGCAGAAGTTATGATTTTCTCTTATAAATTTGCCCGTCTTGGCTAAGGAGAAATATTTATCAAGAAATTTTCTGATCATTTCCTATCATGTTCTAATTGATCCATTTGGCAAGCTTCGAAGCCACTGCTTCGCATAATCTTTAAGTGTAAAGGGGAATGCCCTTAAATAAACTGCATCCTGTGACACCCCATTGTATTGAAAGGTGTTCATAATCTCCTCGAAGTTCATCGGATGCGTGTTTGGATCTTCGTTCATCTTCCCTCTGAAAACACAGTTATTTTGAATGGTTTGAAACAAACCTTGCTTCAACTCGAAATTAGTGGCTGCAATTGGAGGTGGTCTAACACTTGACAATCCTTGATTGTAGACTGGTCTGGCATAGTCACCTAATGATCTACCAGGCTTTTGTAGCGCATTCTCAAACTGGTGTTGAATCAAGGGTCTATTTAGACTGAATCGTTTACCCCTATTGTCTTCGACACTTTTCTCAGCAGCTCTAAGGGCTGCCTCAACAATTATCCTTGCAGATGCCTCTACCTCATTGTCATTGTTATTAGCCATGTGTTCTTAGGTTGAAGGTTGCCCCAAGAACCTTACGGTGAACACTTTCTCCTTCCTCAGTTGTCACAGGTATTTTTCCAATTCCGGTTTGTAGGTTATTACTTCTCTACAAGAAGATCGTGTCATACACCATGGACTTAACCTATTGCCTG
This sequence comes from Nicotiana tomentosiformis, assembly GCF_000390325.3. NCBI lineage: Eukaryota > Viridiplantae > Streptophyta > Magnoliopsida > Solanales > Solanaceae > Nicotiana > Nicotiana tomentosiformis. The sequence continues at coordinate 119,494,840 of NC_090816.1, read as the reverse complement.
CACACGGAGGAGAAACCCGTGAAGAACAAAATAAAAGAAAAAAAATTAAAAACTAATTCCTGAATTAGCACTACAAACTAATTCTAACACTATTAATTTTCAATCCCCGACAACGGCTCCAAAATTCGACGAGCGCAAAACACACACTTAAATTGTGCTCGCTAGTCAAAGATAATATCTTTAAATAATGTTCTCGAATTTGTAGCTAGATTGCTATCTAGAAGAATCAACAATCAATATTTATATGATTAATAACTAAAATTAACTAAGAATCTAAAGTTATTGACTAGTGAATCGCAACAAAGGTAAGCAAGAAAGTTATCAATGGGAGAAAATAGGGTTTTGACGTAATACGTGCAAGATAATTATCTGGAATTTAACTCTAGATAATTCACTTCTATTGTTCAAGTGAGTCTCTCGAATTCACTTAATTATCAGTACAAATATTTAGTTGAAACTCCTTTCTCGATTAAGTTTCAACCTCCCAATATGAATCAAATTAAGCTCTGTGAAGATATGAAAGAATGCGTAGTGGATCTGTCTTTAGGAAAACCTATTTCGATTATTCTCCTAACTAGATTTAATCAACGATTCAACTAGCCTCTTTCGATTTTTTAGAAGAATCTATGAACTCAACCAATAATATAGTGCAAGGATATCATAAGTTATGCCTCTTTCGATTATAAGAACAAGTGAATATATATGCAACAATTAAATCTTCCAAAAATGATTCAAATACATAAAAATAGAGTTATAATCCACAAACAATCATTATTACACCAAATCCATCAAAACCTAAAAGGATCTACTCCATAGACATGGAGAAGTTCTTCACAAATATAACAAAAATATAGGAAAACATAAATTCAATCCAAACCCGGATCTTGAGTGAGGAAGGAATGATGAAATCCTTGTGTTTGTGTTCTTCCAACTCCTCCTTAGCCTCCTTGGCCTCCTTACGTCAAAATCTGTCTAAAAGTCCTGAAAATGGTATTTTCCATGTATTTAAGACACCCCCAGTAATCCCCAAACGAAAATACCCTTTTAAGCGGAAATGGGAAGATACTCTAATATTTTTGTACTACCGCACCGCATACCGTACCGCGGCATGCGGCGCGCTTGTGGGCAATTCCAGTATGATTTGCAAATCACTTTCTGGGCATAATTTGCAATGCCGCGCTGCACTGGGCATCGTGTTAGTAGTGTTTTCCAGCAACTGTCAATTTGCACAAAATTGGCCAAAAACCTTTGTCCCCCACGTACGCAGACATGCTTATTAGATGTGACTTTTTAATGCCTTGTCCCCCAAGAATGCTCACTTTAATGCTTTTTGCCTAACTTTCTATTATCTCTTTCCTTTTCCAATTATTTGTGTTTTTCTTTTAATATTAGCTTTAATCCTTTGCATTATGCATTTTTTCACTTGCACCTCATTAGTCACGTTAGCTTGCACCATGATTTCATCCAGTTTCTATGCATACTTAGTTTTCGACCCCGAACTCGATCCAGACTTAATCCCTTGGGCCTTTACTTAGACTTCAAAGCTCTAAATAGCTCGAATTAGCTCCGTAAAATCTAAATAACTCGAGATCACTTATATACGGAATAAAATACATAATAAGTACAAAACACTACTAATTAAAGCTCAACATAAGTAAAGTGTAGTGAATTGGAGTGCAATAAGCGACTAAAATACGAGATTATAGTCTACCATCAGTGCTCCTTGACCTCCATCAATTTATTCCAAGCATGTGATTGTCTAGATCTCCACTTTTTCATCACTGGATGTTTAGAATGGAAATACTTAGCTTTCAAAAAGGATGCCCAAAGAGAATTATTGGTTATGAAATTCCACCACCTCTTTATGGCTAAAGTATCACTGATTTCTTCAATTTTTCTGACCCAAATACCACCTTCCTCCTTAGTATGGCAAAGATTTGTCCATGCACTCCAATGATACCTATTGTTATCATTTTCTTCTCCCCAAAAACACCAGCAAAGTATCTTTCAATAAGCTTAATAGTTCTCTTTGGTGGGCATAATGTAGCTAAGGTATAAGTGGGGATTGCCTGCATCACATATTTGATAAGTATCATTCTACCCCCATGTGATAAGAGTCTACCCTGCCACCCACTCAACCTTTTAACTATCTTAGTTACCAGACTATCAAAATACATCAATTTCTTCCTCTCTACATATATGGGACAACCTAGGTATGTAAAGGGGAAGTTATGGTTCATGAAATCAGTGGCCTCTCTCATTCTATTGATTCTGGTGGGTTACACTTTAGGATCAGTAAGAAAGGAACTCTTATCTCTATTCAGCTTCCGCCCATATGATTTCTCATATTTTTTAATTTTCTCAAAGACGTGCTTGATAGAGTATTCATTTCCACCAGTGAAGATAACCAAATCATCCGTATATGCAAGATGTGTAATATGTGGTCCCCTCTTATCCATAGAAAAAGGAACATACTCGGGGTCTGAAAGAGGTTTATTTAGAAGCCTTGATATCACCTCAGCGCCCATGATGAAGAGAGATGTTGATAACAGATCCCCTCATTTAAGTCCTTGTGCTGAGGTGAAAAAACCTTTCCTTTTGCCATTGATAATAATGATGTACCATACTCCAGCTAACAATCTCCAAATTAATTTAATCACCCCTTCCGTAAAGCCAAACTGCCTCATGACTGAAGTAAGAAAAGGCCAAGACATTCTGCCATATGCCTTAGCTATGTCAAGCTTGATCATCATGTTACCCCCTCTATAAAATTCTGAAATACCATGCACAATTTCATGTGTTAATAACACATTCTCTGTGATGGCTCTTCCTTTGACAAATCTAGATTGGTTTTCTGAAATCAACTTGGGAAGCAGTGGGTTCATTCTTATAGATAAGATCTTAGTAATGATCTTACTAGAGAAATTACTAACGCTAATTGGTCGTAGATCAGAAAAACAAGTTGGTGACACTACTTTTGGTATCAACACTAGGCATGTATGAGTGTAGTATTTTGTGAGACTGTTTCCCTTGAATAAACTTTGCACCACATTCATCACTTCCCTATTGATAATGTGCCAACATCTTTGGTAAAAAATTCTATTATAGCCATCTGGTCTAACTGAACTTATGGGGCACATGCCAAAGACTGCATCTTTAATCTCTTTTTTGATAGGGACATCTGCTAAAAACTCATTCTCCTCCTCTGAAATATTATTTGGAAAGCAATTAAAAGTACATGGGTTCACCTGGTGTTGTTTTAAGTTGAAAAGCTTCTCAAAATGTCTGATTGCTGCTCTAGCAATTTTATCATCCCTATGTATCCACCTTCCTTTGTGATTTTTATCCTGACTAGTTATAACCTCCTTTTGTCTTTGACTTACACCGTGAAATAGTTTAGTGTTGCATTCTCCCTCCTTAAACCATTTGACTTGGGACTTCTACCTTAGTATTGAATCTTGCATAGTCATCCATTTAACATATTCAGCATGTGTCCTATTCAGTTCTTCTCTTGTAGAATCAGTGTTGTGAATCAACTCCAGCTCTTCTAACTGCCACACCTTAAATTTCCACTCATTGACATTTTGATGAACATCACCAATGATCTCTCTGGACCAAGTAGACAACCTTCTACCTAGTGTCTTCAACCTTTGTTGTAGTTGCCATATTGCATTTCCATCTATCCGAGTATCCCAAATTTGTTGGACTAAATCAAAGAATCCTGGTTGATCAACCCAAAAATTAAGGAACTTGAAATACTTGACCCCTGTTCCCTGATCATTCTGGCATTTCAAAAGAATTGGTCTGTGATCCGATCCCGTCCTCCCTAAGTGCCTCGCAAAGTTATTCTGGAATCTTTGTGTCCACGTATTGTTAATTATAATTCTGTCCAATCTCTTCCATACCCTTTTCTCTGGTCTCTAATTGTTGCACCATGTAAATTTTGGCCCCACGAATCCTGCATCTATAACAACGCATGAGTCCATACATGAAATAAAGTCAAAACTCTTATTTTCTCTGTGTGGTCTGCCCCCCATTTTTTTATCAGGCTCCATGATCACATTAAAATCTCCTCCAATGCACCATGGTCCAAGAATTGTACTATTGATGGTTTTTAATGAATTCCAAAGCTCTTTCCTTTCCTCGGCAGTACATTTAGCATAAACTACTGTGATGTACACATTATCTGTTCCTAATCCATCTTCAAATTCTATTGTAACTTGTTGTTCCTCATTTGTCAAGACTGTACCCTGAAGGTTATGTGACCAAAAATACCAGATTTGACTAACTTCATTAGTTACACAATTCTGAAGTCCCAAGAATCTCCTATATCCTTCTATTTTCTCCTTTTTTGCAAAAGGTTCAACGACTGCTACAAAATCCATCTTGTTCATATTGATCAAATGCTTCAATCGATGTACTGCTTGCTTGGATCTCATTCCCCTTATATTCCATAAAATTATACTAATCATGGAAAATAATAGGTGTTGAGTTATTGTGTGTCCTTCCCCTTGTTACTGGGACTGGATTTATTTCTTCCCTGCTTGCCTCTCTTTCTAGACTTACTTCTTCCTCTTTTAAGAGGAGAAAGACTTCCCTTTTCAATAACATCCTTCAAGTGAACCTTAGCTAGATGTTCGGGTTCATTATTATGATCTCATGTTGGTTTTGGTGTCTCTGCTATACTTTGTTCCACCTCCTCATCGAATTCATTGTCAGCTTCCTCTATAGCTTCCTCCTCCATAAGATTCACATGCAGTTCTACTACTAGATTAATACCCGACTGATTATTGATGCATGTAGATATGCTTGAGGATTTTTTGACTAATTCCTCAACTACTTGATTACTGCTGCTCATATTCTCCTGGGACACTACATTATTATTATTTCCTCCATATGCTAATCTTGTTTTCGATGTTTCAGCTACCTGCTCTAGTACTGGTTGACTCACGCTTTTATTTTGTATTGTTTGTTTTATAAAAACATTTCTTGCTGCCTCTTTTTGTGCCTTGTATTGTACTTCTTGCTCCAATTCCGTTTGGCTAGTATTTCTTGAGTCTTTAATAATCTTTTTCTTGCTTCCTTCCAATTGTTTACTGCCTGGTTTGAAAGTAACTTTAGTCCTCTTCCTAGGAACTTTCTTGGCCTTTTTCTGTTTCTTTCCCTTTATTTTGGTTCTTTTAATTATTAAAGATATATGGACTGCACCTTCAATTCTTGTATTTTTAATCTCTGTACCATGAGTTTCTCTACCATCTTATTTATTTCATTAGTAGCCTGATCATCTTTACTCATTTTTTCCACATACTTTCCTTTCGCCTTCACCACTTGTTTATTCTATGTAGATCCTTTGTTTGTTGTAATCCCATATCCATGTTCTGCACCAGCTTTATTATCCTTTCCTACAATAAGTTTTACTTTGTTTCCTGTTTCTGTTTGTCCTTTCTTGTTTTTTATGTTGCTTGTTTCTCCCCTTTTCTTGCCTTTGCTTTCTTCTATCTTCTTGTTCGCCACATTTTTCTCATTGTCGTCTGCCTTCATTGATGTATCTGTACTTTTCGTTTCTGTCTCCGTGCTTTCCTTTATTCTTATACGTTCCAATACTCGGTAATTAACCAAAGAGTGTCATAGTTTTTTGTAGTGCTTACACGCATATTCATACTCAACTTTTTGCACAAAACCTTTAATTGGAGAGTCCTCGTCTTCATCTCCTACCCAAACACTAGTAAGAAGTGGTTTAAGCAGATCAACCTCGACTCTCACTTTGGCCATGCTTGGTCTGGTTTTGCTCCTCGTTGCTGTGTCCATCTCCAATGGTGTACCAACCTCACTTGTAATTTGCCGCAAATAATACCATGTGTGCAAATGGAAAGGTAATTGAGGAAGAAGTACCAATACTGGTACTATTGGTAGGTCTTCCTCCAGCTTAAAATCCGGACTCCATTTCTATAGCCACATTTGAAGTCCATCAATTTTCACTGACCTTTTAAACCAAATCGTTATGAAGTCTTCATCATTTGTAAAGTCCAGGAAAACGTTGAAATTGTCATACACTCCTATTTTAACTGAGCCCTTTAGAGAAAAAAGTTTAGAGAAGAGTGACCTAATTCTGTCGATTTGAGGACGAACACTGATGAATCTCCCCACAATTGTTCTTCTACATTCAGGAGCCATCACTCCGTAATAGTCCCTTGTCTTGAAAATCACCGCTGGCATACCATTGTGCGTTGTCCTTCTCGCCACCACCGATTCTTGAGCTTGTCGAGTTGGTGCTGCCATAGAATTTGCTTTAACCACCGTGTTAGCATAGGAGTCAGTTGTTGGAATTCTACCTTGTATCTGATTCGCATTCGCTGGGGTTGAGTTGTTATGTTCACTACGCGCCAGATTATTGCCATCCGGGGCTCCATAGGGTGGAGCGTAGATCGCACTCGCGTTGAAGTAGCTAAAGTTGCGTGTGTTTTTTCTGCGCGTGAGGCGCGTTCTTTTACTCAACTCTTTAGATGAATTTCCACTTCTACTTCCTAATTCTTTACTACGTTGTTACTGCAAACGCAATATCAATCAAACATACACACATATAAGGCAAACAAGTGAAGCATAAAAAAATGTCTTTTATTTGCTCCCAGTCGAATGCATTTTGAGTGCATTGTCATAATGTGGACTTGTAATCTTTAATTATGAGTGTCATTATAGGTGAATTATATTATTTTTCATTTTAAATCTTTTAAATTTCTTTCAATGCAGGACGTTTGAGATAGTCCAAATAAAGTAATCTTTTGGATCTATCATATGAATCTTTATATATACTTCTAATAAACGGGGTTTCATTCATATCTTTCGTTTCAAAATTATGTCAAATATTTTTTTGCCTGATCACTTATCAACCCTAAATCGAAACTCAAAGTGAAATATGCCATCCACATATACGAATAGAAGAATATCTTTGACCCACCGATCTTATGTAAATAATCAACAATATTTACTGTAAATTCAAATAAAAAACAGGTGAAATTTTATATAATATTGGAGAGAAGCCTTGTTACAGTCATAAATGGAGATATTCAGCCTAGAAATTAGGCAACTCTTGTCTTGTAGAAAGTTAGAAGAAAGTTAGAACGATTCTTTTATTCTTGATGTGCTAATGTTCTATACAATGTGTATGTTTATACAAGTATTTGAAAGACAAGAAAGGACAACTACAACTATATTTAATTAGAAGTCCCTAATTCCTATATGTTTGCCCATAATCACATGTATTTGTGCATAACTCTAGTTGTAACTTGCATTTGGAGAAGAAAGTTCTGGAAGGTTTGAGTGTCTTTCAGCTATATCCAATATGCTACATCGAAGTGGATCGGATTTGGGCTACAGTAATAGGCCCAGTTCTTTATTTGTATTGGGCGCTGCTGATTTATGTTTTGTGTATTTGGCCCAAATGTATGTTGTGTCTGATAGGCCCATGTATGATAGAGTATGGTCTTTTATTTTCTAGATCATTCGACAGACCACTTTCTTTCTCTTTCTTCGTCTTTGATTGTATCGCCTCCTTCTTCCCCACTTTAGAGTTTAGGTTGTGTGAAGAAGATTCCGGTCCAACATGTCTTTATCACAAAATTCTCTGGGCTGACACATGTATATTTTTTCTTTAAAATTTCCATTCAAGAATGCTATTTTTATATTCATGTGATATAACTATAAATCAAAGTGAGCTACTAATGTCATTTGAAGATTCTTAATTAATGATTCCTTTTTGATACCGAGGAGAAGGTTTTATAGCAATACCTTCCATTTGAGTGGAACCTTTATCCATCAATCTAGGTTTATGTCGTTCAACATTACTGGATATTCTTTTGGATAAATTAAAAAAAAACCATCGGACCTTATAGTAGTGTAAAACCATATAAATTTTAAAACATTAGTTATAACAAATGACATGTCTAATAACATGATTCAGAAAATTTTGAAGGTGTGAAACTCACACAAAGTTATTACATCCCTTGGAGTATGTTAACGAGGTTATGATGTGAATTAGAGAAGGTTAAGAGTAAAAAGACGCGAGGTTTGTCAGTAGATTTTATAAAAAATTACAATATTCGTGCTTTACGAAGGCTGTCTGAAGGGATTGACAAAAGCTGAAATATTTATGCTTTAGCCTGAAAAGGCACGCCTCACCTGGGAAGTCTGTCTATAAATAGCCCGTGGACAGAATTTTTCCATTCCAATCACCCCAAATAGGTAGGGTTTATTCTACTCAAGAAGATGTTGACCCAAAATCATTTCTCAACGCCCAAGGTGAGATTTTAATGCGATTAAGGTTGGATTATTACTCCCCAACATAGATTCTAATAAAATTTTATCTTCAAATCATTAGATCATCTACAAGAACCCAAGAATAAGATTTCTTCTCAAACCTAGTGCTTGTGAGAACGATGTTCAAGGTAAGATCTTTACACCAATTCCTACCTAAATTAAGTTGAATTCTCACTACTAAAGTTGAAGTTCATGCTATTATAGGTTGAATTAGTAGGAAGTTCATACAAAATGTTCAAGAACACTAAACTACAAGAAATCTAGGGTTTTGAGTTAAGGTAACCTCTCATCGTATTTTTGAATCCTATTATGGGTCTAAGATTATGAACGACACGTACAAACTAGAAACACCAAAAGAGTAAAACCTCATTCAAAATCTTGAAATCGAAGTGTTGGGATTAGGCCTTTTTAGACAAAGTTTGAATTGAGGAAAATTGAATTCCTGGGGATAGAACGAACTTTAATTGAGTTATCTGGGGTAGATTGTGGTGATTAATTGTGGTAAACGCATGGGGAGACTAAACCTACCAGAAAAGAAGAATATTTAAGGTAAGTTGAGGTTTCTTTCCTAAGTAAAGAGCTACATTAGAATGTGCATATTATTGTTTGCATTACTTTTCAGAATAAGCTACATGTGATTGTGAACTCTTATGATAGAAAATGACAAAATTATAGGAGATGTTGCAATCACTTGCTTATGTGAAATTGTCTGCTTATGTGAAATTACTTGTACTACTTAGACTTTTTTTTTATAGTTTTAAATTAATGAGATCATGTCCGGAAAGGGAGAAGTAACTAACCTCCACGAGTATGAGTGCCACGGTGGCCAGGGCTAACTACCCCATGCTTGCAAGTGCTAACATGTTCAGATAGGTTGAGAGCTTGATTGGGCGTACTCGATGGTCCCATTATGGATTGAGCTTGAGTGAACACAATTAGAGACCCCACAATCGTTTTCGTAGGCCCTCTATGTGATCATAGGTCCAATTCATGTAAATCATTTTTTTTGAAGAGTAACTCTTTAAAAATATAATTCAGTTTTCAGTGTTAGTTTAGATATCAGTTTTAGACTACAACTCTCAGCTTTAGTTTCATTATCCGATACAGATTTAGTATTAAATTTTTAATTTTTAGTTATCAGTTTAAATTCAGTATTCAGAATCAATTTTAGTTTACAGATTATTTAATGTGTATTTTGTGAATTACCTCTCCTACTTGTTGCATTTTATTATAATTATATATAGTTCATGATAGTCTTGTTATCTGCTTAGTGGTTGTCAATGAGACTTTTTGAATATTCTTTGAAAGTACTTAGCTCGTTTAGATCTGCCACGTCATGTGACAGACGTTGAGTTTATAGGTGACGAGGCACATGGCTTAAAGCAGTCGTTGACTCTTTCTAGTGGTGTTGGTTCCCTTTTTTGATCTTTAGTTGTCATTTGACTTTTATATCATTCCCGATAACGTCCCGAAGATTTATGTACTCAAACTTTCACTAGAGGCTCATGACTTGTTAGCCGATTTAGTTGTCAAACATGTTAATGTTTATTTTTAGTATTTAAGTTTTCAAGTGATATTTACCTTGAGCCTCTTTTTAATGAATTTCTTGGGTATGATGGTTTGTTTAGAATTTCAGTTAGTTAGAATAGGGCTTGCTCAACGAGGAAGGTAAGTTGAGTCATCATGTCTCACTCCAGTTTCTAGGCATGACAAGTAGAGGCTCTTGTTCAGGGCCGACTCTAACCTTATCACAAGTAAGGTTAGTGCCTTAGGCCTCCAAATTTGAGAGACCCCATTTTCTAGACATAATAGGTTCATAGGTATTTAAAAAACATATTTAGTACTTTTAGTATAATACTAGAGTTTTTCTATAATAATTGCCTCAAAGAAAAGAAGTTTTTCAAAATTATACTCCATTGATAATACCTAAAGAGAATCTTACATAAATGTCCCAAATAAGTCCTAACTTACCAACTCCTAGCCATTAATCATAGACTTACTCTTGCTCCCAAACGCACACGCAAGTATACGTGATCGTACAAGTAATAAAATGATAAGTTGAGTGTCGAACCCATAGAGAGTTGTGTAACTACCCACTAGTTTCACCAAGATTATTATCCAGTCAAGTAATTCAGAATTCAAAAGTGTGAATATACTATGCAATAATTCTAACAAGTAACTATTTTATCAAGCGACAAAGTTGTTGTTGTGTATTCAGTAGAGACAAATATTCCAGAATTGTGATCGATTTACCAATCCTATTGTGTTCTAATTAACTCTCCCTTTCATACAATTCACTCGTGGTTGCTAATTAATCGAACAATTGCTCTCGTAGTATTCTCCCAAATTCCTAATCGCCTATTCAAAATAGATTAACACCTATATTCCTATGGAATCAATCTATTAAGAACGTATTAAGATTATGATATTTAATTAAGCACGATGACTAGGTATATTACTATCCTAACCACAAATCCGCCCCCTCAAAGTTAAGATCATGCTTGTCACGACCCAATTTTTCTACCTTTGAGACCGTGATGACGCCTAACATTTCACTTGCTAGGTAAGCCAACGTTAGAATAATCTTAACCCGGAAGTCAATTACTGAAATAAAGTGCGAAAGACCATAACAACCGAATCATCCAAAATACATCCCCGAATCTGGTGTCACAAGTGCATAAGCTACTAGAATAATACAAATAAAGGTCTGAATAAAAATTCAAGTTGTTTGTAAGATAGTACACAGCTAAGATAAAGTAGAAGGGGATTTCAGAACTGCTGACGCTGTGCAGTTATACCTCAAGTCTCCTCTGGGTAGCTGAATCCGAGCAAGTCTATAGTACGCCGCTGGGACCAACTCCAAAATATGCAAAAGAAGTGTAGAGTGTAGTATGAGTACAACCGACCCTATGTACTCTGTAACTGTGGAGCCTAACCTCGACGAAGTAGTGACGAGGCTATGACAAGATACGTACGTAAATAACCTGTACAAGTATATATAAATACGAAGCAACAATGAACACAATAATTAATAGATCTTACAAATTTGGGAGGGAACATGCGAAGTGGAATGATATAAAAATTTCAGCAGGAGAAGTGTCACTTAGCAGCCAATTAATTCATCAACAATAAAATTAGTAGCTGATAATATGAAAATGGAACGACACCACCATTTCTACTTTTACTCTCATACTTACCGTGAAATGATGAATAACTAATATGAATGGGACGGCATCACCCTTCGTGCTTTAACTCACTTTCTTGTCATAGTATGGCGATTACGTAATTTAAATGGCATGACATCACCCTTCGTGCTTTAACTCTCTTTCTTACTTTATAAATCAATAAAAACTAATGTAAAAATGGCACGGCATCACCCTTCGTACTTTTACACTCTTCCTTACCATGACGGTATTCATATAAATAATATAAATGTCACAACATCACCCTTCACACTTTTACACTCTTCCTTACCATGGAATGATAATATAAATTTGGAAGAGTATTTTAAATGCGGGGATCAATATTTATCAATCAATTCCATACAAGAATAATGACCTCACCTTCCAAAATATTCAACAATAATTAAATTAGCAATAATTTCACAAAAGTGATCAAATAAACAATAAAAAACTTAAGCAGGAATGTCTTAATTAAATAGGCAATTATTCACAATGAACAAATTCCACTTGCATGCTTTGACTCAACCACAACACATAAGTACTCGTCACCTCACTTATACGTTGTACCCGCACATTAAATCATGTAACAAATAGACAAACAAGTCCTACTCCCTCAAGTCAAGGTTAACCACGACACTTACCTCGCTTTGCAACCAACTCAAGATTCCAATTAACCATTTCCTCATGAATTGGTGTCTGAATGCCTCAAATCTAATCACAAACAATTCAATATACTCAACACGAATTATAGAAACCAATTATATATGAAAATACTAAATTTTCCAATTAAAATTCAAAATTCAATTCAAAAATCAACAGTGGGGTCCACGTCTTGAAACCCGACAAAAGTTATAAAATGCGAACGCCCATTCAACCATCAGTCCAACCATACAAATTTTACCAAATTCCGACTCAACTCGACCTTCAAATCCCCAAATCTTATTTTCAAATCTCTAGGCCCAAATCCCCGAATTTCACCTCAAAACCACGTAATCTAGTCGAAATGCTCGTTGATAATTCTATATTATTGACTAACAATGATCACAAGTGACTTACCTCAAGTCCCCGAGACCTCAACCAAATACACCAATAAGTCCTAAAATATCATACGAATTTAGTCGACGCCTCAAATCACATCAAACAACGTCAAAACTACAATTCGCACCTTGAATCGAATTATGAGTTTTTAAATCTTCCAACTCCTATAATTTGCGCCGAAACATACTAAATCAATCCGGAATAACTCCAAATTTTGCATGTAAGTCCCAAATGGCATGATAGAGCTATTCCCACTTTCAGAATCTAAATCCAAGTCCGATATCAATAAAAAACAATTTGTGGTCAAACATTGAAATCTTTAAGCTTTCAAACTTCTAATTTTCAATAAATGACGATAACTCAAGCTAGGGACCTCCAAATTAAATTTCGGATACGCCCAAGTACCAAATTACAATACAGACCTATCGGAACAGTCAAAATACTGATATGGGTCCGTTTGCTCAAAATATTGACCGAATTCAACTCAGTTGAGTTTAAAGCACTATTTCTCATTTTTATCTATTTGTTTTTACATAAAAGCTTTCCGAAAAATTATACAGACTGCGCACACAAGTCGAGGAATGCTAAATGGTGCTATTCGAGGTCTCAGAACATAGAAATAAATATTAAATATAAAGATGACCATCGGGTCATCACAATGCTCTCTTCAATTCTTGTCTAATCTAAACGTAGCTTTCCCAAGCATATCATAGATAGCCTAAATGTTGGCCAGACAAATAAGCAATTAATCACAGAATTGAAGAATCAACCATATATTGGTGAATTATAATCAAGGTTAAGTAAACTTTAAACGACAATATTCATGGCTAAATCACAACCCCAGAACTACGAGTTTTAGCCACTCATGATAATATCAAACAAATTCACAAGTGTTGAATAATTGAAAATACTAAGAAAAAATGAAGAAAACTGAGATATCCTCACTCCCGGATGTTCCTCCAGTGTATTTTTCCTTCAAAGTAGTGTCTCTCCCTTCAAAATAGGCTTAGTCTTGCTTTTATACGCGTTGGATAGGTCTTGGGCCGAAATAACCTTGTCCCGGGCAAAGTGGGAGAGTGTTCCCGTCACCAGCACCTAGGGTAGCGTGGGGCGCTAGCCCTGGCGCTGGGAAATTCTTGATTCTAGAAACTGTGCCACAGGTGGCGCCCCACGCTGCCTGTGGCGCTAGAAATAACCATTTTCAACTTTTGCTCCTTTTTGGCTCTTATCTCGCACCTTTCACCCCATATTGCATCCGGATGATCCCTACATATAAAAACACCATGAATTAGCATAAATCATTACATTTCACATTCGAAATCCACGAAACACAAGTAAAATATGAGGCGCTATACATATAAATATATATATACTTTAAGCTAAATATCAACACACCTGGAGCCGACTCGTTACCACTAAGCACCCTCAAACATGCCCAAGTATAACCATTTCAAACATGCCCAAGTATAACCATTTCAATTCAATCAATTCAAACAACCTATCCGTCACCACCCTACCTCAAGAGACGACTCGTTACCACTAAGCACCCTCAACCCGCGCACTCACCCAACAAAAGAAGTTTACAACATCACCAATCCTTCATGGGATCATGTGCCCTTATCAACAAACAGAAGAGTGAATATAGAATAGTCCACACATTCAAGTATGCCTTTGAACATAATTTAAGGACTTCACACAATTGAACAAAATTCGCTCACTCTTATAAAGAATTTCATGTGTATCTCGTGGTCGTACCATAAGCTTGCCCGTAGTGTATATCCCTACTAATCTAAGATAGCCAAATCTAGGATCAATTAGGACTTTAAGGTTATAATGTAAGCTAAGGGACGGGTAGGATTGTCACGACCTAAAATCTCACCACACGCGTCGTGATGGCACATAGTCTCTAAGACTAGGTAAGCTGATTTCAATTATATTTTGAAGCTATTTTCTTTTTTGAAACTAACAGCGGAAATAATTACAATATACAACCTCCCAAGACTGGTAGTACTGAGTCACGAACTCTAACTGAATACATGGAATGATCACGAGGACCGAATGTACAATACTATTTGATTACAAATTAGCAGTACAATGAAATAAAAAGACTCCAAGGAACTGCGACGACTAAGCAACTCTACCTTGAATCCTTACGATCCCGCTTTAACTCTGCTCATGTCCGTTATCTTCAATACCTGGCTCTGCACAAAAATGTGCAGAAATGTAGTATGAGTACGCCACGGTCGGTACCCTATAAGTATCAAGACTAACCTTAATGGAGTAGAGACGAGGTACAATCAAGACACTTACTAGTCTAATAACCTGTGCAATATAATATACAAAATACTAAAAAACAGATAACAATAAGGACAGAATAAAATAACCAGTGATATGCACAACAAACAACAAGAATACCATTAATATCACTCAACAATTAATAAATACAACACCCAATTAAATCAAGCCCTTCAAATAAATGTCTTTCACATATAATTCTTCCAGATAACTCTCTTTCAAATATAATTTTCTCAAATAATTACTTTTCAAACATAATTCTTTCAATAAATAATTTCAAATATAATTCTTTCATATAATACTTTCTAAGTAAAAATCCTTCCAATTAAATATTTTGAATATAATTCTTTCAATTAAAAAGTCACCATGTGACACCTCATTTCATAATCATCAAAATACGGGTCTCAGCCCATTTTTATATTTTTCATAAACACGGGTCTCAGCCCGTTTTCATATTTCCCCGGCATCTCGTGCCCATAATTAAATTATCATATTTTCCCGGCACCTTGTGCCCTCATTTCATATCACAACTGCATGGACAATTCACGTGCCAATTATCATTATCATTTCATCACAGCACCCCGTGCCCACATTTCATATCACAACTGCACGAACAATTCATGTGCCAAATATCCTCATTATTTACTCACGGCACCTCGTGCCCACGTTTCATTTTATAATCCGTCTGGCAATAGCCACAGACTCTCAATTTCAACATAAATCATATTGTTATCAATTTACCAACAACAAGACAAATAGCACAAGATATAAAAATAAACACAAAAAAATCACAACATCACATGAAAATTATCAACACCGCAACCCCACATTATCACATATCGTCCCTGACAAATAGCCACCCTTATCGCTCCTATTGCCACCCTTATCACTCCTATAGCCACCCTTATCGCTCCGCCCAGACAATATCAATAACCACCCTTATCGCTCCTATTGCCACCCTTATCGCTCCTATAGCCACCCTTATCACTTCGCCCAAACAATATTCCAACAAACGCAACAACAGTGAAATGCCACCCTTATACCCACATAATATCAACGGTGAAATGCCACCCTTATATCCCCAAAATAATAACTCACACAACACAACAATTTACACGGGAAATTAATACGGCAACATAATAAAATCAATTCGTATCACAATTTGCCCAATGGCCACAACCAAATTCAAAAAAATATAACAAAAATTAATTAATTTTACAACAAATAGCCCAAGGCTTCACACAATGTATATAACACCGAAAAATAATCAATAGAGATAGAAATTACTCAGCATAAAGCAAAACCTTCATTAATACAAATATAGATAATTATATTATTACTTATTCTTAAGCTCGCTTAAATTAATTATTTTCATAAGAAAATTCATATTGGAATTAATTTCCAAGAAATATTAAACCAACAATAATCACGAAATTTCATAAATATTTCAAGTAACAATCACATCAAATTATCATATAAAAATAAATTTAACTATAAGGATTTAGGCATGGCAAACAAATGATTTAATAATTTTTTACAATTTCCCAATTTACTATACAATAATTCCTAAGACTTTAATTCAATGAATTTTTGCACGTATAAGTCCGAGTACGTACTCGTCATCTCGCGTACACGGCTTTTCACTTTTCACAAATGGCACATAAGACTCAATGCCTAAGGGGTAATTCCCCCACTCGAGGTTAAGCAAGACACTTACCTCTTTAAAATTATGCCGATATTCCAAAATTGCCTTCTTGCTTGAATTGACCTCCGGACAGCTCAAATCTATCGAAATTAATTGTATAACTTCATTAAAATTCATCGAAATATATTCCGGATAATAATACGTCGACTTAAAAATTTATTCCAAAAAGTCAACAAAAGTCAACGCGAGACTAGCTTCTCGGAACCCGACATAATATTCACGAAATACGAACACCCATTCCGATACGAGTTCAACCATACCAATGTTATTGAATTCCAATAACAACTCGACCTCCAAATCATAAATTTTTGTTTTTCGAAGATTTTACAAAAATCTTGATTTTTCTCAATTTAAAAATCCGAATTAAATGATGAATATAATCATGGATTCATGAAATATAAACACTTTAGGATACAGAACACTTACCCCAACCAAGCTTGTGAAGAATCCCTCCAGAATCGCCTAAATCTGAGCTCGAAAAATTCCAAAACGAAATGCCAAAAATGGCCAAGTTCCATCCTTATGTTTCTGTCCAGTTTCGCACCTGCGGACCATTTTATCGCACCTGCGATGCTACTTGTGCGAGTCAAAACTCTCTTCTGCGGAAGTACACTGCCCAGTCAACCATCGCATTTGCGGAAATTTTTTCCGCTTCTGTGTGAATCGCTTCTGCGATGCCCCATGCGCATCTGCAATGCCCCTCCGCTTCTGCGCCTTCTCTCCCGCTTCTGCAAGAACGCAAATGCGTGATATTTTTTGCACCTGCGACCACTGCCTAGGCCTTCCCCTTTCGCTTCTACGGCCTAAATCTTGCATTTGTGATGTTCGCATCTACGATTAATTTCATTGCAGATGCGATGAAACTAGTGGCAGACTTCCAATAGACCTTCAAGTCCAATTTTGGCCCGTTTAACCATCCGAAACTCGCCCGAGGCTCCCAGGAACTCAACCAATTATACCGACATATCCCAAAATACAATACAAACTTAGTCAAGGCTTCAAACCACGTCAAAAATTCTGAAATTACGAATCGTGCATCGAATCGAATTATAAGTTTTCAAATCTTTCAACTTCCTTATTTTTCGTCGAAACGTCTCAAATCAATCCGGAATGACTTCAAATTTTGCACGCAAGTCATAATTGACGTAAGGGAGCTATTCCTATTTCCGGAATCGAAATCCGATTTCGTTATCAAAAATTCACCCTTCGGTCGAACTTTTCCAAAATCTTATATTTTCCAACTTTCGCCAAAATGTGTCGAATTGTCCTACGGACTTCCAAATCCAAATCCGAACATACGCCTAAATCCGAAATCATCATATGAAGCTATTAACATCATCAAAATTCTATTCCGGAGTCGTTTTCTCAGAAGTCAACTCTCCAGTCAACTCTTTCCATTTAAGCTTCAAATTAAGGATTATTCTTTTAATTAAGTCTGAATCATTAGTAAATCAAACTCGACCACACCCGCGGGTCATAATACATATTGCAAAGCTGTTCGAGACCTTAAGTCACTAAATGGGGCGTAAATACTTAAAACGACAAGTCAGGTCGTTACAAGGATACATTAAGGAATAATTACTAACTCTGCTAAGCACTTTAATACACTACACTCACAAATCAAGCACATATTCTTCTCAACCAATTCACTCGCCACAAACCATATACAACATTGCCCTTTTTTTCAATTAAGCACTTCTATATTTCCACTAGCACGCATTAGTAAAATTAGGAGGTGTGTGTTTCTCTACATCATTTGAACTATCATTTTTTTCTTCTTGCAATTTTCTCTTTTTTGTTTCTTTTCTACACACCCTTCATACATTAAGGTTCATTGTCTAGTGACCTTTTTCACAACTTTAGTGCACCTTAAGGGCCCTTCCATGGTTCTACTCGAAAGCTACTCCTCAATCTCTCACCTTACTTCTTTTAGTGACTAAGTACTTTCGAAGGTAAAGGTTCAACAATCTCAAATTAAGAATAAAATAGGGGTGCGACTTGTAATGTGGGTGCCAAATAAAAGTTCTATAGGCTCTAATGGGCTAGCAACGGAATTTTTTTACTTTTAAGTGACAAGCACATCTATGATCAAGCAAGAAACGCATACGTCATCTCCTAGACTAGCACAACTTAATGATTTTGCTTCAATTAACACACGGGGCAAGTTCTAGACTACACAGGATAGCAAAGAAAAATCACAACTCCTCACACACACATTGCACATGACACAATCGAGACGGTTCTATTCAACTCTCAAGTCAAGCAAGCACATCTAGTTGAGAAATTTTAAGCAATATTGCACTATATGGCATACAAGTCAAATAACTGAGTAAAGGTGTCACATAGTAGGCTATTTATTTTACTCAGGCATCACAATTCAAATCAAATGTATGGGAAGATAGAGCGCATGCCATAACCTAATGTGCCAACACCAAACATGTCTATAGGTACCTCAGAGCAACTCAGTTTCTTCCTAACCTACTCCTAAAAAGAAAAATAAAGTACCGGTTCGATCAACACCCTTGGAAAAGAACCGGTGCCCAAAGAAAAACCAAGAAAAAAATACCAAACTATCCTAAAAAATAAATCAATCTTTTTTGTGTTTTTACTCGGACTTTAATCCCTCAAGAAAATTATCCAAAAGATCCATCGTCGGGAAAAGTCCGAGCTTTTTCTGATTTTGTTTTCTTTCTATTTTTGTATTTTTTTTCTTTCTAAAACTAGACTAAGTCTACTACAGGCTCCTAAAAAAACTAATAAAAAGAAATAATTTTATACAATTTACATCACAAGAAGTAGTTCCCCCGCCCCACATTTAGCATATGCATAGTCCCCGATGCATGTAAAAATGTAAAGCAAAGTAGGGTGAAAAGAAAAACTCCCTGCTATTCGGATTCCTCCTCTTGAGAATGCCGCTAGACGCAGCTTCGGGCTCATCATCATCATCAGCTCCCAGGGGAACCAAAGACATGGGCCTTGTGACTTCATCACCAATCTCATCCTCAGTGTCGGAGCCTCTCTAAGTGTTCTTATCTTCTAACGGGTGAACGGGACTGGTAGGTGCAATCCCTAACATAGTTTTGGAAGAACTAGACAAATCTTTGCGTAAATGCATACGCTCCTCATCCGATACACCTATCATGCTCATGATCACATTTAATGAATTATAGAGATACATGTTGAAGTTCTCATTCCTCTCATTCCGTGCTGCCTGGCTAAGCTTAGACGTAGTCTCCAACAAAGATGTGATGTCCATCAACCCCTTAGGAGCCTCCATAACCTCTTCATACCCAGGGTATTCATGCACCCCCTGGACAACATGTACTGCATGAGCAAATTACCAAGGAAGAATCTCTTGATCTGCCGCCTAAATCGTGTGTGGGCCATATCCCCAAGCATGATCTCACCCACATTGATGGTCACCCAATCATCAAAAAGAATATCACACACACTCGTGCTCGAGTGAATTCACAGTTGTGTTCAACTGGCATGAGTCGGGCCTGTACAAACTTTTGCCACACTTTGGCGGTCTTGTTAAAATAGAAGTGGATCATCTTAAGATGGGCATCACCCTTAGTTCTGGTCCACTTGGCATTTGAATCGACACCACAAAGAGTGTGACGTATCACCGTGTAGCTTGGCCTTTTGACAAATTTCTGTAGCCTCCGAGGGTTAGAATACTGAACTCCCAAAAATTCACATAAGGACTTCCTATCCAGTGGCACTCACTCCCTTTCCACGGACCCATGAGATGAACAAGTCCACATTCCAATTGGCATACAGTTCTCGCACCATGCTCAGATTTGCATGTCATGGGCATTCTAGGAGTTTATCCATTTTCAGTTCTCGCAATCGGGCATGCACGTCCGGGAAGTTCTTTTCCAAAGGTTTCATATTAATCCCCATCTCGGAGACATACCGCCCATATGGCACGAAATTCCTATGCCATGCGATGGCATCATCACGAACTAGATCCAAATGAGGCCTCGATCTCAATGGTGCCTGCTATGATCCGTCAGGAACTTATTTCCCTTTAGCTTGCCTAGATGATCATTCCCCTTGCTTGCTCTCTTTAGGCTCGAGAGCAGTGGTTAAGGACTTCCCTACTCCATTGCCTTTGTTCACACTATCACGATCCATAAAAACCTACAACACAAAGAAGCATGAATGTGAGAATGAATCAAGAAATCAGCCTAAGGTTATCGTGAGAGTCATAGATGACCCCACACTTAAAATCAAAGGCTCACTGTAATAACTCACAATCTTGATATTAAACTCACACGTGTTGCACCACAAGGCAATGAGTACTCAAGAATTCCCCATGCCGCACAATTATAATCCACTAACTATGCCACACAAATCAAGTGGTCGGTCATGGCGAAGTGATGTAGCCTTAAGGCAAGCAGGTAGCACATGGACCTTAATCTCTACAACGAATACACTACACTAGCTAATTCTAACAAGGTGCTACAACATACATAATACAAGATACATGGTGTGGGCGCCATGTGCATATTAAAATCAAGCTCCGAATTATGTAAAACTACCCCCAAACACCCCACACTTAGCCCGATATCACATACAAATACACTCGGTTACTCATACTTCACCGGTGCACAAAGTACTCATTCAAACATTTTAGCAAACACATTGTGGGCATGAAGTGTGTGCAACTCAGTTTAACAATGGTGGAACATGGTGGCCCTCCCAGATTTTAATGAAGTAGAGGAAATTCTAGTTTACTACTTTGTATACACCACAACAACAAAGTTGTCACAACCAATTTATGTGCACAATAGACTACCCACCATGGAAAAGGGTTCCAAAGAAACACTAATGGGGACTTTGGGTTTGGGGCATTTGGGAGGGGGAATGGTGAACTTGCTCACAAAATAAAAATAATGGAGAAGAGGGAACATACCTTGATGATTAAGGAGTAAAGCAAGCAAGGAAAACTTAAAAAACTTGAGAGATGGGGGGAATGGTCGCAGAGAGAGAGAGAGAGAGAGAGAGAGAGAGAGGAACGTGTGTGTGTGTGGGGGGGGGGGGGTTAGAGTTATGATAAATTTGTTTTTAATTGAAGATGATTTGGGTTATTGGGTATGGGTTGTAATGTGAAGGTAGATGGGTATATGGGTAGGATTTTTATGGGTATGGGTTAATAAACCAAATAACATAAAATAAAAAATGAAAAGTCATTTTTTTACAAACCTGGCCCCCAGCCCAGCGTTCCACGCTAGGTCTGGCGCTGGGGGAATTGGAGATACTGTAAATTGCACCACAGGCAGCTTAGGGCACCGGCCTAGGCGTGGTTTTGGCGATTTTCTGATTTGTTTTTGGATGAATTTCTCGATCCCCCCGATCCCTTTATATATCCAATTTACATTCCCCACACTATTCTACCTATAATTTCTATGTCTACAAAGAAAATAAAAACTCTAGTATACTCTAACTAAAAATTTAAAAAGCTAAACTATGAAAGCAATAAAAATTGGATTGCCTCCCAACAAGCGCCTGATTTAACGTCGCGACACGATGCAAGGCCTCACTTACTTATCAGCGAGTCCTACTTTGGCTTCTCATGTTCAATAATTCCTCCCCAATAGTGTTTGACTCTGTTCCCATTCACTAAAAAATTTCTTTCACCATTTAAAGCGCGCAACTCAATTGCACCATAAGGAGTGACTTTTACCACCTCAAATAGACCTGACCACCTTGATTTTAACTTCCTAGGAAACAGCTTGAGCCTACAATTGAACAATAGTACCCGTTGGCCCTATTCGAAGTGACGTGGCTTGATACGCTTATCATGCCATCTTTTTGTTTTCTCTTTGTAAAGCTTAGTATTTTCATAAGAGTGCAGCCTGAACTCATCCAACTCATTCAACTACAAGAGTCTCTTATCTCCTGCGGCTTCAAAGTCTATATTCAACTTTTTAATTGCCAGTACGCCTTGTGTTCATGTTCAACCGGCAAGTGACATGCCTTCCCATAAACAAGCTTATTCGGCGACGCCCCAATTAGTATTTTGTATGCAGTTCTATATGTCCATAAGGCATCATCTAACTTTGCATCCCAATCCTTCCTATTCACACTCACTGCCTTCTCTAATATTTGCTTTATTTCTCTGTTGGACACCTCAGCTTGTCCACTTATTTGCAGATGATATGTCGTGGCAACTCTATGGTGGACCCCATATTTAGTTAGAAGGTTATTCAACAACTGATTGCAGAAATGTGCCCCTTCATCACTAATCAAGGCACGTGGAGTCCCAACCTAGAGAATATGTTCTTCTTCACAAAAACAGCTACCACCTTGGCATCATTGGTTGGTAATCCGATTGCCTTTACACATTTTGACACGTAATCAATTGCCATCAAGTTATATTTGTTTCCTATGGACAATGGGAACGGTCCTATAAAGTCAATCCCCCACACATAAAAAATCTCGACCTCCAGGATGTTATTCAAAGGCATCTCTTGCCTCTTTGTGATTGTCCCCGCTCCTTGACACTGGTCACACTTCATAATAAATGTATGGGCATCCTTGAACAATGTTGTACAAAAGAACCCAGATTGTAGCACCTTCACAACTGTCCTATCGCCTTTATGATGGCCCCCATAAGGTGAAGCATGACAATCATACAAAACTAATTCCACCTCCTTTTCTGGAATGCACCTCCTCATCAACTGATCAACATACTGTTTGTACAAGAATGACTCATCCCAGTAGTAGAAGTTTACATCATGTAGAAACCTCTTTCTAGCTTCAGAATCAATTTCAGGAGGGAGTACCCCACTCACAAGATAATTCACATAGTCCGCGTACCATGGGGAAGGGTCTTGAGTGACACCAAAAAGTTGCTTATCAGGGAATGCCTCCTTAATTTGTCTACCTTCCTCCACATGCTCATGATTTTCCAGCTTTGATAGATGGTTGGCTACTTGGTTTTCTGTGTCCTTCCGATCTTGTATTTCTACATTAAATTCCTACAACAATAAAACCCACCGCATCAATCTAGCCTTGGATTTTTTTTTTTGTAAATAGATATATGATTGCCGCATGATCGATATGGACTATGACTTTTGTTCCCACCATGTATGCCCGAAATTTCTCAAAGGCCCACACAACGGCCAACAACTCATTTTCAATGGTGGTATAATTCAGTTGTGCATCATCAAGAGTCTTACTCGCATAGTATATGGAGTAAATCATCTGTCTTTCCTCTGGCCTAGCATTGCCCCAATAGCATGGTCATTTGCATCACACATAAGCTCAAATGGTAAGGACCAATCCGGTGCTGCAATATGGGGACATCCACCAACTTTTTTTTGAGCTCCTCGAATGCCTTCAGACATGCTTCATCAAAATTGAAGGTTACATCCTCTTAAGCAACCCGCACAAAGGAGTAGCACTTTTTGAAAAATCCTTTATGAAGCGTCTATAGAACCCCGCGTGTCCCAAGAAACTCTTGAGACCCTTCACAGAAATGGGCGGAGGTAATTTTTCAACCGCCTCCACGTTTTCCATATCAACTTCAATGCCACTGCTTGACACTCTATGGCCCAACACGATGCCTTCTTGTACCATAAAATGACATTTTTTCCAATTTAAGACCAAATTTGTTTCTTCCCAATGGGCCAGCACCTTGCTCAAATTCTTCAAAAAATCATCATAAGAATACTCAAAGACTGAAAAATCATCCATGAAGACTTCCACAAATGTTTCCACTATATCAGTGAAATAGCCATCATGCACCTCTGGAAAGTGGCCGGTGCATTACAAAGGACAAATGGAATTCGCTTGAAAGAGAAAGTACCATAATGAAAAGTAAAAGTGGTCTTCTCCTGATCCTCTGAGAATATGACAATCTGGTTGTACCCCGAATAACCATCAAGGAAGCAATGATATTCATGCCCTGCCAATTTGTCCAACATTTGGTCAATGAATGGAAGTGGTCCTTGTGGGTTGCCTTGTTGAGTTGTAATCAATGCAAACTCTCCACCCCGTCACGATGCGAGTAGGAATTAGCTTATTCTTCTCATTCTCTACCACAGTCATCCCCCCATTTTAGGCACACATTGTACCAGGCTCACCCAATTGTTGTCAGAAATAGGGAAAATGATACCTGCATCAAGCCACTTAATTACTTCCTTTGTTGCTCAACACTGGGGTGATGCCCATCTTCTAAAAAGATTTTACGCATGCAAAATGATGGACTGATTCCTTTGATGTCAGCGATTGTCCACCAAATAGCCTTTTTATGATCACGAAGCACTCTGAGAAACTTTTCTTATTGCAAATCAGTCAAGCCGAATGAGATAATCACCGGCAATGTCTCAGAGTTCCCAAAATAAGCATCATGTAGGCGCGCTGGAAGGGGCTTAAGCTCTAACTTTGGAGCTTCTTCAATAAATGGCTTAGGAGGGGTCAGAGTAACAGGCATGTCCAACTCCTCAAATCATCCAAACCCATGGACATAATTGTAATACATGTGAAGTACTTGCTCAATTGCTTCAATTATCTCATCTTCACTGTCTTCTTCATCCCCAATCAAGGCTCATTCAAGAGGATCTATGGGGCTTAAATAAGGCACCAATGATGTCACATCAATTTTCACCACAGAAATCATGGATATCTCTTCACAGTGGGTTGGCAATCTGAGTGCTTTATACACATTGAATACCTCCACTCGATCACCCACTCATATCGTCATCTTTCCTTCGCATATATTAATAATAGCTCGGCTCGTGGCTAAGAATGGACACCCCAAAATAAATGGGACTTCTTGATCAGGCTCATAGTCCAAGATAATGAAATCAACAGGGAATATGAAAGAACCCACTTAAACTAACACATCTTCAATCATTCCTTCAGGATGAGCAAGGGAGCGATAAACCAACTGTAAAATCACCGTGGTTGGACACGACTCACCTAACCCCAACTGTCTGAACACAAATAGCGGCATCAAATTGATGCTCTCCCTAAGATCACACAAAGCTTGCCCGACTGCGTGCTTACCAATCGAGATTTGGGTGAAGGTAAGTGGGGTCCACATAATCTAAGGTTAATGTAAATAAAACAAAAAGAAAAAGACTTAATTTTGAGGGTGTCACACGCTCAAATGCTAATATAAAGCACACACTTTGCCATGTCAGCGTGAGGGCTTCACGAGGTTGTACTTCAGTGGAGAAGAAGTGTCTAATTTGTAATGGGGTCAGTGAAGGTGTTCATATGATCGTTCAGGAAAACTTAAGGGGCCGTTTATGTATTTGGCCTAAAAATATTAAGGGTTATGTTAATTGTTTTACCAAAAGAATAGCTTATCACCGGTTTTTATAAATACATCAACTATTATTGTCAATTTCAACATTTTTATCCAAACACGAACTCATTCCCATCCAACAACACAAATATATTTCTCATAGGAGCAACTCATATGCTATTGCTCGGGATTTCCATGATCTAAAACTTCTTCAGTACGTTGGTGCTCGACAAGTATGGCCCGGATGCCAGTCATGGCCCTCCATTTTGGGTTGTGGAAAACTTGGTATCAGAGCAAGTCTGTCCTAGGGGTTGTCTTTGAGCCGTGTCTAGTAGAGTCTTTATTATAGATGTGTAGCACGCCACATTTATAATTAGGAGGCTACATGACATCTAGGGTTGTTACCTTCTTCCTAAATCTGGATCGTGCATAGAGTTGAGTCGTACGTGTTCATCTATAATATTCACCTTGTTTTATTTCAGCGATGCCTTCGACTAGGAAGCAAGCAATTAATAATCGACTTGATACAACTGCGGGAGAGGGTACTAGTCAGGTGCCTCCAGCTAGAGCAGGCCAAAGCGAGGCTCAGAGCGAGATGCCGTCTCATACCTCATCTACTCTGTCACCTCTAGAGGATATTATGAGGGACCCAACACCTCCAGTTCCTCTATCTGGTTCTACAGACCACGATATGTGCAGTGCGGTGCAAGTGTTGACTAGATTTGTAGCTGCTCAGCTCAGAGGCAGGATACTGGTGCTGCTGATAAACCGGTTAGTGCGAGAGTTCATGGTTTTATTAATCTAGACCATCCAGTGTTTATCGGATCAGACCCCAAGGAGGACCCTTGACTATGATCGATACCGACAATCAAGCATGAACATACAAAATTCACATTCTTCCCGTTTTAAATATGCCTAAGTATAACAATTCAATTCAATCAATTCAAACAACCTGTCCGTAACCACCCAACCTCAAAAGATGACTCGTGACCACTAAGTATTCTCAACTCGCCACTTACCCAACAAGAGAAGTTTACAACATTACCAATCATTCATGAGATCATGTGCTCTCACCAATAACGAAAAAGTGAATATAGAATAGTCCACACATTCAAATA
The DNA here is from genome assembly GCF_000390325.3 of Nicotiana tomentosiformis. Taxonomy (NCBI): domain Eukaryota; kingdom Viridiplantae; phylum Streptophyta; class Magnoliopsida; order Solanales; family Solanaceae; genus Nicotiana; species Nicotiana tomentosiformis. The sequence continues at coordinate 119,467,924 of NC_090816.1, read as the reverse complement.
TGCTTTTGAATATAAATTAAGGACATCATACAATTAAACAAAATTCACTCACTCTCACAAAGAATTCATATGCATCCCGTGGTCGTACCAAAAGCTTGCCCGTAGTGTACATCTCTACTAATCTAAGTTGGCCAAATCTAGGATCAATTAGGACTTTAAGGTTGTAATGTAGGCTAAGGGACGAGTATGATACCTTTAGGAATAGTGACTAACCCTCCTAAGCACTTTAATACACTACACTCACAATTCGAACACATATTCTTCTCAACCAATTCACTTGCCACAAACCATATACAACATAGCCTTTATTTTCGTTAAGCACTTCTATACTCCCACTAGCACAAATTAGTAAGATTAAGAGATGTGTATTTTTTTATACATACTTTGACTATCATTTTTTTTCTCTACTTGCAATTCTTCTTTTTCTTTCTCTTTTTTTTGTTGTTTTTTTTTGTTTTTTTTTCTACACACACTCCATACATTAAAGTTCATCAGCTAGTGACTTTTGATTTCAACTTTAATGCACCAAAGGGCCCTTCCATGGTTCCACTCAAAAGTGACTCCCCAATCTCCCACCTTACTTCTTTTAGCGACTAAGTGCCTTAGGAGGTAAATGTTCGACAATCTCAAATTGAGAACAAATTAGGGGTAAGACTTGTAATGTGGGTGCCAAAAGAAAGGTCTATAGGCTCAAAGGGGCTAACAATGGAAAATTTTATCTTCAAGTGACAAGCATACCTATGCTCTATCAAGAAATGCCTACGTCATCTCCTAGATTAGCACAACTTAACAATTTCTCTTTGATTAACACACATGGCAAGTTCTAGACTATACAGGATAGTACAGAGAATCATAATTCCTTACACACACACATTGCACATGACACAATCAAGACGGTTCTGTTCAACTCTCAAGTCAAGCAAGTACATATAATTGAGAAATTTAAGCAATAATGCACTATGTGGCCTACAAGTCGAACAACTGAGAAAATGTGTCACGAAAATGGCTATTTATTTTACTCAGGCATCACAAATCAAATCAAATATGGAAGATAGATCGCATGTCATAGCCTAATATGCCAGCACCAAACATGTCATTAGGTATCTCGGAGCAACTCAGTTTCTTCCTAACCTACTCCTAAAAAGAAAAAAAGTACCCGGTTCGAGTTACACCCTTGGAAAAGAACCGACGCCCAAAGAAAAACCAAGGGATACTACCTAACTAATTTTAAAAAATCTTTTTGGTGTTTTAATCGGACGTTAACCCTCAAGAAGATTGTCCAACAGATTCATCCTTGGGAAAAGTCCAAGTTTTTTCTAAATTTTTTTTTAACTTTCGTTTTTTATTATTTTATTTTGAGAACCTAGACTATGTCTACTATGAGTTCTAAAATAAAAACTAATAAAAAAAAAGTTTTATACAATTACACTTCATAAAGTAGTTTTCCCACCCCACACTTATATTATGCATAGTCCTCGATGCATGATCACAGAGAAAATTATTAAAACAAGGGTGAGAAATACTCCCTGAGACCTTCTCGGGACTAGCTCGGACATGATTCTCAATATTAAGGGTCGGGACGATCCCACACTTTAGCTCAAACATTCTCCTCAGCTTCAACTTCGGGTACTCAGACTTCCCCTACTCTACAAAACAAAAGTAACATAAAACTTGACACTATAAGAAAATAAATAAAAAATAAAATACAGGTTGGGTTACATCCAACAAGCACCTTATTTATAGTCGCGGCACGACGCAGGGCCTCGCTCAGGCTGAGCTTTTTCTCTTCTTCTTTTTTCTCTCATGAAGTCTAGCCTTTTTGCACGCTCTCGGAAGGTCTCCTCTTTCATCTCTGGCTCTTTTCTCTATTATCTTCACACACTCAGCTTGCAACACCACCTCCTCTAACTTAGTTGTCCCATCTAGATCACTACAATTAACATAAGAACTCTTCTCTATCCCCTTCAATTCGACAACAGTAATTATTCACAAGTCCTTATAATGCTTAGGGAGCTTAAGTGCCTTGTACACATTAAAAGTGACTTCCTCATCGTCAACTCTCATCTTCAACTTCCCTTCCCTCATACAAATAATCGCTCCACCAGTAGCTAAGAATGGTCACCCAAAAATAATGGGCACTTTCTCATCTGCCTCGTAATCAAGAACAATAAAATCAGCAGGAAGAATAAACTTTCCCACTCGAACTAATACATCCTCAATAATTCTTTCTGGCATGACTAGTGACCTATCTGCTAACTGTAAATTAATTGTAGTAGGTCTAAGCACCCCCAATCCAAGTTGCTTGAACAAAGAGGATGGCATCAAATTTATACTAGCCCCTAAATCATATAGGGCTCTACCAACTTCTTGTTTTACAAGAGACAGAGGAATTGTGAAACTCCCAGGATCCTTCAACTTAGGAGGAAGTTTACTCTGAACTCTAGCACTGCACTCTTCAGTAAGTGCAACTGTTTCAAACTATGTATGTCTTCGCTTGTTGGCCACAATATCTCTGAGATACCTTGCATACTTAGTCACTTCCTGCAAAATTTCCACCAAAGGCAAATTCACGCGCACTTGGCTCAAAGTATCTAAGAATTTCTTGTACTTAGCATCATCTTTTTGCTTCTGCAGTCTTTGTGGAAACGGAGGTGGTGGCCTTGTCCCAGTTACTGGCTCTGATCCTTTGTTCTCTTTCTCATTCTCCTCAACTAACTTGGGAACTAGTTCTCCTTCAAGACTAGACGTATACTTCTTTTTCTTTGGAACTTCTTCTAACACTCTTCCATTTCTCAAGGTAACCGCATTTACTTGAACTTTAGGATTGGGCTTGGTATTAGTAGAAAAAGCCCCAGCTGGTCGAGTATTTTGGGCACTGGCAAGTTGTCCCAATTGTCGTTCCAAATTTCTCATTGCCGCTGCTTGGGCCTGCTGGTCAGCCATCACTCTTTTTATTATCTCTGCTGTTTGGTCCTGCTGGTCAGCCATCAATTTCTTCATTATTTCCTCAAGGTGACTTGTCGAGTTTGTATGTTGTTCAGCCTGAGGTGGTCTATATTGTTGTTGAGGTGCTTGTGGCCGGTATTGATTCTGAGCACCTTGGTTTCCACCTCAAGAGAAGTTTGGGTGGTTCCTCCAGTTAGGATTGTAAGTGTCCCCATACTAATTTTCCTAGCCTCGATTCGGATTACCCACAAAATATACAGACTCTGGATTTGCTGGGCATAGATTGCTCGTGTGACCTTCTCCATAGACTTCATAAAATATCCGGACATGTTGCACTGGATGAGCTTGTTGCTTATTAATAACCAAGGTCATCTGATTGACTTGGTTGGTCAATGTGGAAATCTGCGCTAATAATGCAGAGACTACATTTAACTCGAGAACCTCTGCAGATTTTGCACTGTGTGTCTGCCCATCTCTCCTTGCCAATCAAGATTGCTTTAGGAGAATTTGTTCAATAACGCATATATCCCATCAAAACCTTTATCCAACACTTGACCTCCAGCTGCAACATCTACCACAATCTTTGTCTCAGGATGTAGCCCTTCTATAAAAGTGTGAGCTAACACTTCGTTTGTCTGATTGTGATGAGGACAGTCTCTGAGCAGCCCCTTGAACCTCTCCCAAGCTGAGTATAAAGACTCCCCCACTTTCTATTTGAAGGCGACTATCTCACTTCTGATATTTGTAGTTTTTCCTGAAGGGAAGAACCTTACCAAAAGTTTTTTTGGTAGATCATTCCATGATGTAATAGAATTAGCTGGTTCTATCTTCAGCCATGCTTTGCTTCACCCAACAGAGAAAACAGAAAAAGTTTGAGCCTCACATAGTCTGGGGTGACCCCGTTAGTAATATAAGTATCACTAATCTCTAAGAAATTCAGGATATACTGTTGTGGATCCTCGTGTGGAAGACCCATAAATTGCCCATTCGCATGAAGTAGCTGGATCATGCTTTGTTTCAGCTCAAAGTGCCCAGTGATTCTGGGCTTCACAATGCTGGAGGTGACATTAGCAATGCGGGGCATCGCCACCTCCTGAACAGCCATATGTTGCTCCTCTACCATGTTCACAGGAAATTGAACAAGTGCTTGAAGATTATTTCTGTCTCTTACTTCCCTCAACCTCCTATGAAATGTTCTCTTAGGTTCGGGGCCAAAGACTTGAAGTCTATCCTGGCTTCTGACCCTTCACATTTAATCAAGGTTCCTAAGAGCAGATCAACAATCAAGTAACGTTAGACTTGATGGAATAAACAATTAAAGCAAAAACTAGAAAGTAGTCAATATTCAAGTCCCTGGCAACGATGCCAAAAACTTGTTGCTCCCAAAGGCACACACAAGTATACGTGGTCGTACAAGTAATAAAATGATAAGTCGAGTATCGAACCCACAAAGACTTGTATTAACTACCCACTAAATTCACTAAGATTATTATTCAGTCGATCCAATTCGAGTTCAAAGGTGTGATTATACTAAACAATAATTATAACTAGTAACTAAATTATCAAGCAGCAAAATGGTTGTTGTGTATTCAGTAGAGACAAATATTCCAGGGTTGTGATCGATTCACCTATCTTATTGTGTTTTAGTTAACTCTCCCTTTCATACAATTCACTTATGGTTGCTAATTAATCGAACAATTGCTCTCGTAGCCTTCTCCCGAAGTACTACTCGCCTATTCAAAATAGATTAAAGCCGATATTCCTATGAAATCAATCTATTAAGAACACATTAAGATTACGATATTTAATTAAGCACGGTGACTAGGTATATCCCTATCCTAACCACAAATCTTCCCCCCTCAGAGTTAAGATCGTGCTCTCTTCAATTCTTCTCTAATCTAAACATGGCTTTCCCAAGCATAACATAGATAGTAAATAAAACCTAATTTCTGGCCAGACAATTAAGCAATTAATCACAGAATTAAAGAAACAACCATATATTAGTGAATTGTAATTAAGGTTAAGTCAATGTTAAACAACACTATTCATGGCTAACTCACAACCCCAGAACTATGGGTTTTAGCCACTCATGATAATAGCAAACAATTTTCTAAGTGTTGGATAATTGAAAATAATAAGAAAATATGAAGAAAACTAAGATCTCCTCGCTCCAGGATGTTCCTCATGTGTATTCCCTCTTCAAAGTGGCCTCCTTCCTCTAAAAATAAGTTTAGTCTTGCTTTTATACGCGTTGGGCAGGTCTAGGGCCGAAGTAACCTTGTCCCGGGAAAACTTGGACAATTTTCCCATTACCAGCATCCATCCCAGCACCCCACGCTGGCCCTAGCACTAGCTTATCAAACTTTCTGCCACTGGCACCACAGGTGGCGTGGAGCACTGCCTGTGGCGCTGGAAATCCAACTTTTCTCATTTTCCTCCGTTTTGCTCTAATCTTGCACCTTTCACCCCCAATTTCTGACGGATGATTCCTACACATAAAAACACCCCGAATTAATATAAATCAATACATTTCACATCCAAAATCCACGAAACACGAGTAAAGCATGAGGCGATATACATATAAATATATATACTTTAAGGTAAATATCAGTTGCCTTCCGGTTCAGGGATGTATACAGTGTATTATGATGCTTCACGCATTGTGTTGGGTTGTGTATTTATGCAGTATGGTGATTTATTACATATGTTTCATGTCAGTTAAAGCCCCACGAGAAGAATTACCCCATAGACAATTTGGAGTTGACCGTGATAGTTCATGCTCTCAGGATCTAGAGGTATTATCTTTATGGGGTGTCCTATGAGGTTTACACCGATCATCGTAGCTTGAAACATTTATTGAAGCAGAGGGATCTCAATTTGAGGCAGCGCAGGTGGCTTGAGTTACTAAAAGATTATGATATTACCATCCTTTATCATCCGGGCAAGGCGAATGTGGTTGCGGATTCCTTGAGCAGAAAGGTGGAGAGTATGGGTAGTTTGGCATTCATTTCAGCAGAGAAGGGGCCATTAGCTTTGGATATTCAGTCCTTGTCTAACACACTTGTGAGGTTGGATATTTCAGAGAGCAACCGAGTTCTTGCATGTGTCGTCGCCCAGTCTTCATTATTCGAGAAGATCAAGGCTCATCAGTATGGCGATCTGCACTTGTTGGTTCTCAGAGAGACGGTACTACAGAGTGGTGCCAAGGAGGTTACTATCAGGGTTGTTTATATGTTCCTAATGTTGATGGATTGGGGGAAAAGATTCTAGAGGAGGCACACAGTTGTCGGTATTCCATTCATCCAGGTGCCACAAAGATGTATCGCGACTTGAGGAAGCATTATTGGTGGCGGGGGATGAAGAAGGACATAGTTTAGTATGTAGAGAGGTCCCTAAATTGCCAGCAGGTTAAGTATGAGCATTAGAGGCCAAGTGACCTACTTCAGCAAATGGTTATACCTGAGTGAAATGGGAGCACATCACTATAGACTTCGTAGTTGAGTTTCCACGGACCTTGAGGAAGTTTGATGCAGTTTTGGGTCATTGTCGATAGGTTGACCAAGTCGGTACACTTCATTCCGGTTGTGACTGCGTATTCTTCATAGAGATTGGCCTAGATTTACATTCAGGAGATTGTTCGGTTGCATGGTTTACCAGTTTCCATTATATCAGATAGAGGCCCTCAATTTACTTCACATATTTAAAGGGCAGTACAGAGTGAGTTAGAGACCCGGGTAGAGCTAAGCACATCCTTTCATCCGCTGACCGATGGGCAGTCGGAACGGATGGTTCAGATCTTGGAGGATATGCTCAGAACATGTGTGATTGACTTCGGAGGGTAGTAGGATCAATTCTTGCATTTGGCTGAGTTTTCTTATAACAACAATTATCAATCTAGCATGGAGATGGCTCCATTTGAGGATTTGTATGGTCGGCGATGTCGTTCGCCCATCGGATGGTTTGAGCCAGGCGAGGCTAGGTTATATGGTACTGTTTTTGTGAAGGATGCCTTGGAGAAGGTGAAGTTGATTCAGGAGCAACTTTGCACAACACAATCCAGATAGAAGAGTTACGTGGATCAGAAGGCGCATGATTTATCATTTTTGGTGGGTGAGAATGTTCTCTTGAAAGCCTTGTCGATGAAGGGGATCATGAGGTTCGGGAAGAAGGGCAAGTTGAGCCCGAGGTTTATAGGTCCATTTGAGGTGTTGATACGAGTTGGGGAGGTTGATTATAAGCTTGCTTTGCCTCCTTGTCTATCTGGAGTTCATCCGATTTTCCATCTGTCTATGCTCCAGAGGTATCATGCCGACATGTCGCATGTGTCAAACTACAACACGGTTCAGCTAGACGAAAGCCTAGGTTATGAGGAGGAGCCAGTTGCCATTGTTGACAGACAGGTTCTCTAGTTGAGGTCCAAGAAGATTTCTGCGGTAAAAGTTCAGTGGAGGGGTCAACCAGTCGAGGAGGTGACTTGGGAGACCGAGGAAGACATGCGGAGCAGATATCCATCTTTATTTGGCACTCCAAGTACAATCCTAGACCCGTTCGAGGATGAACGTTTCTTTAAGAGGTAGAGAATGTAACGACCCAACCGGTCATTTTTCTTTCTAGATCCATGTTCCCTTAGATAATACTCCTCGTGTGTTTTTTTACTATTTTATGACTTGCGGGGATGGTTAGTTCGGGTTGAAATCAGAACACTTAATTCATTAATATAGGCTTAAAAGAGGTAAGTTTGACTTGGGTCAACATTTTTAGTTAACGACCTCGGAACCGGGATTTGATGATCCATATAGGTTCGCATGATGATTTTGGACTTGGGCGTATGTTCGGATCGGGTTTCGGATAACCCGGGAGTGTTTTGGCGCTTAATATTGAATGTTTGAGCATTAAAGGTTTTCAAATTCTTTAAGTTTGGTTTGGAGTAGGCTTTTATGTTATCGATGTCCGTTTGGGATTCCTAGCATATGATTAGTTCCGTATGGTGATTTAAGACTTGCACGCAAAATTTAGTGTCATTCTGAGTAGTCTAAGTATGATTCGGCGCGTTCGGAGCAAGTTGAAAACTTGAAGTTCATAATTTGATTCAATTTGGTCTTGGGGTGCGATACTTAGTTTCTTTGTTGTTTTAAGAGTTTCGCGAGTTTGAGAAAGTCCGTATTATGTTTATGGACTAGGTGCAGTTGGACGGGGTCCCGGGGGTTTGGGTGCGTTTCGGACCGCCCGGAGCTAAGTCCAAAACTGATGGTGTGTTGGTTCAGGTTTCCTTCTTCGCGAACGCGGAAGGACCCTCGCGTTCGCGATGAAGGATTTGGGTTATTGGACTTTTTGCTTTCCGCATTCGCGAAGACGAGGCCGCATTCGTGAAACTTTAGGACCTGTGGCCTTCGCGTTCGCGATGGCCTTGTCGCGTCCGCGTAGAAGGATTTTGGGCCAAGGGGTATGTGGGTTATTACTCTTCGTGTTTGCAAAATGCTGGTGGCATTCGCGATGCTTGGGCTGGTCTAGCCTTCATGATCGTGAGGACCCTGTCACATTTGCGAAGAGGAACTTGAGGACCTGGTCAAGATTTGCCTTCGCGATCACGAGGCCTTGTTCGCGTTCGCGAAGAAGGGGCAGCTGGGAAGAGACTTTATTAAAGTCGGGATTTTGGCTATTTTGTTCATTTCTCTCTTTTGTTGGACAAATTTAGGGCTTCTTGGAGAGGGGTTTTAACCTAGCTATTGAAGGTAAGTAATTCCTACCCAATGTATGTTTAATACATAAATTATGGGTAGATTTTAACATGTAAAGTTGTGAAAATTATGGGTTAAGTTAAAAAACCTAGGTTTTGATAAAAATGCAATTTAACCACGAAAATGATTATGAAATTAGGTGAAAATTATATATTTGATTTCGTGAGGTTATGGGTAACATTTATCTTCGAAAAGTTTCGAAATCCGGGCATGTAGGCCTGGGGGTAAATTTTAGGGATCTTCCAATTTAGGTTGGATAATTACTCTAATAGTTAAATTATGAACTTGTGAGTGTATATTGATTAATTTATTTAATATTTGGCTAGTTTCGGGTTGTTTGACACCAAGTTGAGGATTTAGAGCGGATTTGTGGATCGGATGTGAGCTTGAGAACGAGGTAAGTCTCTTGCCTAACCTTTTAAGAGGGAACCCATCCCCTTAGGTGTATCTTGTTGTGTACTACTTCTGTGGGGATCTACATATGCACTAGGTGACGAGAGTCCGTGTGTAGCTATATTCCATGAAATGTCTTAAATAGAGCTGAGATTAGGGATTTTAAAGTTGCAAATTTCTAATTTAGATTTCTTATTTTTACGAAGAATTGAGATATACATAATAACTCTGAGAAATCCATGTCCACTCACGTCATAAGTACTTCCGCGAGCGAGGTAAAACTTCTCTACTCTTATGGGAGCGGGCAGTTCGCCTCAGCAGTATAATAGATACATTTATGGTTCGTGTCGTTTGACCCTCGGCAGTGCACATAGTATTTTGGATCGGGTCGTATGGCCTCGACATAAATCATGTGTGATAATACGCGGAGACCGATTACACTTGATATTATGTTATGGCTTGAGAGGTTATAATTTATTTAATGACCGGAATTGATTTGGAACTAGTATGTGTAAAATGGATATTTATGAATTTACTATCATTGAAAGAATCATTTACTCACTGCTTGCTATTGTGTTATTTTTATTATTTACATATTTCATAACTATTTTGCACTTTTGTTATTTATTATTGGCCTATAGTAAGTGTCGATGCTGACTTGTCATCATTACTTCTTAGAGGTTAGACGGGATACTTACTGGGTATATGTTGTTTATGTACTCACGCTACACTTTTGCATTAATCGTGCATTTGAGGCAGGTGCATCTGGTGTCCATTCAGGCGCGCACCCCCATTACACTGAGGTTTAGGGTGAGCTGCTTTCTGAATCCGTCCTGCAGTACCCGGAGTCTCTCCTTTGTATTTATTTTTTGTCTACCCTATTTCAAATAGTAGCTTAATATTTTGTATATTCTACTAGTCGCTCATACATTTGAGACACCAGGTCTTGGAAACATGCTAGTAGACTTCATGGCTTTTGAGAATTTATTTCACTGCATTTGCTCTTTCATTAGTTTTCGCTTTACTTTATTAAATTTTTCACTTCTCACTTAGTTAATAAATATAAATCAACTACCTTGAGATTTTTAAAAAGAATGAATACACGGGTAATTCACCGATGGCTTGCCTAGAGGTAACGTTGGGCGCCATCACGGCCTATAAGGTAAATTGGGTCGTGACAGGGTACGATATGATGATGATACCCACAGAGGCATATTTTTTAAAAGTGTATATATATATATATATATATATATATATATATATATATATCATACATTTCATGTTAGTCGCCCTCAGAGGCACTCAGATGTTACAGGTTGGATATTCTCTATCATTGCTTGCATTACTGTTCTTATTTATGTTTTCCTTCCTTACAAGCTCGGTACTTTATTCGTACTGACATCCCTTTTATTTGTGGACGCTGCATGTCATGCTGCAGGTCCTGATAGACAGGTAGACGCAGCTCCCCCACCATAGTAGGCTGCCCAGTTCAGCGGTTATTGGCGAGATCCCTTCTCCGGACTTGTCGTGGTCTTGGTATGCACTTTTGTTATAGAAATTATGGGTATGTTGGGGACCTGTTCCGTCAATGTTTTATCACTTATGTTTCTTTAGAGTATCATAGATAGGTGTTGACTCATGTATAGTTTGGATTGTCGTGTCGGCTGATATTTTGTTGTATAGTCTCTCATGACAACTTGTACCTTATATATAGCTTCATGATAGCCTTGTCGGCCTATGTTATATATGTTCATACTATTATCTGTCATTGTTGGTTGTTCATGATTCATGTCTACCATTTATGTTGATCTCGTCGGCCCTTATAGATAATAAGAAAGGTTAGATAAAATGTACGTTGGTGCTCAATAGGTATGGCCCGGGTGCAAGTCATGGCCCTCCAGTTTGGGTCGTTACATTTTCGAGGATATGAAAAAGGAGAATGTTTTGGATCTTTCTCCATTAGAGAGTTTACTGAATTCTCTTTTTGAGCTTGCCGCTTCATATGACCAAGAGAGATCTAATTTGGCTGATAAGACGAGTGAAGATGAGAAGCTAGAGCTGATTTCTAAAGCTAATGAGCATCTCAAATCGTTCAAACTTTAAACATGAGAGAAAGTCAAGAGACTTTCCTCTAGTGAAAAGAAACTAAAGAGAGTTGTGAAGAGGTTGCAGATATTACAACAAGAGAGGGAGAATCTCGAAGGTGTTATAGAAGCAACTTAAAAGGAGGTTGAAGAGATTCAAGCAAAAATTTCAGCTACCGAGACTGAGGTCTCTTCATGTGACAACATAAATTTGCTGACTGTTGATGATTCGGCCAATCTGGAGGAGAAGAAGAAGAACCTGCAGACTAGCTATCAAAAATTGATCAACTACAAGTTCTGTTTAGATTAGACTATTAGAATTATCTCCCCTTTTATCTTTATGTTAGATTGACCTAGTGGATATTTATTTTATCATAAATAAAATTGCTTCACTTTTGTTTTACATTGTCTGACTTTTATCTTAGTCGTATTTACAATTATAAGCTTTACGTGCTTGTAGCAAAAGATACATATCTTGTTGTGGGAGAGTCCAAATATTGAACCGTTTGATTTATCGAATATTAGACTTCAATATCTAAAACATATCCAAAACTTAGAATCTAACACATTCAGAATCGCCCCAGATAATATTTTGAAACCAACTTTAGATTTCACCACGTTAAAAATTTCGGATTTGCGCAGTCTCACCAAACAAAATCATATCTTGGTGTACCACTTCACAATCACAAACCGTTTGATTTTTTGGAAACTTAACTTCCAAATATAAAACATATCCAAAATTCAAAATTTAATGCCTTAATTATAGTTTCAGATAATAATTCGAAATAAATATTAAATTCTGACACGACGACGATTTCAGATTTGTGCGACTTCACCAGAACTTTTGTATCTTGATGTCGGAATGTCGAAATCATGAACCGTTTGATTTTTTGGAAACTTAACTTCCAAATATAAAACATATCCAAAAAATGTTTTTAATAGATTCAGATAATATTTCGAAATCAGTATTAAATTCTGACACGGGGACGATTTTAAATTTGCGTGACTTAACCAAAACTTTTGTATCTTGGTGTAGAAACGTCAAAATCATAAACCGTTTGATTTAATGGAAACTAAACTTTAGAATCTTAAACATATCCAAAATTTAAAATTTAATGCTTTAATAATAGTTTCAGATAATATTTCGAAGCCAGTTTTAGTTTCTGATATACCGATAGTTCCAAATTAGCGCGACTTCGCCAAAACTTTCATGTCTTGGTATGGAGGCCTCGAGATCACACGACGTTTTAGTTTCCAGAAATTGAAATTCAAGAGCTTCATTCTCACTATATATCTTGGGTTCAAGTCTCACTAATTTGAAATGTTGTACCAGGTAATCTTCCTTCTTATACTTGTGTTCCTTTCTGATGCCTCTCTTTCCTTCTCCCATTTTTAGGGCAGAGAGCGGATTTGGAGACCAGCAAACTTGAAGGTTTGGCAAACATGAAGGCATAGCAAGTCCTCGAACATCAATGCAAATACTTTGGAGCCTTCTAAAAGACTAAAATCATCCCATCAAAGACACCAATTTACAATAGTTGCTTGCCCCCTTTAAATCAAATGGGATCCAAAGTTCATTAGAAGAATGGTATTTCGGTTTTATTTTTTAAGTGCTGATTGAATGGATTGTGTTTCCTCATACTTCACTCGATCGACGATTGGGTCAGTGTGTATCTTTTGAACTCATGCGACTGAACTTAGAATGAAACTCTAAACTGCCTACGTACCTCAGTGAAGAGGAACAAGTCATACCGTAGTTCAGAATGGGTGATTTATTTTAGGTCCTAACTTTTGCCTAGGCCGCCTCTTTCGAGGTTTTCAACCTAGCGGACCTTGTTTTGGGCCGTTCACAGTATATACTCTTGTAGGCCAGGAATAACATGCATTTTATGCTCTTGCATTAAGGAGCGTTGCAACTTCAAGGATAATACTTCTTTAAGAACTTGCCATTGATATGGCCAATTCTCATGCCATCTGCATCAACCAGCTTGTAAGCTCCACTTGAATAATCTTCTAGTACGATATATGTCCCATCCCATATTGAAGTGAACTTCCTTACAGGTTTATGTGAAGTAATAATGGGTCTTTGTATAGACAGAAATTGATCTCCTACTTGAAAGGATCTTGGGCGAACTCTTTTATTGAAGGCACGAGATAATCGAGCTTGGTAACATTCAAGACTATGTTGAGCTTCTAACCTCTTTTCATCAAGAGCCTCCAACTCTGCTAGTCAAAGTCGAGTATTTTCTTCATCAGTGATCCCTTCTAGAATAGCTAATCGTAATGAAGGAATTTGATGCTCAAGTGGCAAAACGACTTTGATTCCATAGACAAATGGATAAGGGGTCGCTTGTGTTGGTGTGCGGTGAGTTGTCCTGTTTCCCACAGAGCTTCTTCCATACGGTCATGCCAATCTCGTTTGGATTTGGAGATTACTTTCTTTAACAAGTTGCATAGTGTCTTGTTGAATGCCTCAGCTAAACCATTGGTGGCAACATTGTACATAGAAGAGTTACGTTGCTTGAATCCAAAGAGATCACAAATCTTGTTCATCAACCTATTGTCGAATGGCTTGCCATTATCCGTTATTATGTAACGAGGAATGCCAAAGCAATAAAGTATGTTTACTCGGATGAAACTTGCAATATTTTCCTTCTTTACTTCCTTAAGACCAACATCTTCGGCCCATTTTGAGAAGTTGTCAGTTGCAGCCAAGGTGTATAAGCGTCCACTGGAGGATTTTGGCAATGGTCCAACAACATCCAGTCCCCAAGCGTCAAATGGACATGATGCAACAGTCGGATGCAACACTTCAGGAGGCTGATGAATAACATTTGCATGGAATTGGCAAGCCTTGCATCTTTGAGCGTAGTCCAAGCAATCCTTTACCATCGTTGGCCAATAATATCCCATCATTTATATATGGAAGTGGAGATTTGGTCCAGAATGGTATGACCCACATACCCCAGAATGTGATTCTTTCAAAGCTTGGAGTGCTTCATCTTCCGCTAAGCATCGCAAGAGTACTCCCTCAAAGGATCTTCTTTATCGAGTATCTTTGTAGTAAAGGAAATGAGGTGCACGACCGCGGATTTCAGTCCTTCTCCTCGGATTTTCTGGAAGTATCACATAGCTTAAGTAGTCGATAATTGGTTGTCTCCATTCTTCCTTATCAACTTCAAAATCCGTGACTAGATGCTCAAGTTTATTTTCTTCACTTTCCCCTTCATTTGGTAGCGGTACTACCCATTTTTGGAAAATAGTAACTGCACTTGATCAAGCAGGGTTAATAATGAAGCTAGGGAAACTAAAGCATCAGCCTTCTTATTTTCTTTCCTAAGTATATGTTGAATAATCATATCACCAATCCATCCCATCAATTTATTAGCATAATTATGATAAAGGGCGTAGTTCAGGTTTCTTGACCTCGTAACTACCTAAAAGTTGATTGACCACTAACTGGGAGTCACCAAAGACTTGCAATTGCAACTGTTTCATATTGACAGCCATTTCAAGCCCAAGTATTAATGCTTAATACTCAGCAACATTATTGGAGCAAAGTTGTGTCAATGTGAAAGAGTAAGGCAGAACTTGCCCTTGAGAAGTGACAAATACTACGCCAGCACTAGCTCCTCCACGATGTGCAACACCATCAAAGTAATTCTTCTATGGAGGTTGTACTTCAACAAACATTACGTCTTCACCAGGTAGTTCATCAGTTAGTTCCCAAGCATCGGGTATCGGGTGATCTGCCAAGAAGTCTGCCAATGCTTGTCCTTTTACAGCCTTTTCAGGATTGTACACAATCTCGAATTGTTGAAATTGGAGGTTCCATCTTGCTAGTCGATCGTTATGGACTGGTTTTGACATTACAAACTTGATGGGATTTTCCCTAAGAACAAGGCGAACGACATGAGCTTGAAAGTAGTGCTTCAACTTTTGAATTTAGAAGACTATGGCCAAACATATCTTTTCGATTGGCGAATAATTCAGCTCATTTGGTGTCATCATCCTGCTCATGTAGTAAAGGGAGTTTTCTTTCCCCTCATTATTTTCTTGGGCCAACAGTGCTCCAACGGACCTTTCATGTGCCGAAATGTATAGTATCAACGGCTTTCCAGGTATAGGGACTGCCAAAATAGGAGGCGTCATCCAGTAAGTTTTAATACTTTCAAAGACATTGTTACAAGCTTGGTCCCAGTTGAAAGGAACGCCTTTCTTCATGAGGCGGCTGAATGGTTGGCACCTCCTAGCTAGGTTTGAGATGAATATCCAAAGGTATGCTAGCTTTCCTTACTGACTTATTAATTCATGAATATCCCAAGGCTCAGGCATTTTCAAAATTGCATCGACTTTGGCTTGATTAATTTTGATCCCTCGATGCGGGACAATGAAACTAAGGAACTTTCCATAAGTAACTCTAAAGGTACATTTCAATGGATTCATCCTAAGTTGGTACCTCCGGAGTAACTCAAACACCATTCTCAAGTCTTTGAAGTGGCCGCTCTTCTTTATTGACTTTACCACCAAGTCATCGACATAACATTCGACATTCATGTGGAGAAGGTCATCAAATATATTATGCATAGCTCTTTGGTAAGTAGCATCATCGTTCTTCAAGCCAAAAGGAATTACCTTGTAGAAATAAATACCCTTTGGGGTACGGAATGCAGTAAGCTCTTTATCTTTTCGCGCCATGAAAATTTGGTTATAGACCGAAGAACCATCCATGAATGACATTGCCTCATACCCAGTGGTAGCGTCAATCATAAGCGCTGGAATATGAAGAAGAAATTCATCCTTCGTACATGCATTATTGAGATCCCTGAAGTCGACATACACTCGAATTTGGCCATTCTTCTTCCTTACAGGGACAATACTTGAAACCCATGTTGGGTATTTAACTTCACGAATAAAGACGGCTTCGATGAGTTTGGTAACTTCAGTTTCAATTAGGGGAACCAAGTCCGACCTAAAGCTCTTTTGAGCTTGCTTAACAGGATGAGCGCCATTCTTGACTGCGAGGTAATGGACTGCTACTTTCGGGTCAAAGTCAGACATCTCTTTGTAACTCCAAGCAAATACATGCCTAAACTCCTTGAGTAACTCAACATAAGTGCTTTCTTCATCAACTTCTAGTAAATCACTTACGTAAGTAGGTCTTGGTTCTTCATTAATGCCAAGGTTAACTTCTTTTAAGGCCTCAGCTGTTGTCTTCACCCCTTCTTCAAGTTCAGGTAGAGCATCTTTCTCATCTTCATCTTCTTGAGAGTCCCCATCGTTGAAGGATATGTGATAACACGGTGAAACATCCTCCAATTTCTCATCCTCCTCCATTAGAGATGAAATACTATTTTTGCCTTGTGCAGTAACATGATATGAAGAACCACACTTTCTTCATATTTGTCGTGTTCCTTAGTATAGACCATGTTATATGGCTTTACCTTCAGTACTTCTTTACATGAAACCACACGTTTTGTTTATTGCCTCATTCTAGAAGGAACCGAACTTTGAAAATCCTTAGAGATCTTCTGGATTCTAGGCGAAGAGGGTGTTCTTGTGCTTTGATAATTTCTCTGGAACTTGTTCCCCTTCTTTAATGGACCTAATCTCTCAAATACTAAAGTCCTCACAGTTGATTTTCCAAGTCGATCAAAGACTAAAGGTTTGTTAGAAGCAACAGATTCATTTTCTACAGTGATAATAATTATTTCCTGCCCTTCTTATGGAGATGCGAACTGGTGATGGTTGCTTGTACCCCAGACCTTCACATGGTTGCCTTTTAGCAGTTTCTAACAGGAGCTTCCCTAATTTTGATGGCTCATTGGAATTATATCCAACTTTTGCAAATAGTCTGTAAGCATTAGGATCAAAGCCTGCATATGTACGCTTCGTAGGGAGTGCCACATTCTGCGAATGATTCGGACCACCAACCCTGCAAGTAGCGTTGAGGGCAGATTTGCTGCCTCAATTCGTTTGATCGGAAGAGTTAACTCCCATAGCATATTGGTTTGGAGTTTGGATGATTCTCCCTCATATTTCTTCTTGTTCCCTCCATGATATTTATTCAAGTTAGGGTATACCTCCTCAGCAACAGCCTTGGTTTTGTCGGCAACCACCTCAGCTCTGTTAGTTGTGGACTCGTCATTCTTGCCATTCATTACGTCATCAACTTTTAGCTCCTTCACAATGCGGTTCTTCAAGTAGAACTTTGCTCGACTATTTTCTTCTCAACTTCACCCTCATAGTATTTCAAACATTGACGGTAGGTAGATAGAACCACTTTATTCTCATGTATCCAAGGCCTTCCAAGCAAGACGTTGTATGAAGTCTGCACATCGATCACATGCAGCCATGCACTTGATTGCATATCTTCAATGATGATTCCTAACCTGATCGCATCTATGTCTTTGCCCCCTTGGTTGAATCCTTGAATTATCACATGAATTTTCGAGAGTTCATTCATAGGAATACCTAGTTCTTTCACAGTGCGAATTGGCAAGATGTTCTTCAGGAATGGACTGAGATTTTTTGAAGATGGTACCAATGGTAGGTCATCTCTCTTTTCTACCCCTTTATCAACATTGCAACAAGAGGCCTCAACACCATCACGGGAAATCTTCATGCGGAACCAAAATGGCAAGAATCCTCCAAGGTCACTAGATGTCGTGGATTTTAAGGGTGGTGGACCTCCACTTTTGCTTTTATCACGAACCAAAATCCCACCACAGGTGTCGTGATGGAACTTAGTCTCTAAGACTAGGTAAACCGATTATAATAATGATTCAAGCCATTTATTTTGTATAATCTAATACAAGTGTCAAAACCAATAACGGAAATATTCAAACAACCTCCCAAGACTGGTAATACTGAGTCACTAACTCTAATCGAATACATGCAATGATCTCAATGATCAAATAAACAATATTGTTCGAATAAGAGTTGATAGTACAATAAAGTAGAAAGACTCCAAGGGACTGCGACGACCGAACAACTCTACCTTGAATCCGTGTGATCAACACACTAACTCTGCCCGAGTGCATTATCTCCAATATAATTCTTTCAAATAAATATCTTTCAAATATAATTCTTTCAAATAAATATCTTTCAAATATAATTCTTTCAAGTAAAATCTTTTGAATATAATTCCTTTCAAGTGAAATATTTTTGAATATAATTCCTTTCAAGTGAAATCTTTTCGAATATAATTCCTTTCAAGTAAAATCTTTCAAATATAATTCCTTTCAAGTAAAAGTCACTGTTTGACACCTCATTTCCTAATCATAAAGATTTCGAGTCTCAACCCACTATCATATCTTCACGGCATCCCGTGCCCATATTTCTATCACAATCGTACGAACAATTCCTAAGGCAGAAGACATAATAACTTAATGAAATGACCGAGAAGTGAACAACGAGAAATTTACATAAAAGTAATAGCACAACAAATATACGAAAACAATAGGGGCGTTCCCGAGGTATCGCCTCGTAAACCCAAATGTAAATGCTCAACAAGGGGATATCCCGAGCTACTGCCTCATAGTCCCAAAAGTAAATATGTAACAGTGGGATCTCCCGAGGTACCACCTCATAGTCCCCAAAGTAAATATGAAAACAGGGGGATCTTGCGAGGTACCGCCTCGTAGTCCCAAAAGTAAATATGCAAACATGGGGATCTCCCGAGATACCGCCTCATAGTCCCAAAAGTAAATATGCAAACATGGGGATCTCCGGAGGTGCAACCTCATAGTCCCAAAAGTAAATACACAACCAATTCATATCACAAATTACCCATAGGCCACAACCATTTCCAAAGATACAACGAAATTGATTAATTTCACGCATATAGCCCAAGGCTCCACACAATGTATATAAATTCTCAAAAACAGCAACAATGATGGAAAGGTACTCAGCATTGTACAACGCCTTCTTTAATCCAAATTTTGATAAATATATTAATGTCTCAATTTTAACTTTTTAAATTAATTATTTGCAGATGGAAAAGCCATAATGTAATTATTTTCAGGAAATGTCAACTCAACAAGCACACGGAATTCACATAAAAATAAAAGTAGCAATTACACCAACTTATCACATGAAACAAATTCGACAAACAAGGAACGAGGCATGACAAATAAGGATTTAATAAGTGCTAGCAATTTCCAATTTAATACATAAAAATGCCTACGACTTTAAACCAATAAAATTTGCACATATAAGCTCGAGTACGTATTGGTCACCTTGCGTACACGGCTTTCACATTACACAAATAGCACATACGACTCAATGCCTAAGGGATAATTCCCTCATTCAAGGTTAGGCAAGATACTTACCTTGACGAAACTAAACCGATACTTTAAACGATCTTCGCGAATGAAACCACCTCCGGACGACTCAAATCTGAAATTTACCCCTTCATAATACTACGATGGTCCACCACACTAAACAAATTTCTATCTACAACAGTGCAACAAAATTACACCAATATTAGTAAATAAATCTCTAGATTTTTGGTCATGTAGGCATTTTATCAAACACCTAAAGTGCAAAAATCTCTACGTCTCTTAACCATGGAATTAGTTCATCTAACTACCACCATTTACCAATAGTTTGTAACTTCCAATCATAACATGCGTCACCATTCATCCACACCCAACCAACAAAATTACATCAATTAATCACCTTTCAATCCCTACCATGGTTATGTATTTAAATTGGGAATTTATGGCTTCCAATCACCATACCATGAGTTCCAATAGTTAATTCATACTCATCTTCCCATAATAAATCCGTGCATGTAAGACTAAGGGTGTAGGATTACCTTTTTGGAAGAAATCTTGCCAAAACCTTCTTTTGAGTTCTTGAAGAAATTTCTTGAAGATCTAAGGATTTCATGAAGCATTGAGTTAGTTTTAGGGTGGAATTGATG
This sequence comes from Nicotiana tomentosiformis, assembly GCF_000390325.3. Lineage (NCBI taxonomy): Eukaryota > Viridiplantae > Streptophyta > Magnoliopsida > Solanales > Solanaceae > Nicotiana > Nicotiana tomentosiformis. Next base: position 119,447,834 of record NC_090816.1, on the reverse strand, counting down.
GAATGAAACACCAAATTAGTAGGGATTACTCACCTTGAAGATGGTAGGGGTGGGGGAAGTTGGAGGTCTTGAGAGTCTTGAAACACCAAATTAGTAGGGATTACTATACAGAGCTATTGGAACCATCAAAACTCCATTCCGGAGTCATTTGCATAAAGTCAAACTTCGATCAACTCTTTTTACTTAAGCTTAAAAAAATGAGAATTATTTTTTCAATTTAATCCTGTATCATCCGTAAACCAAACTTGACCATACACGCAAGTCATAATTCATATTACCACGCTGCTCGGGACCTTAAGCTGCTGAAGGGGATGTCAATTCTCAAAATGACAAGTCGGATCGTTACAACTTTCTTCAAATGCCTAACTGGATTCTGTTTCCTTGGTCTTTTTACCATTATTTTTCTTGGTTGTTGTTCTTTTGATTCTTTTTGTGGGCTTATTTGTGGCGCCTTCGATGAGTCACCAACATCCAACCTTCATCATCATCATGCTGATCAACTTCAACCTTGATGTTCTCCATTAATTCTTCATCTTTACTTTCTTTGAAACTATATAATTCATCTGGACTGAATGAGCCAAGGTGATAGAGACTTGGTTTGCGCTTTATTTCTCATCTTCAAGGACGATCTTCTTTTCACGAGCCAAGTCCATCACTTTATCTTTGAAGACAAAGCACTTCTCCAGAGGGTGGTTCACAAGTCGATGGTATTTGCAGTAATTTGGGTCATTCGTTTGCCCAGCTTCATTTGATCGCTTCATCTCCGGAAGCTCAATGAGGTTTAACTCAAGGAGTTCATCAAAAATAGCTGGCACATCAGAATCCAGAAATAAGTACTCCTTCTCTTGCATTTCTTTTAGAGTCAACTTTCCACTTGGCTTATCTTGAAAAGAAGTGGATTTCGCACTCCGCTTCTTGCTCACCTTCGTTGTGAACTTCACAAGTGATGTGTTGACATTCATAGCTTCTTTGTCTTTGGACTTGGGTACAAACTTGCTCCATTTCCTGACTTTTTGCTTGTCGTTCCCTTTGCGAGGCTCATAGATATGCAACCTTTCATTTCTACCGGAGGCCATGCTCAACTCCATGTCACGGGTACGAGTCGCAAGTTCTTCAAATGTGCTAGGTTTGATACCTTGCAAGATGCAGCATAGTCCCCAATGCATTCCTTGGATGCACATCTCTATGCCCGAAGTTTCACTAAGCATGTCTTTGCAGTTGAGACTTGCATTACTCTAACGATTGATAAAGTCGAGAACTAGTTCACCCTTTCGTTGACGAGTATTTGTAAGTTCTATCATACTCATAGTACGTCTCGTTCTATAAATGTGTTTGAGGAACTCTTGCTCTAGTTGATACCAACTATCAATAGATCCAGTCTCGATGTCTGTGTACCAATCAAAAACATTTCCTTTTAGTGAGCAGACAAACTTCTTGACGAGGTAATCTTCATATGTCCCAGTGTTGTTGCACGTCTCAACGAAGTGTGCCTCATATTGCTTTTGATTTCCTTTGCCATTAAACTGTTGAAATTTTGGAGGTTGATAGCCAGCAGGCATGTTCAACATATCGATCCTTGAAGTGTACGGCTTTGCATAGGTAAGGGAGGACTTGGAAGCAACTTCATATTTTTTTTATAATCCCTTTAATGAACTCCTTTAGTTGATTGATTGGAATCATCCCTTCCGAAGAGACTGGAATTTCCTTAGTGGATGAAACGTGTCGTGAAGGAGGATCAATCTCTTGAACTTCCGGGAGCATGTCAGGTGCATGGGTGGATTCTTCTTCCATCAAGATTCCCACCTTATCTGTTAGTTTGTCAATTCTAGCATATTGATTCTGCATGCACTTGCTCAAGCTAGCGATTTCTTTCGTCTAGTTTGCCAACTGCTCCTCCATATATGAAACGTTTGTCACCATGGCTTGCATGATTGTTGTGGACGATGGAGAGTATCATGGATTTCACAAATATTGATCCTCGATTGGCTCACGCCATACGGTGTAAGTGGGGAGGATCCATCACTTGAAGTATCATAATCTTCCTCTGCAGTAGAGTTCTTGTATCCGGAGTGGTCAAGCAGAGCTAGAGTTTTCTTGATGCTTTCAACAATATCGCTTCCTTCTTCAGGTGTGTTTGTTGAAGATCTTGCTCCTTTTGAGGATGGAGATCCGAAAATAGGGGTTGATACGGATGACAGTTGGGGTGCTTGTTGTCCTAGTGAGCCTGCTTTGCTCCTCATAACTGGTTCAAAAATTCCAAAGGTAACATAAGATATGCTTTCTACATCAGCATAGAACCTAGAATTAGCAAACTTGGTGGAAGTTTATGTGGAGTTGATTTTCTTTGAATCCATTCCAATGTTCTAGAACTTTGGTGATTGAAAAGTTAAAATGAGAGGTAGATATTGTCCCACTAGGCGTGCCAGAATTGGTAGACAATAAATTTGCATCAAGAAAATAATCGAGACCGAAAAATATCAATCGTAATATTTGATTTCAAATTATATGAGTGTACAATATCTATGAATCCTTTGATTCTTCTTTTCGGTAGTAAATAAATTCAAGGGCCTTTGAGCTTGATCTTGAATCTATATTTGTTATCACGAATGACGATCTTGAATTCAACTAGCACGAATATTGATTTGAACTCATACTCCTTGAACCTTTATTTTGTTATTCGTTCTTGAGCTTGAACGTGATTTCTTGAACTTGATTGCTTGAGGCTTGAAACTTCTAGAGAAATTTACAGTGTTTGATCCACAAGCTCTCTCTTGATTCTTATTATAACTTCTGTTGTCTTTTCTGAGTTATGAAGACCCCTATTTATAGTTGTAGGAGGGAAGAGTTATGATAAGAACAAACTCTTTCCGACCAATCAAATTAAAGAGTGAGAAGGACGCATTTGATTGGCCAGAATATGTCACTTGTGCATGTGGCGTAGTTTCATTGGCCTTTTAATTTGACTTGGTATGCCTGGCCATTTTGACACGTGGCATGATCCTATTGGTTCTTCCGTTTAACTTGGTGTGCCACGTCATTTGACACATGGCATGATCATATTGGCTCTTCTGTTTGACTTGGCGTGCCTTGTCATTTGACACGTGATACCAAACTGGGCATCTAGGAAGATGACATATTGGGCCTAATAAAGTGGGTTCATTACTTGTAGCCCAATTAAATGGGTTAGCTCAATGAATTTGGACATATTTGTTTAATCTATATATATTGTACTTATATAATTAATTCAATTATATTAGCCGACTAAAATTATTTGAACCTATATATCCTGAATTTAAAATATAGTCCAAATTATTTTATGGATTTAATTCCAATAAAATTTATATGCCTACAGGTGCAATAGAAAAAAGGTGATAGTTATACCAAAGGACAGTAGAAACAACTTGGCTGCTCCACTCTATGATACTGATTGCTTGCATATAGAATTTAGAAGTGATGCAGAGAATTACTCAGTTTTGGATGTTCTTGATAGTTTTCTTTGGATTTCTCCTCAATTGGACACCTAGTGTTTTATTCGAGGTCGTCCAAGCTTGAAGAGTACCCTGAAGTTTATATATGAAGATGAGAAAACATGTTGTTGTGGATCTCTACCTTTGAAATGTTGGAAGCATAAGCTAAAGGAAGTCAAAATGGAGAACTATACATGTATAGAGCAAGAGGAGCTGAGAAATTATCCTTTCAAAAAAGAAAATGCATCAAAGTAAGATGTCGCTGATCCCAAGAAATGCAGCCTTTGAGTCCAAGATTTTACTTCTATAAATTTACTTTATGCAGAAGTTTCATGATTTGCTTGTGTCTAGTTGCATACATACACCATATCTTTTGACCTTTCATTCTTCTCAAACTTTTAATGCAAAGTTCTTTTCTAGCTTGATTGATTCTACATTGCACTGTCTACGTAGTTAAATAGCTAGCAAGGGCAGCAAAAGAGTATAGTATTACTACATTGTGATTTTCTTTTAAATTTTAATCTCACCAATTGTAGTTTGGGTGTGCTTGTATAGATCACAAAAAGAGGGAGATGTGAAGTCTGACCTTAACCTTTACAAAAAATAAGGAACATGAATATGCTCTATACACTACATAGTCCAGTCCTTAGAAATTCTGAAAGGTAGAAAACATAGATGCTTGCTTGGCCAATGAATCAGGTACCTGAATGGCCCCTCTAAAATGGTGTGAGATATTAGCATTTGCTTGATCCAAGATATGTTTAGTGTCTTAATCGTATGATGAATAAATCATTCTCAAGCTAGTATCTCCTTCTTTAATACTGCATGTAGAGTATACTGCATGTACTTTGTTACAACCGTGTTGAAAATAGTAGATAACTATTTGGAAGTTTGAAATCTGGTATCAGTAATTGACAATAAATTATTTGAAATACTGATGAAATATTGAAAAAACTTATTTGACAAGTATTTCAATAAGTGAAATATAACAACGATTTACACTTACAAAGTTTGACCTTTTTTCCAAATAAAATTGGAATAATGCATAAATCCTCCCCAATCTATGACAATATTACCAACCATCGGCCTTGTATAGGGCCACCTACTCTTCAGCATCATCCAAGGTTATCTCCAACCCGGACCTCGTTATTTTCAGCTCCTTACCAAGGGCATTCCGTTTAATGATGGCCGAGCCCAGTTTTGCTTGGATGTCCTCATTTTGCTGAGCCCGTGCATCCGCTTTCTCATTCGCCACCTGAAGCTGAACTTCCACTGAAGACATCTTGGCCTGGGCGGTCTTCTTCTCCGAGGCCAACAAGTCCATCTTGTTTTTCCACCCGTCGTCCATTACTTGGATCTCCCTGCGGAGTTGGTCGATCTGGTCGATCTTCTACTGGACCTGCGAAGTATTATTGTTAGCCTCTGAGACCGGACCCTTGTTTCTAACTTCAAAACTTTTACCTTTTCCACCACGTCCGCATGCTCCTGCCTTAAGGCCGATGCTTCTTTCTGAGTTGCATCCATCTTGGCCTGGAGGTTCTTAGCGACCCCCTCTTGCTGCTCGCTAAGAATCTTGTACATGTCCCTTTTTGGGCAAGCTCCTTGATATCGAGCTCGAGTTTATTGATCTCGACCCGGTACCAAAGGAAACTCTCGTGGTGAAGTACCGAGGTCTACAAAAGGGCAAAAAATATGAGAAACATCAAATATAGATAATAACAGATCGATGGAAAGAAACGATGCCCTACCCGGTTCAGCGCCTGCTGCGCCTCATTGAAAAGGCATGGCACGTTTATCTCATTAATATTTGCCTGATCCTCCTCGATCACCAGGGGACGGACAATATGATCGATTTCTTGCGACCGGGGTCCACACTCAAAGTAGGAAACTGATTGATTAATTTTGGGCTCGAGCTCGGCCCGCCCGCCTGCTTCCGCTGATGTATCCTTCTTCAGAACTTCCAGTTCGCCCAGCCCGGAGAAGTCTTCCAAAGCAGACGAGTCCACACCATAAAAAAATAAGTGAAAGGGATCTTCCGTACCATGGACCCCCGCTTTAGACTTCTCCTTTATCGCTAAGGCCTCCTCGAGCATGGACTCAGTATTGGAGGACGTCCTCGAGATCTTAATTACATTGGGAACTTATTTTAGAGCGTATCCGTCATCCTGAGGATGTTTCACCATGGGTATCCATATCGGTCTTTTGAGTTTGAGAGGGGTCAATCTCACGAGTCTCCCCCTCGGATGCATCCGAGTCCCCGGGATAGGTCGTCCCGTGGGTAAAAAAATAGATTCGTCATCCGGCTAGTCCCTAAATCGGAGGAGGGAGTCGGAGTCCGGTACCCGGGAACTAGAGCCCCTCTTGGGCTTGCGGAGCACCCGTTTCTTTGGTTTTTTCACCTCGGAGCCTAGGAAGCCCGAGGGTTTTCACTTCCTCTTCTTGCTTCCCTCTGTGGCAGCAATGGAGGTATCGATGGACAGGGGTACATCCTCATCCCCTTCCGAAGGCCTAAGTTCGGCTGTCTTAGGTAAACCTGCAATAACAAAATGGAAGAGGAGTTAGTATAATATAAGGTAGAAACATGGTATTGGACACTCAGAAAGAGTCTTTACCATAAGAACGGGCCTCCCATCGTCCCTTCAAAAGTCCGCGCCATGTGAGCTCGAAGTACGACATAAGTACATATGCCCTCGATCCATCCTTTAACCGGGGAGCCACATTCGGAACACGAGCGATGGCTGCACAACCAAAAGCATGAAAGAGAAGATAGAAATTGAAGAGAAAGAATTTTTATGTTTAAAGAGAGATTGCACTTATGAGACGTATTCAATTTCTCAAGGAATGGAATGTATTCTAGGGGGATCAAATCCTCAGTTTTCAATCGGACAAAGCGTCCATGCCAACTCCGGTCTCGGTGTGCGTCGATGCTCAAAAAGGTAGCTTTGTTGGCCCGACGAGTAAGTTTGGTTATTCCACCTCGGAACATTCGGGGACTGTATAATCAGAGAAGGTGGTTGATCGTGAACCGACGAGACTCATCTTGTTCATGAAGTAGCGGAGGAGGATCATGATCCTCCACAATGATTGATGGATTTATCTGAGGCACACCTCGTACCTCTTGCAAAAGTTCATAATGATCGGGTCTATCGGGCCTAGTATAAAGGGATAAGTGTAAACACTTAAGTACCCCTCCACGTGGGTAGTAACGACGTCCTTGGGCTCGGGGACTACTACGTTCTTGCCTTGCCATTTGCAGTCCTTACGAACTATGGGAAGAATATCTTCAGTCACGAAACATATGTACCTCAAGACCCCTTTACCCCGGTCCTGTTTGCGCGAAGGCTTCTCGACTTAAAAATCATCTACAATTGAGTAGCCCCCGGGAATGAACGCTTTCAGGGGAGGCTGGGTGGTCGGTTCATTAGCAGCCATAACAGGGTAAACCGTTTAGAGGGCGACGATTTTAGGGGCAACCGCTTCAGTACCAGCAGCCGGTTGAGAAGATGAAGAGGCAACTTGTTGATGAACGATTTTCAATGTTTTGGCCATTGTCATTTGGGGGAGTGTTTGAAAATTTGAGAAAAGAATGCAAAGTTTTGGAAAATGAAGAATAGAGTATAAAGATTTAAAGAAAATTTGGGCAAAAAATTGGAAATTACTATGGAAATAGAAGAATAAGGATGAAGATATGAAGATTTGAAGAATGTTTGATGATGGTTGGAAAGCTCGAAGGTAGTAATTTAGTCGAAAAGTAGGAAAAGAACAAAATGAGGAAGCTTTTATAGGGAAACAACTGACGCTTCAGATTGGGGGCAACCTACCGATAAGCGACACGTGTCCGAAGTCAGAACGACGCGACTGGTGAGACGTTTCGGCTCACTCGTATCAACGTACGAAGGAAGGAACCGGATCTGTCATTTCCCATCATTTCGGCAAGCCTACTCTTTGAGAAACGAGAGGACTATCTGTATACGGGTAAAACCGAACCCACTGAGCATCCGAATTTCCCAATGAGGCAAACGGAGTAGGGACGTGACCGTAAGGAATCGGAGTCAGAATGAGGAGCCTTTTATATCGGGTCTCGAGCAAAACAAATACCCTTGGGGGCATCGGGACCACGTCCCCTAGGTCCGGTTCGGGCCTCAAGACCTAGGAGAGCATTACTATATAACCACACACGACTAACAAAGGGCCGTGATGTCCTTTTCCAACCGGATATCACGACGTGAATCTCGGCCCATATCGGTAAAAAATCAGTGATTAGCGAAATGGAAGATTTGTACCTTTCTTAGGATTGTACTTAGGGTAAAACTCCCCTACTATATAAAGGGGAGACTTATTATTCATCAAGCACATTGTAACATGCATACCAAGATAATTTACTTTATTCTCTCTGTTATTCAAAGTTATTATTCTTGTTCATAAGTTCTTCATAAGTGCAAACTTAGAATCGAAGGCAGGTTCCTCATTAAGCCATTAACCGAGCTCGGGATAACTCTTATCATTGGTTTGGCCATTTATGTAATGACCTAACCGGTCATTTTGCTTTCTAGATCCCTGCTCCCCCAAATAAGACCCCCCGGTATATGACGTTATTGTTTCATGACTTGCAAGAATGGTTAGTTCGAGTTTGGAAGGACTTGGGTTGAAATCGGAACACTTAGTTCCTTGTTATTGGCTTAAAAGGGTTAAGTTTGACTTGGGTCAACATTTATAGTAAACGACCTCAAAAATTGGATTTGATGGTCCTAATAAGTTCGTATGATAATTTTGGACTTGGGCGTATGTTCGGATCGGGTTTTGGATAACCCGGGAGCGTTTCAACGCTTAATATTGAAAGTTGGAGCATTGGAGGTTTTCAAGTTCTTTAAATTTGGTTTGAAGTAGGTTTTGATGGTATCGAGATCTGCTTGGGATTCTGAGCCTAGGAATAGTTGTGTATGGTGATTTAAAACTTACACGCAAATTTTAATATCATTCCGAGTAGTCTAAGTATGATTTTGTACGTTCATAGCACGTTGAAAACTTGAAGTTCATTATTTCATTCAATGTGGCTTTGGGGTGCGATTCATAATTTTGATATTGTTTTACGCGATTTGATAGTTCGATCAGGTCCGTATTATATTTATGGACTTGTTGGTGCAGTTGGATAGTGAAGATGAGAAAACATGTTGTTGTGGATCTCAACCGTTGAAATGTTGGAAACGTAAGCTAAAGGAAGTCAAAATGGAGAACTTTACATGTATAGAGCAAGAAGATCTGAGAAATTATCTTTTCAAAAATGAAAATGCATCAAAGAGAGCTGCCGTTGATCCCAAGAAATGCAGCCTTTGAGTCCAAGATTTTACTTCAATAAATTTACTTTATGCAGAAGTTTCATGATTTTCTTGTGTCTAGTTGCTTACATACATCATATATTTTGACCTTTTATTCTTCTCAAACTTTTAATGCAAAGTTCTTTTCTAGCTTGATTGATTCTACATTGCACTGTCTACGTAGTTAAATAGCTAGCAAGGGCAGCAAAAGAGTATAATATTGCTACATTGTGATTTTCTTTTAAATCTTAATCTCACCAATTGTAGTGTATGAAAAATATAGCAAAAGATTTAATTTCTTTGCTATGCAAACTCAAATTTTGTAACTATTTTTATAGCTTAGTCTCGTGACAATAGTACTCATCTTTTGCTACAACTTAAAAACTCCATAGCTATGAATTGAAGCATTTGACATAAACCTTTTCATATTGTAGCTACAATTCCATACTTTTAGCCATGAAATATATAGAACTATAGCAAAAGATTTTGTTCATTTGCTACGGAAAGTAAAAATAAATAGCCATGTTCTTGATACGTGGCAATTGTAGGAGTATATGTTTAGCTACAAATTCAAAAATCCATAGCTAAGATTCCATTCTCTTTTGCCATGAAGCATAAAATTGTAGCAATAAACTTTCTTCATTTGCTATGAGAATAAAAATGTATAGCCATGTTCTTATTATGTGGCAATTATATATATGTTTAGCTGCAAATTTAAAATTTTCATTGCTACTAATTAAAAAATTTGCCACAAGCATTATTAGCCACAATAATTCTTATAAGCCTATTTAGAAATACAATCAAATTTTGGCAATGAAACATATAGGCAACTGTAGCATAAGATCTTCTTCAATTACGTAATAAATGCAATATATTAGTAAAAAGATTTAACAAAGGATCAACAATATCAATTCAAATATTAAAACATCGTTTGAAACATATGATAAGCTTTGACAAGAGGAAAAATATTATTCATGTGCCCGTCGACCTTCATGCTTTTATAACTCCTCCACAAGCTGCAATAACAATAGAAAAAAAAATAACCAAATGATACAATGAAGCATTTTTATATAAAAAATTAAATTTTGTTTTTAATATGAATACTACCTTAAAGAAATCACATATATACTAAATTATTAATATAAAAACATATTAAAAATAGTCTAAGTTTGTCACGACCAGGAATTTCTACTGCCGGGCCGTGATGTCGCCTAACATTTCACTTGCTAGGCAAGCCAACGTTAGAGAATCATTAAGCCACTTCTTATACATTTTAATAAATAACAGCAAATAAGCTAAAACGAGTTTAAAAATGAGTGCGGAAATATATAATAGCCTCAATATATATATATATATACTACTATCCGGATCTGGAGTCACAATTCACGATATATATATACTACTACCCAGATTTGGAATCACAATTCACGAACTTCTAAGATTTTTCTACAAGTAAATGTCTGAAAGAAATGCAACTCTTTTCGAAAGGAAAGAAACAGTAAAATGCAATGGCTAGAAGGGGACTCGAGGGTCTGTGGACGCCGGCAGATCTACCTTGGGTCTCATGTCGGATAAATCCAGCAGCTAACCTCACGATCAGCTCGGACCAGTACCAAAATCTACACAGGAAGTGCAGAGTGTAGTATCAGTACAACCGACTCCATGTACTGGTAAGTGCCAAGCCTAACATCGACGAAGTAGTGACGAGGCTAAGGCGGGTCACTCACACTACAACCTGTACGCAGTATATATAATAAAAACAGAATAGAAAATACAGAATAGAAGAAAGCAGTAAATTACAAGAAATACAACAACTCCCGAAGATATATCAACAATATTCAGAAATTACCGATCCTTAAGTGCAAAATAGAATACCGTAAGGCTAACACAACTTAGGAAAAACATAAACACATAGGTTGTTGCGGCGCGCAACCCGATCCCACCATATCACAATAACACAATCATAGTTCACCCTTATTCCACCAAACAATCCACCCTTATAACCTCTGTTGTGGCGTGCAACTCGTTCCCACCGTACAGTATAAATTCACCCTTATTCCACCTCAATATATATCACCGTTATTCCTCCAGTTGCGGCGTATAACCCGATCCCATCATATCAATATTAATTACTCAGTATATACAGAAATTTCACAATTTAAATCACAGAAACCCTTCACAGTACTTAAACTCCAAACCGAAATAAATAGAAAATTTGTACACCATGAAAATTCACATAAGTAATACTACACAGCGAGACCAATTCAAAATCTACAACAGAAAGGTACTGGTAAACCAGCTTAAGTAAATAACATGAGATAATAAAACTATGGAAGAACTAATATCATTAACCGGAAGAAACAATGTCTAACACGTAGAAATTAGGCCTCGGAATACAAGTAGAGTATGTAACAATTAAGACAGGGAAAGAGACAATATGAGAAAACGGGAGAAAGAGGAAAAATAGATAAATTGGCGGCACATAAGTACTCGTCACCTCAAATATATGCCGCTCACATGAATTTCACATAGCAAATAGTTTTAGGGTTCCAAATTACCTCAAGTCAAAGTTAGACACAACACTTACCTCGCTCCAAAGGCCACTCAATGCTCAATTACCGCTTTTCCTCTAGAATCCACCTTCAAACCACTCGTATCTAGCAAATTACCAACCAAACGATTCAAAATAAGCCTTAAGAATCACCCACGATTACAAAAATTTCAATTTAGGTCACTATTGAAAAAGGTAATAAAAGTCAACACCCGGGCCCGCTTGGTCCCAACCCGAGGTTCGGACCAAAATCCATTTATTAATTCACCCCCAAGCCCGATTATGTAGTTAGTTTCGAAATCCGATCTCAAATTGAGGTCTAAATCCCTAATTTGCAAAACCCCCCAAATTCTTCTTAAATCCTTAGTTTTCTGCCGTGAAAGAACAAAGATTAGGTCTAGAAATTTAATGGGTGATTTTAGAAATGGAAGAAAATGAGTTAAAGAGTACAAACCTATGAATTGGTGTTGAGTTTTTCCTTCAAAATCGCACCTAGGACGAGCTCTAATGGAGAGTTTATGAAAAATGGGTAAAATCTCATATTTTGAAATGTTTTAAGGTCTGGGTGTCACGCCTTCTTCGCGTTCGCGAAGGGCCTGCCGCGTTCGCGATGGGCCTGCCGCATTGGCGATGTGCAACAGCCTAAATGGTTTTCGTGTTCGCAAGTCCTCCTTCGCATTCACGAAGGCTGCTCCCCCTGGCCTTCGCGTTTGCGAGCCAATACTCGTGTTCGCGTAGGAGAACGAGTGACCCCTCCTCCAGGTCCCTCAAGCTTCGCGTTCGTGAGAAGCTAGCCGCGTTCGCGAAGGGTAAGGCCTTCATCGCTCCGCGTTCGTGACCCAGCCTTCGTGTTCACGAAGAAGAAAACCTTCTCCAGCCCAGTTCACTCTTCGCGAACGCGAAGAAGAACACATCATATATCAGCTAAAGCAAAAAAAATCAGATTTCTAAGGGCAAAAAGCTTTGGTAGCCTATCCGAAGCTCACCCGAGCCCTTGGGGCTCCAAACCAAACATGCACACAAGTCCTAAAACATCATACAAACTTGCACGCGCGATCAAATTGCCAAAATAACACCTAGAACTATGAATTGAACACCAAATCGAATGAACATTTTCACAACCGAATGTCCGAATAACGTCAAATCAACTCCGTTTCTCGCCAAATTTGACAGACAAGTAATAAATATCATAGTGGACCTGTACCGGGCTCCGAAACCAAAATACGGACCCAGTATCAACAAAACCAAACCTCAGTTAATTCTTAAAAATCATTAAACTTTTAAATTTTCAATTTTCAACAAAAATTTGTAACTCGAGTTAGGGATCTCCGAATTCGATTCCGGGCATACGCCCAGGTCCCATATTTCGATACGGATCCACTGGGACCCTCAAAATATGAACTCGGGTCCGTTTACTCAAAACATTGACCGAAATCAACTCAAATTAATTTTTTTAAGGTAAAAATTCTTATTTTTATCAGTTTTTATTTATAAGCCTCCCGGAAGAACACCCGGATTGTGCACCTAAATCGAAGAAGTCTAGAATGAGGTTTTTGAGACCTCGAAACACAGAATTAGATTCTAAAATATAAGATGACATATCGGGTCATCACAAAGTTACTTACCGTTAGATTGTATCATTTTGTTATAGACCTTGTGCTGCAAGTATCATTCGCAACTTTTCTTCCCATTGTTTGCTCATCTCTGCTAGATGATTATTCATATCTTTCTTGATTTCTTCTAACCTGTTCCTTAACTTTCCTTTTTAACTTCTTTCACATGCTTCTGGTCAATTCTAGTTGCTTTATAAGCTGTATATTTGTTGGCCTACCACCAAAATATTTACTGATATTTTTCCCGGGTCCATATGCACGAAGATATCCATTTTTTTAGCCCCAAAGTATTTTTTCGAAGATATCTTCATCATTTAAAGAAATTTCACCTTCTTTTTGTTGCTTTTTAAATTGGTTGAATTGAACCTACAATCAAAAAATGCAAATCAATCAAATATATGTACAAATGTATACTATAAAAGGAGATAAAAAGAAAAGAGAACACATTGACATTACAATAACATCTTGTTGAAAAGCATCAACTTGTGTTCCTTTTCTTCTCTTGCGAGATTCCATAAAAACTTCAACACGGAAAGGAGCTTTTTCATTTTTTTGCTCCTGCGAAAAAATAGTCGTTATCATTAATAGAATAAAATATGAGAATATAATTCTTCTAAATTCTCTCTAAAAATATTATTGTAGTATTCATACCATTTCGTATCTAAGTCTTGCATAACTTTTGGTTCCAATATATGGAGGAAAAGAACGTTTCGATTTATTTGTCTTGTTCTGCGTGCTCTTCTTATGAATAAAAATTGAAAAAAAATTTAAGAACATTAGTTAGTTATTAGCATGGATGTCTCTTCATATTCTTAGATTTTTATTACGTTATGTGGTTTTGTTCGCCTTAGATATTGTATTCTCTGTTACTATTTTTTGGTACTACTTATCCTTTATCTCTCCTGTTTTCTTTTCTCTTCCATCTTTCTTCCTTGCTTGCTTTCCTCTTCTTCTTCTTCTTGTCCTTCCTGAGCCGAGGGTCTATTGGAAATAACATCTCTACCTACATTAGATAGGGGTAAGGTCTGCGTACAGAGTATTCTCCTCAGACCCCATCTGTTAGAATTAAACTGGGTATGTTGTTGTTGTTGTTAGTTATTGAGGAAAGGACAATGATATAAAGAGAGATTAATATGCCCTTGGCTGGGTTGGGATCAGCCCAGTTGGGATTGCTCCAGTAATTGTAAACGGAGTCTCTTATTAATTTCACGTGTCAATAACCATTTTAACGGCATAGATTGCATTTAGCCCATTTATTTCGAAAAAGCTTCAAAATCAAAGACAAAGGAAGTAAAATAGTCAATACAACGTATCAAATGCTCTAATATTATTTTCTAATCAATGTAACCTGCCATGATTGAGTGGGAGAAATATAAGAAATAAAGTAATAAAATTACAAATGGACATAAACGTGAGGAGAGTAGTACTGTCCTCCTTTGAGGCATATTTTTTTTGCATTTCTATTCAAAATTAACGGCAATTATCACATCTTTCCAACACAAAATTTAAAAAGTAGACATTGGTCTGTCTCGTCTCTTGCCTTTGTCTGACCCACGATCATGGCAAGATGGAGAACGTTTGTCACGATCCAAAATTCAACTAGTCGTGATGGTATCTAACCCAACTCGTTAGGTAAGTCAACTTTCAACTATCCAATTTCAATAATCATTATTAAAGTAATTTAAGTAAATAAAGATCTTAATCTTAAACATTTTTCAAGAACTGGTAGTACAAATCATGAGCTTATAAGAATAGAGTTTACAAAGCGGAAATGAAATAAATACATAATCTATTTGAATAGTACATGAACAGAGCTTTTATAACTCTAAGGCTACTATGAACAAGAGGCAGCTACAACAGGAACGCAGATACATCTTCAAATCCGGCAACCATCGAGCACATCAACAACAACAGCCAATATATGTACGCAATATGCAGAAATGTAGTATCAGTACAACCGACCCCATGTACTGAGTAAGTAACAAACATAGTCTTAGGTTGAAAGCAGTGACGAGCTTTTACCAAGGTCGGGTTCAAAACCAATAGTTCACCAGAGTCCATAACAACGTAAAGCAAATAATATAAGAAATAACTCAGAAATAAAATGCTCAGCTAAATCATGATTTCAAAAATAGTTCTTCCTTTCAAGTACATCAGTGAAAAACCCAAATCGTTTACCGAAATTTCCAAAAATATGAATAAGTTTGAAAGCAATAATTTTCTCAAAAATATTTTCAATAATAAAAGAGATGTTTTATTTTCTTTCCAGATAACCCGTGTAAAAATAAATGCATCACTATTCCCATCTGTCAAAAATATGCGAAAAATCATGAATGATGTGATGTTGTACAGCATGAAGAAAATACATCTCTATGCCTGTATGTCATGTGTGTATGCCAATGCGATGCAACTCAGTGATAAAATCATAAACAGCCCCTCAAGCATACCTCACAATCACTCGTATGCAGCCCCTCGGGCTTACCTCACAATCACTCTTAAACGGCCCCTCGGGCATACCTCACCATCTCTCATGCCTCCCAATCACTCAGCACTCGGCACTTACACTCAGTACGGACAATTCACGTGCTGCACGGACAACTTACGTGCTATAGTATCAATATCTATATCCGCACGGATAACTAACGTGCTATAATAAGCCAATCTGGCCCGCTGTAGGCGGTCAGACCCGATCCACATGATAATAATAATATATATAAAGTCAACATGGCCTACTGCGGCGTGCAACCCGATCCCAAAAATATCCTCACATTCAGGCCCTCGGCCTCCCTCAGTCATCAATCTCTCCAGTCTCTCTCTCATGGGCTCACAATGTCATGAGAATAGTCCAAAAATGATGATATGATGTATCAATGAATAACAACATAGACTGAGATATGATATGTAATGAAATGAATATGACTGAGTATGAATTTTTAATTTTAAATAAATAATTCACAACAATATGATTTTTGTGGGTCCCAAAATACTGGCACATAGCCTCAACATAATTTTTAATATGCTTTTCAACTCAATTTCTTTAACACATAAAACCGCATGGAAAAATTCCAAGATTATTTAACTACAAAATTCCACAGAAACAATTATGTCACAATTTCTATAGTGCACGCCCACACGCTCGTCAGCTAGCATGTGCGTCACCTCCCAACAATTCACATAATACATATATTCAGGGTTCATACCCTCAACTCCAAGATTAGAAGAGTTACTTACCTCAAACAAGCCAAATCCAATGCCGAGCAAGCTAAACAATGCTCCAGAAATCCCATTATGCGCGTATTCACTCCTGAACGGCTCGAATCTAGCCACAATTAATTTGATTCAGTCCACAAAATTTATAGGAATTAATTTCATATCAAAATACTAACACTTTTTCAAAAAATCGAAATTACACCCCAAAAATCACTCGTGGGACCCACGTCTCGGAATCCGACGAAACTCACAAAATACGACAGCCCATCCAATTACAAGTTCAACCATACTAATTACACTCAAATCCAACTCCAAATCGGTATTCAAACTCGAAAAATTCGTTTTGTGACATTATAGAAATTTTCTTCAATTACTCTTGAAGATTCTATAATCTTACACCAAAAATGAAGATTAATTTATGAAATATAACTACAAAGGAGTCAAGAACACTTACCCCAAGTTGTGTGAAAAATTTCCTCTCCAAAATCGCTCAAACCGAGCTCCAAAAATCGAAAATGGGTAAAAATCACAAAATCCCGAATTTAAGCTTTTGTCTCAACGATTTCCGCATCTGCAGACAAGGGGTCGCACCTGCGACCCTCGCTTCTGCGGACAAAATTGTGCGCCTGCGGAAATAGCCAGCCTTCTCAAATCTCGTATCTGCGGCGCCCTTCTAGCATCTGCGGGCTCACAGATGTGCATTCCCCTTCGCACCTGCGGCCTCACAGATGCGGGAAATTCCTCGCACCTGCGAGCATTGCCCAGTTCACACTTGGTCGCTTCTGCGACTGATTTCGCGCACATGCGGCTTCGCACCTGCGATCAAAAGTTTCGCAGGTGCGATCACACCAGTAGGCAGCAGTTCCAGAAATGTTTCAAGTTGGATTTGATCTGTTAACCATCCGAAACTCACCCTAGCCCCTCGGGTCCCCTTACGAACATACCAACAAGACTGATAACATAACACGGACTTACTCGACGCCTAAAATCACACCTAACAATATCAAAATGACGAATTACACCTCAATTCAAAATCAACGAACTTTGAACTTTCAAATTTTACATCTTGTGCCGAAACACCTCAAATCGTTCCGGAATGACTTCAAATTTTGCACACAAGTCACATTTCACATTATGGACATATTCCAATTTCCAAGAAGCACTGACATATGGTATTAGTGAGAGACTCCGTTGACAATTAAGGGAGCAATTTCTACTGGAGTTGATCCCAACCCCCATTGTCTTTACTCATAAAAATTGACAAATCGAATATGAAAATACAAAGACAATTAAAAGTACCGTGCCCTTATATAAGAAAAAGACAATTAAATGTAACACACCCATAAATAATTTTCCTAAATAAACTTAAGATCCTCAAACTATGAAATATATAATAATTTAAAAAATCATAAAAAAATTAATTTACAATTTAAATACCTGAAAGTCGGCATCACTCCAAAGATTGACCAAATATTTCCATTCATCTGTGGCTAAGATCCCACAAAAAGCAATCACCGGGAATTCAATTCTTAATAAAATTGAACCAAAAAGTAATATATGCCGATAATCTAAGAACAATAGAAGTTGTCAAAATCTACAAAATCAGACAAAATAATAGAAATTGAAAGGTTGAAAGTGGGATTGAGACAGAGGAAGAAAATAGAACCTTTGCTTCTAGGGATGACAAGATAAGTAATAAAAAATCCTGCCCCTCAGTTCTTGGCTTTCTTTTGTGCGTTTAGTGCTTTAGGGTTTTTTGCTCTCTAATAGAAAAGGGACGTCATTTTAGTTGTTGCTCCCTAATCTCTCTAATTGTCACGAGCCAAAATCCGTTAAAGGTCGTGATGACGCCGAACTCCACTGTCAGGCAAGCCAACACTAATTAGTTAATTAAATTCTCATTTTAGTATTTCTGAAAATATAAATTTGTTTCAATTTAACTAGTAACAAACGAACTTTAAGAATAGTAATAATGTTTTCCAATTTCAATACTAAATATCCCATAATCATCCTAGAACCCGGTGTCACAAGTGCATGAGCATCAACTAGGAAGATAAAATAAAATACAACACCTGTCAGAATACAAATTAGACAAAAAAAATACATAAGTAACTCTGAAAGGGGACTCTGCTGGCTGCGGATCGTAGATGAAAATGCAGATCACCTAAGTCTCCGTATTTACCACACCTCTGCGCCCGCAAGATTGCTAGACATATATGCACCTGCACAAAAATATACAGCAAGTGTAGTATGAGTATGTAAATCAACGTATACCCAGTAATTATCCCGCCTAACCTCGAAGAAGTAATGACGAGGGGTCGGCTCTGACACTTACTATGGGCTATAAATAAATTTTCAGTGATATAGTTTAAACATGAGTTATATAAAACGGATGTAAGCTCGATATTTTAAAGTAAATAAGCAATTCCTTTATAATTAAGAAATCTCCAAAATTTATTTCTTATCATTTAACAATTTATCTCAGGCCAAAAAAGCAATATCATTTATTATAAATTCCCAAGCAATCAATTCAATCATGCACAAATCATGCCGAGGTCGTGTGGCCCGATCCAACATAATATTAAACTGTGCACTGCCAGAGGGTCGAACGGCGCGAACCATAGATACATCTATTTAATCTACCGAGGTGTTCGGTCCGTTACACAAAAGATAAACACATTCAAACAACCAAATCAAAGATTTATTTAGGTTTGATGTTCAAAGAAATATCAATTTTCATTAACGGTCAAGTGACCTGTCCGAAACCCAAGTAGATGAAGTTTAACCTTTTGAAATTCCTTTATCAAGTTCCATAAACGGGTAAATTAACAAGTAGGATGCAAGTGTCGCAGGTATAATATGATTCGGGTCCTAGACTATCCGGACATAAGCATAATAGTAGCTACGCACGGACTCTCGTCACCTCGTACGTACGTAGCCCCCACAAATAGAAGCACATGTTGAATTATTTTACCTATGGGGTAAATTTTTTCTTACAAGGTTAGAAATGAGACTTACCTCGCTCCGAAATTCCGTAACCGGCTCCAAAGCCTCTTTACTCCTCAAAGCGATGCATAACGCTCCAAAACTAGTCAAATAAATGTGCAAACCCATAAATATATACTCTAATACTTATTATAATTTAATTTACAACTATTTCAATCTTCTCGCGACAAGTCGATAAAATTACCCTCAGGCCCACATGTCCGGATTTCGAAAATTTTCGAAGATAAACATTTTCCATAGCATTACGAACTCAAATATCTAATTTATTCTCAATCACATGGCCAAATTCGTGGTCAAAATCCAAAAATATCAATTTCTAGGTTTTTCTTCAAAATCTCAAATTTCTACTAATTTTCATGAATTTTAATGCCTACATTCGTATATAAACTAAGTATTTAACATACAATAGGTAGGAATCACTTACCTTGACATAGATGATGAAGACGGAGCTCCAAAATCGCTCCTAGGTCGCCTCCCATGGAGGAAATGAGATGAAATGAGCCAAACACATTTTTGCAAACTTATACACTGCCCAGGCGACCATTCTTCGCGTTCGCGAGCATCCCATCGTGTTCGCGATGAACAAAATTCTCAAAAGCCATTTTCAAACTCTTCTCAGACAGCCTCTAGTATAATGGTCATATAACTTTTTCCAAAACTCCAAATCACAAATGGTTTGACTTTCTGAAAATTAGATATCAAGAGCTATAACTTTCATATGTTTATCTTCTAACAATTCATTGAAGATTGTGAGATATAAGCTTCCAAAGTATCCCTGTGCAGCAGAGATTTCCAAATACTTCCCGGACAGTTTGTAGTGTAGCAACAATACATTTTTGAAAACAACTCTAAATGACAAATGGTTTCCATTTATGAAAACTAGACACCAAGGGCTACAACTTTCATTTTTGGATCATCTCCAGATTCGTTATAGATTGAAAGATATAAGCTTCCGAAATGAGATGACGAACAACAAATATTCCTTCTTCGCGAACGTGAGAGCCTCTTCGCGAACGCGAAGAACAAAGTCCAAGCAGCAAAATCCTTCTTCGCGAACGCAAAGAACAATACCAGAACCAGCAACTAGCAGCATCAAAACACCCAAACTTGGTCTGAAACCTTCCCGAATCACACCCGAGGCCCCCGGGACCCCGTCAAATCATACCAACCAGTCCCAATACATAACACGAACCTGCTCGAGGCCTCAAATAACATCAAACAACATCAAAGCCAAGAATCGCAACCAATTCAAGCTTTATGAACTTTAGAACTTCAAACTTCTACATTTGACGCCGAAACCTATCAAATCAAATCCGATTGACCTCGAATTTTGCACACAAGTCATAATTGACATTACAGACCTACCCCAACTTCCGGAATCGGAATCCGATCTCGATATCAAAAAGTTCACTCCCGGTCAAACTTCTTAAAAGCCTTTAAATTTCTAACTTTCGCCAAATGACTCCGAAATTACCTACGAACCTCCAAATTAACATCCGGACGTGCTACTAAGACCAGAATCACCATACAGAGGTATTCCCAGACTCGGAATCCCAAACGGACATTGATGACATTGAAATGCAATTCAACTCAAATTTAAGAAATCCTTCTAAAATGTCAACTTCCATAATAGGTGCAGAAACGTTCACGGGGCATCTAAAACTCGATCCGGACATACGCCCAAATCCAAAATCATCATACAAACCTGTTGGTACCTTCAAATCCCGATTTCGAGGTCGTTTACTCAAAAGTCAAAGTTTGGTTAACTCTTTCAACTTAAGGTTTTCAAATTTAGAATTTTCTTTCCAAACCGACTCTGAACTTCCCGAAATTTAATCTCGACCACACGTACAAGTCATAACACCTTAAGTGAAGCTACTCAAGGCCTCGAACCGTCGAATGACGCGCCAGGGCTCAAAACTACCGATCGGGTTGTTACATTCTCTCCCACTTAAACATACATTCGTCCTCGAACGTGCTAAGGACTGTTCCGGAGTTGTCCAAAATCACTTGTTAACACCTCATGCACCTACCCGTGCCACCACAACTCAGTTGAGCACATTAGCTCGATCCAAGCTGAAAACGCTCCCTATAACCTTTGTCAACAAGCTTTAGAAAAACCGAGTTCCCACTTCTGAATTCCTTTACAGGACCTGACTCTAACACACGAACATCGTACCAATCACCACGAACTGTACCAAAACATGATTGTGCACTTGTGCTGAAATCACCCCATGCACTACATAAGTCGGTTGCCCATGATAACATCCTCCGAGCCCAATAGCTTTAAATTTTCACGAATCTATAGCCCATAATATCCCCCATAACACATATAAGCCCTACTCCAATACTCAAAATGTTGCCACGACGAAAGAGATGCGTAGAAACTCATAACCACTTGCTGAATTAACAAATCATGGAGTCTCTCCTCCTGACAAGGACCATTACCTCATTCTGAATTGAATAGTGATATTTGTTCTTTAATATACCTTATATAAATCTGATTGCACTCATTTCAGGTCCAATAGTCTCGTCTAACCAATATAAGCTACACAAGTAATAAGCCGCCTCAAACACTGACCAAGATCTTGTATGACGCCAACAATGTGCCAACAAGCTACAAACTCGAATGCGATAGATAAGGAAAAATGAACTCTGGAAAGAACTACTCAACCCGCGTAACTAATTTAACAACTGAATAGATGTCATGAATCTTTCTCAGCAAATGCGGGACAAAACACACAAGAATAGATATAGGGAACTGTACTCAGCATCACGCTATTGCAGCGTGCCACCCAATTCACCTATGATACCCGTGGCGGCGTGCCACCCTATCCACACTTAATCATCTAAGGAAAACACACCTCGAACCGTAACGTTTATACTCACGAAATGCCCGAATATCAACCATAAGTACGCCAAGTGCATAATACAAATCCTGGGAAGACGAATAGCGCCATACACCGCGAAACACAAGCACAACTAAGGTGCAATAAATGTCCTGTATCTTGAGAGCCTTTCTACTCTCATAACACCACAATTTACACGGGATCTCAATACCAGTGCGAATAATCAAACCGCCTCATAACACACATGGCACAATAGAGACTATATGGAAAGGCCGACAACAGAAATATCATCCAAGGCCCAAAGACCCCTCCGAAAACAACGCTATGCGGAAATGAACACATCCGACCCGATATACAGCCCATATTCACATTTAGGTCCATCTACGGACCTCAAGCCGATTATGATCATATCGCACTGGGCTAATAACCCTTCAAGGACCCACGATGACCTACTAATGACACATAAGAACAACCGTCAATCCGGAACAAACTTCCACAGTCCACAACCAAATGAACCGAGCGCCCTTCAGGCATAAATTCTCACATTAGCTATAGTACCACAATCTTCATACTTGGTTTTCCATCCTTAATCAATTAAGTGGCTACCTGTCACACATAGACCATCTTCCTGTGGGATATGCTCTCATGACCTTCCGCGCCAGGTAACAAGTCTGCACATCCATACCACCGGACATACTAATGTTGTAAAGCGAATCAAGAACCCGTAAATCCATACACAAAGCCTCTTACACATGACACCAATCTTAGGTGACGCTGAAGATAATACCAGCTTGCTTTAAACCTCCGAATCCTTTCCTACTCGTCCGATCTTGTGACATTCTTGTCAACACCGAACCGCAACCTCGATCCTCAACTTCCAATTCCCATGCTACCCACTGCACTTAATCATGCCAATACACATGAGCACAAGAATTTGTTTTTTCATAACTCCTGAACCACTAATAGAATGAAGACTACATTATATATGAGCCTTTCACTTAACTTATTTCAGGAGAACTATTGCAATACGTGACCGAATCCTTATATTCGCAGAAAATACAACCCCATGTAGTGGTCTAAACCACCATGTCCCTTCCGGGATCCGTTTACACATAACAAGCCATAATAACTTAATACCTCCAAATAAAATAAATTACGGTGGCCGTCAAGCCTAGCACGTACTACCATAACCATTGGCATAACTTAACACGCTGAAGGAACTGATCATCGCCACCATCATGCCAATTCAACCATTGCTAACTGATCTGACTTCTTCTAATTTATTCTAGGCTTTTCTTAGAAATAACATTAGCTCCATTCAAATTATATCGAACTCAATTCGCGCTTGCCCCGAGTGACTCCATTTCACGAGCCCATATTTCTTCAAAACCCACGAACCATCTCATACCCTCCTTGTGCGCATATTCACATCTTCAACTGGTACACTCATTCTGATAATTCCTCTACATAAGCTCGATACTTGACCATACTACAGACTTAAATCTTTAGGCACTGCACTTTAACCTGAATCCACTAGGACCATTATTGAGAGTCACTAAATCTGACTTGTTCCCAAACATGATCAAATTCCAAGACCCTTCTAGCATATGGACACTTTCTCAAAGAAACATTCGGCTAAATCACTTTCCCTGTACATTACATCTACACGAAGCATAAACTCTGAGTCTTCTCAAAGCCTGAACATGAATCGACAAGGCCAAATATAGCACACATTTATCAATTTCTCTGCTCGAATTACCCCGGATGTTCCCTTTTTATTAGGTACAAATAATCCACC
Organism: Nicotiana tomentosiformis; assembly: GCF_000390325.3. Classification (NCBI taxonomy): domain Eukaryota; kingdom Viridiplantae; phylum Streptophyta; class Magnoliopsida; order Solanales; family Solanaceae; genus Nicotiana; species Nicotiana tomentosiformis. The sequence goes on along the minus strand of NC_090816.1, from coordinate 119,424,025 downwards.
AATGCCCCGATAACCAAAAGCTGCACAAGCCAACAACACGCGATCCAATCGTAGAGGGTGAGGCTTCCCCACTTAGCTTTAAGATACCATTACATAATATAGAGCCCACAAAGATTCCTCCTTTTAATTTACCATGACCCCGCACCGTTAACCGCCAAATTTCTCAAAGTCTTTCGTTAAATCCCTTCATGAACATTCTGAATCATCAACCATGATCTCATATCCGACCTCTTTCCAGGACGTTGTATAGGTTTGTTCCTTCCTCATTAACATCAACTGAGTTCAACAATATCATCCAAACTTCAGTCATATTACAGCTGAAACAATAGCCAAATATTCACACCCTTCTTCATTCCAAGCAAACTCCTTTCTGCCATATTCACCCTTTCTCAGTGTTGTAGCCAATATTCCAAATTAGTCCGTAGACCTAGTCATTGTCCACCATGAATCCCAAATCACTATAAACTTTCCTGAAGGCATGTAACTATCCTACCACAGAACCCATATGATACTCTGCCACTCTTCCACTTTGGTCGATCCCTATCGTTTAAGCCAATACTCGACTTCTGCTCCTCACACTTGGCCTTCTATGAACCTAGCCACCACAAGACACCTCCTACATAACCTTACTCATCTTTCGCTGCCCAATTGTTGCCTTAACTCAAAATCTGTGTCTGTAGAACTTGAACTGATAGATCACTACCAACTTTAAACCTCTCCGAAGATCATCCTTCTCGAGCCATCAACACTGAGAACACTAATTCGATCCTAAACCATTGCACATCGTTATTTCTGCTGCACACTACTATCTGACAACCGTCCCTCAAGCACCATTTCACAACACCGTACTTCGAAGGCAAAATCAAAGAAGATCATAACACCGGTGAACCGTAATGCGTTCAAATAAGGACGACGACGCCGCATCACCATGAAGATTCCACCACGCTCAAAAATACCAAGTTTCGTTACTCCATCAACAAAAACCTAAACATTCATAGTCCAATTGCCTTTCCTTTGCTGGAATTAAATACTGAACCTCTAAATCACGCATTGAGAAAAACCTTCTTTCAATTCATTCACTGCTTCGACGCATAGGCAAGCACCCTACCATTATATTAATATTGTGCGATAACAACTCATGAACATCATAGCAATTGGTGCATAGCCTCAAAACCATCAGAAACACAGCTACTGAGTTGAGATGACAGAACATCCTTCCACAAGTCAACGACATTATCCCAATCGAATACGCAAGGAGAAACATCCTGCACCACCTCTGCAGTACCATAAAAATTCTCCGATTCCCATTTGATAACAAGTTTTTCACGTCGCACAAGATTGAATAAGAAAGAAACAAAGGCATAAGCCTCAAAGGAATCGAATCGCACGATGAGGAATCAAGTAAAAGAGTGCTCCTAACAACCTTTTAGCCTCTCGAACATAAGTACAGACGTCTCCGTACCGATTCGCAAGACTCTACTAGACTTGCTCATGACTCGTGAGACCTAAGTGAACCTAGTGCTCTAATACCATATTGTCACGGCCCAAAATCCGTTAAAGGTCGTGATGGCCCCGGACTACACTGTCATGCAAGCCAACACTAATTAGTTAATTAAATTCTCATTTTAGTATTTATGAAAACATAAATTTGCTTCAATTTAACTAGTAACAAACGAACTTTAAGAATAATAATAATATTTTCCAAATTCAATACTAAATATCTCATCCCAGAACCCGGTGTCACAACTGCATGAGCATCAACTAGGAAGATAAAATAAAATACAACACCTGTCAAGAATATAAATTAAACAGAAAAATACATAAGTAACTCTAAAGGGGACTCTGTAAGCTGCGGATCGTAGATGGAAATGTAGCTCACCTAAGTCTCCGCATTTACCGCACCTCTGCCTCCGCAAGGCTGCTAGACATATATACACCTGCACAAAAATATGCAGCAAGTGTAGTATGAGTACGTAAATCAACGTGTACCCAGTAATTATCCCGCCTAACCTCGAAGAAGTAGTGATGAGGGATCGACTCCGACTCTTACTATGGGCTATAAATAAATTTCTAGTGATATAGTTTAAACAAGAGTTATATAAACGGTTGTAAGCTCGATATTTTGAAGTAAATAAGCAATTCCTTTATAATTAAGAAAGCTCCAAAATTTATTTCTCATCATTTAATAATTTATCTCAGGCTAGAGAGGCAATATCATTTACTATAAATTCCAAAGCAATCAATTCAATCATGCGCAAATCATGTCGAGGTCGTGCGGCCTAATGCAACATAATATTAAACTGTGCATTACCGGAGGGTCGAATGACGCGAACCATAGATGCATCTATTTAATCTACCGAGACGTTCGGTCCGTTCCATAAAAGATAAACACATTCAAATAACCAAATCAAAAATTTATTTAGGTTTGATGTTCAAAAAAATATCGATTCTCATTAACGGTCAAGTGACCCGTCCGAAACCCAAGTAGGTGAAGTTTAACCTTTTGAATCTTTTATCAAGTTCCATAAACGGTTAAATTAACAAGTAGGATGCAAGAATTGCAAATATAACGTGATTCGGGTCCTAGACTACCTCGACATAAGCATAATAGTAGCTACGCACGAACTCTCGTCACCTCGTACGTATGTACGTAGCCCCCACAAATAAAAGAACATATTGAACTATTTCACCTATGGGGTAAATTCCCTCTTATAAGGTTAGAAAGGAGACTTACCTAGCTCCGAAATTCTGTAACCGGGTCCAAATCCTCTTTACTCCTCAAACTGATGCATAACGCTCCAAAACTAGTCAAATAAATGTGCAAACCCATAAATATATACTCTAATACTTATTATAATTCAATTTACAACAATTTCAATCTTCGCTCGAAAAGTCGATAAATCCCGGATTCCGAAAATTTTCGAAGATAAATATTTCCCAAAGCATTACGAACTCAAATATCTAATTTATTCTCAATCACATGGCCAAATTCGTGGTCAAAAACCAAAAATACCAATTTCTAGGTTTTTCATCAGAATTCTAAATTTCTATTAATTTCCATGAAGTTTCACGCCTAAATTCGTATATATACCAAGTATTTAACTTGCAATAGGTAGGAATCACTTACCTTGACATAGATGATGAAGATGGAGCTCCAAAATCACTCCTAGGTCGGCTCCCATGGAGGAAATGGTATGAAATGAGCCAAACCCATTTTGCAAACTTATACACTGCCCAGGCGACCCTTCTTCGTGTTCACGAGCCCCCCATCACGTTTGCGATGAACAAAATTCTCAAAAGACATTTTCAAACTCTTCTCAAACAGCCTCTAGTATAATGGTCATAACGTTTTGTACAAAACTTCAAATCACAAATGGTGTGACTTTATGGAAATTAGACATCAAGGACTATAACTTTCATATGTTGATCTTCTCCCAATTCATTTTAGATTGCGGGATATAAGCTTCCAAAGTTAAACTTGTGTAGCAGAGATTTCCAAACACTTCCCGGATAATGTGTAGTATAGCCATCATAACGTTTTGTATAAAACTCCAAATGACAAATGGTTTATCTTTCTGAAAACTAGACACCAAGAGCTACAACTTTCAGTTTTTGATCTTTTTCAAATTCGTTATAGATTGAGAGATATAAGCTTTCGAATGTAGACGATGGATAGCAAATATTCCTTCTTCACGAACGCGATAGCCTCTCCGCGAACGTGAAGAACAAAGTCCCAGCAGCAAAATCCTTCTTCGCGAATGCGAGAGGGTCCTCGCGAATGCGAAGAACAACACCAGAACCAGCAACCAACAGCATCAAAACACCCAAACTTGGTCCGAAACCATCCCGAATCACACCTGAGGCCCCCGGGACCCCGTCCAATCATACCAACCAGTCCCAATACATAACACAAACCTGCCCGAGGCCTCAAATCACATCAAACAACATCAAAATCACGAATCGTACCCCAATTCAAGCTTTATGAATTTTAGAACTTCAAACTTCTGCATTCGACGCTAAAACCTATCAAATCAAATCCGATTAACCTCGAATTTTGCACACAAGTCATAATTGACATTACCGGCCTACCCCAACTTCCGGAATGAGAATCCGACCCCGATATCAAAAATTTCACTCCCGGTCAAACTTCTTAAAAGCCTTTAAATTTCTAACTTTCGTCAAATGACTCCAAAATTACCTACGGGCCTCCAAATTAACATCCGGGCGTGCTACTAAGACCAGAATTATCATACGGGGCTATTTCCAGACTCGGAATACCAAACGGACATTGATAACATTGAAATGCACTTCAACTCAAATTTAAGAAATCCTTTTAAAATGCCAACTTCCATAATAGGTGCCGAAACGTTCCCGGGGCATTCAAAACTCGATCCGGGCATACGCCCAAGTCCAAAATTATCATACGAACCTGTTGGAACCTTCAAATCCCGATTCTGAGGTCGTTTACTCAAAAGTCAAAGTTTGGTCAACTCTTTCAACTTAAAGTTTCCAAATTTAGAATTTTCATTCCAAATCGACTTTGAACTTCCCGAAATTTAATTCTGACTATACGTACAAGTCATAACACCTGAAGTGAAGCTACTCAATGCCTCGAACCGCCGAATGACGCGCCAGAGCTCAAAACGACCGATCGGATCGTTACACTAATAGAAAAGGAGGCTTTGATTTAGGCACAAAATATTTAGAGGGAAAAATGTGGAGGGAATCTTTCGTTTTTTATTAATTCATGTTATGTGTTTCAAAATGTGAATTCATGTTTCCCTCCTAATAATAATAACCAGAGAATGTGTATAGACATATTAATCTAAATATTTTATTGTTATATAAAATCCATTTTAAAGTTCAAATAGTTAGACTTCCTACATAGTTCAAATTTTAAAAAAATGTAATAAGTAAAATTTAACTAATCTTAAAGTACTAAATATTAATGAAATATTCAAATTATATTTTTATTCAATATAAATGTTTTTTTAAATGATAAAAAGCCAATCATATTTCATGTAGAGGTCTCATTCTTTTATAAAATAGATTTATACATATACAATTTAGTATGACTAAATCTGTTATCAAATTATTTTGGGTGCTAAATTTAACATGGATTAATTATTTTTTATGATTAGAATAAAAAAAAAATTAAAATGCATATTTAATTGTTGTGTTGAAACTATTTTAATTTAGATTTAACTTAATATGTGATTCTATGTCCCATATTTCAAGTTAATAAGAAATCAATTGAAGGCATCCTATAAAATCTTTCTCATATTGATTTTATAAGTATTGTACAACGAATTCAGATGATGACCTTAACCCCTAAGCCTCGTATTTGGAAGCTTTTTGGTTCGAACTTAATTGTATTAGCTATACACATTTTTATATCATTTTGGACCTTGAAGTATGTTAATTTATATGAATTTTAGTTATTATTAATGATATCTAATAATTTACATACAAAGTGCATGAGCAGAGACAATTTTAAATGTTAAATAAAAAAGATCAAAAAGGGAAAAATACTGCGACAGATTGCGACGAATATTTTCCGTAACAAAAATAAATATATAAAATAACATTGCGACAGATTGCAACAAACAATTTTGGTCACCAAATGCAAAGATGAAATGACTCAAAATATTGGCGACGGATTAGCGACCGACTTTCCGTCGCCAAAGTATACCAACAACGAAATGCATTATCAATTTAGCGACACAATTTCCTAATATCGCGACGGAACTTATGTCGCTAACCGTAGCAATGGATAGTGTTCGTCGCTAATATTGCGACAGATTCCATTTCTCCATCGCTAAGAGCTTAGCAACGAGCAAATCAGCAACATATGGTAATCCGTCGCTAATCCTGCTTAGCGACGGAAAAAGGCTCTTTAGCGACGGATTTCGTCCGTCGTTAAATGTTGTTTTTTTGTAGTGTTAAATATTAATCAATTTTAAATATTTCAATAAGATCATGTAAACTTGAATCAAACTAAACGACGAACACCTCTATTTAAGTTAGATCGATAAAATATAATGTTTCGATGAACATGTCCTAGTCAAATAATAACTTGAAGCACTTGATTAGGATGAAGCTTGAGTGAGACGTAATGTGATGACCCAAAAGGTCATCTTTAAATTTAATAATTATTTATGTGTTCTGAAACCTCAAATAGCATTATTTATTATTTTTTGACTTGCGTGCACAATCTGTATAATTTTTCGAAAAGTTTTTATGTGAAACATTTATTAAAATGTGAAAAAAAGTTTTAAAACTCAATTGGGTTGACTTTGGTCAACATTTTGAGCAAATGGACCCGCATCAGTATTTTGACAGTTGTGATAGGTCTGTATCGTGATTTGGGACTTGGGCGTATGCCCGGAATCGAATTCGGAGGTCCCTAACTCGCGTTATCGTATGTTGTAAAAAAATTTAAGTTTAAAGGTTTAATGACGTAAGAGATTTGACTAATGATTGACTTTATTGATACCGGGTTTGTATTTTGGTTTTGAAATTCGGTATATCTCCATTACTATATTTATGACTTGTCTGCCAAATTTGGTAAAAACGGAGTTGGTTTGAGATGATTCGGACGTTCAATTGTTAAAATAGAAATTCTAAAGTTTTCTTAAAAATTTCATTTGATTTGGTGTCTGATTCGTAGTTCTAGGTGTTATTTTGGTATTTTTATTGAGCGAGCGAGTTCGTATGAAATTGTTGGACTGGTGTGCATATATGGTTTGGGACCCCGAGGGCTTGGGTGAGTTTCAGACGAGCCTCGGACCATTTTTGTTCAAGAAAACATAGCTAGAATTCTGGTGCTTCACAGTACTGGTTTCCTTCTATGCGATCACGTGACTATGTTCGCGATCGCGAAGGCTTAATGTCACTGATGAAAATTTAAACTATGCGATCGCATAGTAACGTCCGCGATCGCACATTGGCAGTAGTCAAAGCACCGCGAACGCAAGGGCCAAGCCACGTTCGCGAAGAAGGAATGAGGCAGAAGCTGAAGCACAAAATTTGTACTACGCGATCGCACAAGGTAGTCCACGATCGCGAAAGGCTAAGAAACTGTGCTTCGCGTTCGCGAGAGCACTGTCGCGTTTGCGTAGAGCAAAAGCTGGGCAGCCTAAAAATGTACTTCATGATCGCGAAGCATTGTCCGGAATCATATAGGGTAAAAACCTGGGCAAACAGAACTTAAGTTCTATAAATGGGATTTCGTCCCATTTTCTACCATTTTCGATTTTAAACTCGGGTAAGACGATTTTTGGGCGATTTTCACAGAAAAACATTGGGGTAAGTGTTCTTTATTCTATATTGATTATATTTCATGATTCCATACTCATTTACATCATGAATCCTTGAATTTAAGGAAGAAAAATCATATTTTTATAAAATCTTCCAAAAATATTAAATTAAGATTTGAAGGTCAATCCGATATCGGAATTCGATAATTTTTGTATAGTTGAACTCATATCGGAACGGATATTCGGATTTCGTATATGTTTTTGGGATTCGAGATGTGGGTCCCACATCCAATTTTTAAAATGAATTTCGGATTTAATCCAGAAAATTAGTAAATTCATATGAAATTAATTCCTAGGATTTGTATTGAGTATATTGAATTGTTTATGACTAGATTTGAGGATTTTGGACACGAATTCACAAGGCAAAGATTTATTGGAATCTTGAATTTGGTTGCAAAGCGAGGTAAATATTGTGATTAACCTTGACTTGAGGGAGTAGGATTTATTTGTCTATTTGTTACGTAATTTAATGTGCGGGTACAATGTATATGTGATGTGACGAGTACTTATGTGTTGTGGTTGAGTCAAAGCATGCAGGAGGAATTTATTTCATTTTGAATAATTGATTATTTAATTAAGATATTCTTATTTAAGTTTATTATTGATTATTTGATCATTATTCATGAAATGTTTATTGATTTATTTATTGTTGAATATGGTGATAAAGAGTGTGAAAGCACGAAGGGTGATCCCGTGCCATTTTTATTATTTATACTTTCATTGTCACGGTGAGAAAGAGTGTAAAAGCACGAAGGGTGTTGCCGTGTCAATTTTGATAGTAAAAGCACGAAGAGTGATATCGTGCCATTTTCAGAGAGTGTAAAAGCGCGAAGGGTGATGCCGTGCCAAAAGAGAGTTAAAGCACGAAGGGTGAAGTCGTGCCAATTATTATTATTCATTTATCAGTTTATGGGAGGAATGAGGGTAAAAGTCCGAAAGGGTGGTTCCGTGCCATTTCATATTATCAGTTGCTCATTTTACTGTTGAGGAATTAATTGGCTGTGATAATTTTCCTGCTGAAATTATTATATCATCCCCCTTCGGATGTTCCCTCCCAAATTTATAAAGTATTATTTATTGTATTTATTGTTGCTTTGTATTTGTATATACTTATACAGGTTGTTTACATATGTGTCCTGTCATAGCCTCGTCACTACTTCGTCGAGGTTAGGCTCGACACTTACGGAGTACATGTGGTCGGTTGTACTCATACTACACTATGTACTTCTTGTGCAGATTTCGGAGTTGGTCCGAGCGGCGTACCATAGACTTGCTCGAATTCAGCTATTCAGAGGAGACTTGAGGTATAATTGCACAACGTTCGCAGTTCTGAAGTCCCCTTCTATCTTATCTTAGATGTGTATTATCTTTCAAACAACTTGAATTTTATTCAGACCATTATTTGTATTATCCTAGTAGCTCGTGCACTTGTGACACTAGATTCGGGGATGTATTTTGATGATTCGGTTGTTGTGGTCTTCCGCACTTTATTTCAGTAATTGACTTCCGCTTAAATTGATTTGTTTAAAAATGATTAAGATTTTTCTAACGTAGACTTGCCTAGCAAGTAAAATGTTAGGCGTCATCACGGTCCCGAATGTGAAAATTTCGGGTCGTGACACATAACTATTAAAGTTTTATTTGAATTGGATATAATTAGTTAATCAAGTTAATTAGATATAATCACTTATTTATTTTAATTAAATTAAAACTTACAAGTACGACCCCGTTAACATCATATCAAATCGAATGATGAAACCTCTAATTATGCTAGATCGATAAAGGTATTATTTTAGATGGAACATGTTCTGAGTCAAATAATAATTTTCAAAATATTTTGATTAGGATGAAGCCTGAGTGAGACCTAGTGAAGACTTGTTTAAATTCGAATAATTAGTTAATAAGATATAATCACTTATTTATTTTAATTATATTTAAAACTTACTAGTAAGACCCTGTAATTGGATCAAATCGAAGGATGAACACCTCTAATTACGCTAGATCAATAAATATGTTATTTTCGATAGAACATGTCTGAGTCACTAATAATTTTGAAGCCCTTGATCGGGATAAAACTTAAGCGAAATGTAGTGAAGTCCAGTTTAAAATCGATATAATTTTAGCACATCATGGTTTCAACACGAATACTGTAATACATGTAGCTACTATGACAAATAAATGTAGCTATTATGTCCCAACAGTTGCTACGAGTTTTGAAAATTGAACCAAGACTATTCTTTTAGTTATAAAATTAGGTACAAGCAAATATATTGTGGCTAGAATATTACAATAGCTACAGTGGTGTCAAATGCATAGCAAAAAAATAGAATTAGCTACAATACTTATTGTAGCTATATAAATTCGTGCCTATATTATTTTGCCATGATATTCCATCGTAGCTATTGACCCAACTATTGCCATTCTTTTTATAACTTGAAGCAATGATATTCAATATTTTATTTGACATAATTTGTCGTGGCTAAAAGGTTATTATTGTTACAATAGTTCAAACACGTGGCAAAAACTAATAATTAACTATAAAATCTTAGTGTAACAATAAATTTGTAGCTAATTTGGTTGTTATTGCCACAACATATATTAACTATAGCAAAAATGAGATATTAGCTTTGCCAATTTAATTTTTGTAACTAAGAAATTTTACCAATTTGTGAATAGCCACAAAACTCTAATTTTAATGGCTATTACTACGTAATAGCCATAAATTTTATATTCGTAGCTAAGAATTCGTAGCATATTGTAGTGACTGATGAAATATTGAAAAACTTATTTGAAGAGTATTTCAATAAGTAAAATATAATAACAACTTATTTTTCAACGTCAACCACCGATACTTTATTTTAAACTTCAGCCAAATATTGTCCAAACCAACATAATAGTACTAAATAAACACAATCTCCATCTCCCGGGTATTAAGCACTCTTCAAGCATACTGATAGAATGATTGACATGCATATCTGTTTTCCTTTTTTGTCACCAGATCTTCTCTACTTGAGTTGCGACTTGAGCTAGCGGACTGAGCTTTAACTATTGAGCAAGAAAGGAGGCAGACATCTCGTTTTTGGCACTCTTTTTTCTTAAATTTGGCAATTTAGAGGGTGCAAAACCACATATACTGTGGTGCATATTTCTTCTTTGTACATACAAGAAGTTAAGAGAAGCTCTTACCAGTTGATATAACGGTTTGTACATTTTATTCCTCATTCAGATTATTACCGTTATGACAAGAGGGGTTGTTCTGATGGTAAGTAACCTCCACTTCCAACCAAGAGGTTGTGAGTTCGAGTCACCCCAAGAGCAAGGTGGAGAGTTCTTGGAGGGAAGAATGCCGATGGTCTATTGGAAACAGCCTCTCTACCTCATGGTAGAGGTAAGGGTTGTTGTTGTTGTAGTATTCAGATTATTACCTTTAGAAATTTCATGCACGTAAACATGCATAGATTCATCTTTAAGAGCATTTGTTTGTGGATATAATGCTCGTACTAGAACCTTATAGTACTGCACGAGTATTTGAATATGTAATGTTTGATCCTGGAAAGAACGTAAACATTTAATTTTCATTGTAAATTCAAAACAGAAAGACAGTAAAAGTAACTGCAAAAGATACAGACCGAGTTCATTTAATCTTAACAAGTATAATTGATTGTTTATTATGTCCTGTTGTAATGTAGTGAGGAGAAATAAAAACCAATATCAAATATTCTGCTTTTGATGAACAAGATTCTGCTTGGATAATTCATGCCTAAATTCATCTACAAAAAGAAGCCTCATTACATGCAGGCTCATGGCAAGCTTAATTAGCAAGCCTTTGCATACACATGTAGGATCGAAATAAATAAATTTTTCCTTTTATAACTTTTCCTAACTTGAATCAGGAACCTAAGGTTTCCATAACTTTTCCTTTTGGTGTTTGGTTCTTGTACTTGTTCAATCCATTGTAATATTGTTTTAGGCTGCGGTTAGGTTTGGGAGAAAAAAGACGTAAATAGTAGGGCAGCGAAAGAGCATAGTATTGCTACATTGTAAGTACAGAGGATATTCAACATAAGAACAATAACTAGCAACCGTGTTGAAAATACTAGTTGACATTATTTGCGAGTTGAGTCTGGCTATTAGCATGTGACACATCTCACTTAAGTATTGAAAAACTTGTTGAGAAGTATTAAAGTGAAATAACGATTTTCACTCACAAAATTTTAACTTTCTTTCCAAATAGATTTTATGTCCAAATATAATTTTAACTTTCAAACACTCATTTTCATCTTCAACCACAAATACTCTTTTTTAAAACATCAATCTCAATTTTCCTGAAGGATCAAGGCCTAACAAGATCAGAATAAATGAAGTGGTGGTTTAAGAGAAGTGGATTTGGGATAAATTTCCAGGGTCCAAAATACGATCATTGACCATATACTGAAGATGAAGATTCAGCTGAAACAAGAAGAGGTGACTGCAACAAATTCAGGGCAGTTTACTGTTGGAACTTAATGAGACAGGCTGGAGAGCTGTGGAGGAGGAGGAATTATTAGAAACAATGGTGGAAGATTGACTCTGCATGTTAGGACCGAAAAAATCAGCCGTCAAACGTAAGCTAGTTAACCATACCTTCAACAATGATAAATCAGATAGCAGAAGAGAAATATACCATAAGAGACACAAATATTTAACGTGGTTCGGTCAATTGACCTACGTCCACGGCGGAGATGAGCAATCCACTATATAAAAGAGAGTTCAAAATATCGAGAGAACAATTTCACGAAGAGGCAAACACAAGTGGCACACTAACACTTGTCCCGTAAAATTCTTTCCCTAAACAAGACTCTCAAACCTTATATGGCTACATTGTAGATGCTAATGGAATGAGAAGAAAGGATCCTCAATTTATAGAAATCCAAACATTTTCCTCCAAGAAAAGAGACTAGCCAAAATGAGAGATTTATAATTTTCTTCTAAAAGAAGAAAAACTCAATTATGATAAATATGTTGTTATTTCCTTTAAAAGATAGGTAAAGCAAATATGGTAAGAAAATTAGGACAAACACCTAACACAATATACAGGTGTTTAGATTAGCTTAAAGCACATTTTGGCTTGTACATTTCGTCTCTACAATTTCTTATGAGCTTTCTGATCAAGTGAGAGGCATATTAAATCTGGATA